>NW_002060946.1:6129331-6586859 GCF_000150275.1 Trichoplax adhaerens | reverse complement strand
GTGTATGTTGATATCTTCTCGAGTTGGTTACCGAAATCTCTCGTATTTTTAACCGAGAACAAAGTAAATGCGTCTTATACTTTGAAGTTATAGCTTTTAAGATCATTCGAATATATTAATTTTAGCCTAGAAATTTTTTTATGATCTAACATCTAACATATAATCTTCTGATAGGATTTGGTACTATTTTTCTTTATTTTAAATAATAAACTAACCATACGCTTATATTGTAATAAAGTTATGAAGGAAAGTAAAAAAAGCTATACTATCAATTTAGCAGTCATTCATTTACACATGCGATATGAGCTGAAATATACTCGTAAACAATTATTTCATCAAAGTGCTCTTAAATTAATACTGAGGTTAAATTATATGACGATATAATACGATAAAATTGCAGTTACCGTATAATATCATATCATGGACGATGTACGTTTAAATTCATGGATAGCAATTAGATAAAGTATTTTAACAGCAGGAAAAAAGATAAGAAAGATATTGGTAATGTCTAATTAACACCAATAGTATACCTGAATTTTGAACCTTTAAAATTTAGTGATAAAATTGGAGACTGATTGATTTCTCAAGTATATGTTAGCTCTGTCTATATCTTACGAGTTTTTATCTATCAATTTATAGGCCTTTCCGTACTCGTTTATGTTGATTATCTGAGATCGGATTGCTATACAACGGAATTTACAATTGCAGATAGACTTGACGATCATGAATGATGTGAGTATCTTTAGTTTCGCTGAAGATACTATCGATTGCAGATTTTTCGTGGTATACTACGTATGTTTCCACAGTATCTTCGTTTTCATCATCGGACTGATTAGCCTGATGTTTACTGATGCTACCAATCCTTTCAATTTTGCCATATCTTTTAAAATATTCCCTAATTTCATCAGTCGATGCTTGAGGATGTAAACCTCTAATCTTAATACGAAGTAACTCTTGCTGATCTTCTAAAGAGAGATTTTCTTGATCTGAATAACTTTGCTTTTTTAATACTTCTTCTTCATTCTTGCGCTCTATTGGATCTCCACCACTTAGAGGTTTTTGATCTAGTTCGCTATCGGCACGACTATCAGTATCCGCTAGGCTATCGTTCGTTTCTGGTAATACTGAAACTTCAGGAACTGATAGCACGACGAAATTTTCTTCACACGATTCAGGGTTTATATTTTCCTGTTTCATTTGTTCCGCTGATGTTACGTTTACAGATTTTTCGACGTCTGTACTGGTTATTATAGATGTTTTTTCTGTTTTTACGTTGCTAGTATTAGATGAAAATAGAATAAAATCTTAATTCAAAATAAAATAAATATCTGTTGGTGGTGACTAGAGCATAAATGCTTCCGACGAAGCTAAATATTTAGTTCCATTTCTCGTTGCTACACTATTTTCGAATTTAAATATACTAGATTTATCACTGCTATGTAATGATTTATAACTTGAAAATTTGCAAATACTCTTGCATTCCTAACATGTCAGATGGTATACATCGCAATTTAATTTTCTAAGCTTCTTTACTATAGGTATTTATAATTAGAATTTACTTATAGAATATTGTCTCGCAAAGTTTTACTGCTGCTCTCCGCGATTACAGGGATACTCTTATGTGTATGTACGCTAAAGAGTCAGAAATTGCTTTGAATTTATTATATGCAGCATAGTAGGAAGACAATCAATAACAGTGTCTTAATTAACTTAATGCTGTTCTGTGTTATATTCGATGTAGAACTCATACAAAATAAATTTTGTAATAAAATAATAACTAAGCATGTAGGATTATTCGTACGTAGTGATCTTTCAATATAGCCTACCGCCAATACTAAAACACTAACTGAACATGATTCGTAATCTGCTTCAAAACAGATAGGAATTTATATATATAGCTTCCTTGCAAAGTTTTCACTTTAAAGATATTTATTACGTGCCATTTTAAAATCTGATCATGTCCCCTTTGTTTTATCAAAGACCAACAGAGCAATCATTACTCAATTTGATAGCTAACATACCCAACTTTGGAACTTGGATAAGAGGAATCATTCGATTTTTCTTTCGTGTTGCTACGGAACAATATTTAAAAAAATTATGTAAAGAAAGGCATTAACTTTTTGATTCTGGCGCTTTTATAGCAAAAATTGTATTTCGTACCCTTCGATAAAGGTAAAATATATATCAAGAGTAGCGACTTTTGTTACCTTGGCTTTTCTTTCATTATAAAATGTCTTTTTCCCTGTTTCTTGTATTTACCATAGGCCTCTTTAACCTATTAGTTCAATTAATAGAACTCTATCAGCAATATTACCTACATCCTTTAAAATTTCACTTTGGAAATTGCTGCAAAGCAATTATTCTATGGTAGTTACTGAGTAAGCAAAGTAACCTTCTCAATCAATTTTTAAATTTTGAAGGTTAGGATTGCAATCATAACTTATATCGCTATGACTGGATAGAAATTCTAGGCTACTGCTAAACTTGAACTAAAAGCAAAGGGAATAATAAATTTTTAAATTTTAAAACTATTACGAATCCAAGCGGAGAATAGAATCCCAATAATATTATTATTAACGATTATTGATAAGTTTCTGGTCAATGTTAAGTTATTATTGAAATATTCAATGAAATTTTACTTTATTTGTAATAAAAAATATAACAAACAGCGCTCGTTATTTCTTCATGAATTGTACAAGAAATTATAATTATTGCTTCTTGATAGAATTTCTGGTCATTTAAATTTAGGTCTACATTATTTAGTGAGATACAAATTAACTGGCCGCTATTCTGATGATTAACATAACAAAACGTTTATTTAAATGAATGATTGATAGAATCAAATTATGCTGTTAAGTATTGCAGACGATTTGGATTAGTAACATGAGTCATAAATTTTTATCGCTTACCTTTTGACTGAAGGCGCAGTAAGCAAGGAAGATGTATAGTCCCTAAGGTTAGAATTAATAATAATAAATCCTTGCTGTTAGTAAATGCGAATATTTAGAATGATCTTCTGTTATAAATTATACCTACCTGTACCGAATTAGTAATTGCAAATAGATATTGTATCACAACATTATCAGATATCATAAGAATGCAACCAAAAGACCAGGTTAAACCTAGGATGGGGGCTAAAATACTCAAGCCTCTCAACGCGATTCTTAAGAATGATATTAATCATATGAAAAAGAGATCCTCACTTTGTTTATCTAGCATTTGTATGAAACAATTTTAGTATAGAAAGCTATTAAAACAAACTTTGTTTTCTGCAGATCTCCGGTCTCCTGAGCTATTTTTTGTGTATTGAGCATAGTGTAAATTGCCATACCACAAAATACAATGTTTGTCTACAAGATTTAAGAGACCTTTAGTTGGGAATCTTACATTTGCTAAATTAATTTAATATATGCAATACAGTAGCTTTAGTATTTATAGCTATATATCCTGGAACTTTGTTAAAGATGTAATATTTTGATAACTATTGATTACAAACTTACTACAAAGATGATTACAAATGGAATGACAAATGCGAGAATAACCCAATTTGTAGCTGATAACCAGCAACTATAGAAAATTGAAAGAATAATATAAATTAAAAGGAAGAGTAAAAATAGGCTGTCCTAAGTTCAACGGTTTTATTTTCAAGGCTTCCTTGTATTTAGAATTGTAGGAATCACGAGTATGATACTAGACATATTAATATTAGTCGGACCCTTGTGAACTTAAATAATATTCCATTCCTGCAGCTCCACACGTAATCGCAGCGGTTAAGCCAGCTATCAAAGCGGGAACACCTGGTACCAATAAACGATAACATCATCATTAAATTTACTTATATTTCTGTAAGGTAAATTGACCTATTCTATATCTGTTTGAATAAAACAGACCTATTGATGCTAATTGGTAGTACAGGAATTTTTCATTGACATCAAAAACTTTTATAAGCACAAGGTAAATATGTATGCCTTCTACCAACATCCACATAAACGTAGCCAGTAGTGAGAAATGGAGTACGGAAGCCAGGATAGTACATAGAACCTATTATATTAGATAGATTACATATTGAAAATATATGTCTTGATCGTTGCAATCATGCTTTTGATAGCGAAAATAATTGAAATTTTACTGAGTTCAATAATCGTCATATAAATTACCTTGATATGCTTTGCTAAATCCACAAACATGATGATTAAGTTAGCAACTAATAGCCAAGCGAATAAATTCATATGAATTTTGTTGGTTGGATTTTTTAAGAATCTAATAGTTTTACAAGTAGGAAAAGCAACAGTTTCATTTATTAATAAAACAGTATTTAATAGGTATAGGACTAATTTTATCTATCATCGATATTAGCAGAAGTTAATGAATATCCAGAATAATTACTTCCATAATACAGAGTAGATAACTAAGGTGGAGCTCAATCCAACAACAGAAAAGCCACAACCAACATATGTAATTATTTCAAGTGAGAGCAGGATAGGTTGGGTAAGCTGTTTCAAGAAATGAAGAAAAATTGAAATTAATTGGTATTAGTCTTATGACCATATGCATCTTTATTTCAACAAGGAATACATTAAAAGTAATTACAAAGTACATTTCGTTAAAAATTAGCTTAGAAGAGCTTACATTTCTTTCTGATAATCTTAGGAGTACTGCAAAATTCGTTAAATGATCGCATTCACAAACTATGTGGCTGGCGTTTGAGGATTTCGTTCGACATCCTAGTCTAGACCAAGCTCCCGTGTGGATAGTCCTTAAGATATTTTGATTAAAATAAACAACTTTAGTGCAAAGAAACAGCTGCTAGTTTAAAGCGTTTTGAGTAGCAAATCATGTACTTGATGGTATAATTCCAGAATGAGCAATTGAATTCGTCAGTAACTTTATATAATTCGCGATTGAATAAAAGCTATAATCAAGATGAATATTAATTTAATTTAGCAAATGTATGCAAGTTGAAGCACTAGACAGAAATAACATTATAGCAATCATTTTTTAACTCAAAACAGGTAACAGAATTAAATTTTTATGCAATGGAATGACCTCGCTGTTTGACACTTTTTGCAAAGTATAGTCAATTGGCTCAAGTAGCTTTTTATTGAGTGGCGGATAAAGTGATGTCGAGATTACTACTGTTTGTGGAATCCATCGGCTCGAGTTAGTTCTATAAAAATATTTCAATAAAATTATTAATCTTTCTATGTTCTATTTAGAATTGAAACATAATCTATAATTTATATTAGAAATCAGGGGAATCGCATCTGTCTTCATAGTATTGAAAGAAATTCCATTTGCAAATAATGATTATAATATTATCGATATCAAATAGATCGCTAAGTTAGCTTACTTAAGAGTCTGGTCGACTTGTTCGGGTAAAAGTTCGTTTAAAGTTTTATAAATGAAGCTTACTATTTTAATTGTAGTTGAAACATCATAGCCTACATTTAGGAATGAAATAAAATTATTGATATTAATGAATTAACTCAACGTTTACTCAAGTATTTTATGGAATATAGTATCCAGCCTATTCTTTGCTTGGATAAAATTACTTTGAAATACAGTTGGAGGCAAATTAATCTGGTTCCCCTTGAGCCATCGCCTAGAACTATTAGTTTGAAGGACAATATTGGTTGCCGGCTGATCTACTCTATTAGTGAATTCGCTAGGAAATTGATATGGCTGTTCTGTTTCGGTACTAAGGGCGCTTATTTCCATAACTATTGGTAAATAAGAATTATTTTCAGCTTCTATCCACACTTCCTAGTTGGAAATGGTGCAATTTATTGCTTATAAATATGAAATTAATCGTAGAATGCTAGCTAAATCCATGTTTTAATAGAATCAGAAATTGAAATGTTTTAGAAAAGCATTTTGTTATGCTAGGAGCTAGACAAATTGCTTCCTATGCAGGCTATCCTACTGATGACTTTATGAATAAAGTATCAAGTCAATGAAATATCAGGATATGTTTTTGAAATTGATATACCTATATTATCTGCTGCCACAATGATTGTCTCATTGCTTAATCCAACTAAACTACCATATCGATCTAAGTTTTGAGCTAGTTCCGTTGTTCCTGGTTTGGTCTATTAGTATATAATTGATCTTATTAATATAAAAGCGTAAAATTCATAAATTAAGGGTTAGAACTTTTAATGATCGTCAAATAATGCGCTATGCAATGATACTATATTTTTGCCATCAGCAACTTAAAATCAAATCTATTTTTGAGATCTCTACCTTTTGTATCTCGATCCACTGATCTCTGTTTTTTTTCTCTATCAAGTTACTTCCAGTTCTCACAAATTCCTAAATGATAGTTATAAATTTAAATATATCAAATCTATTTAATGGGGATATATGAAGGTTTAGTGAACTCTAACCGCATTAATCAGTTCTACATTTGAAACTAGTCGTTCAGAAATAGCTATCTTATAATAATTAATGAATGGCTTCTGTAGTACAGTTATTCTATTTTCAATCTAATGATAGACTCACGTAAAGGTCTTTAATTTGGATAGATAGTTCATCGCTTATATTAGCTACTTTTTCTAATATAGAATTGGCAACTAAAATATCTCCTCCTGTCAGGCTCTGATTAGATGGAGTATTTGTGATATTTTGTAGCCTAGTCAGGACTTCTGTAGCATTATTATTCTTATCAGTTAAATTAGAAGCCTAGTTATCACATAAAATTTAGGAGATTGACGTAGTAAATTAGTTTTTGTTAACTTTTGATTAAGTTGATGATTACACTGAATGAACATTAGGCTGTTTATCTTGACTAACCTGCTGTTGAATGGAAATAAAAGGTTGACTAACGCAATTAATACTGGAAACGCTTCCCCATCTAGGCAGCTGTTCCACAGTATCCAGCAAGCAAGCACGAGTAACATTGCCTAAATCAAGGTGATATAGAAATAAAGAAATTCAAAAAATGAAATATTGAATTAGTAGCTAGCTTTACTCCAGTAACTTAGAAGGCGGGCATCATAAATAATGTACTCTTGAAACTGACTAAAGCAATAAAATAAGTTAAATTTTCTGTTACAAACCTGACGATAACTGTCCGCAAGGAATTACGGCAACAGCATCAACGGGTGTTTCTGGCCATGAAAAGTCATTTTGTTGCTGTTTCGGACATGTAGATGGTTGCGGCTGAGCTGGAAAAATTTCTATAGTATGATGGGCCTCCTTTATACCCATAACGCCATCATAACTACAAGTAAAATGTGTTAGACTTGTATTAGAAGATTGTCGCTGTATATTCCTTAGAGTTAGTATGGATTCTGAGCCTTGTCTTTCAATTTGAACATTTGAATTGGCACCTGTATAAAGGATTGATATTCGAATATCAATATAAAGACCCTATTATGTGTAACTATTTATACTATCTTCAATTGCCAATTAAATCCATCATTAAAGGATTAATCCGATGCTGACATTGAAATAAATCTCATCATATATTCAATACAAGCACATAGATTAAATTAGCTTACATCAAGTATTATCGCGGGCTACAGTTTACCATTAAATGGAACTAAAACATTAGAATATCAATATCAAGCTATATTATTTGCAATGACTATTTATACTGCCTTCAATTACGAATTTAAAGCACTGTGGAGTATTGTTGCCTGTTATAATTTACTAATAAGTTGAACTGAATACTAGAATGTCAGTATCGAACTGCATTATGCATAACTATTGTACTATCTTCAATTGCCAATTAAACCCATCATTGAAGGGTTAATCTGATATCGCCATTAAAATAAATTTTATCTTGTATTCAATACAAGTACTCGGATTAAATTAATCTAGAATACTGGAATGTCGATATCAAATTATATTACAGTATTTATACTATCTTCAATTGCGAATTTAAACCCATCTATGAAGGGTTGCTCCAATGCCGGATACCGACATTAAAATAAATCTCATCATAGATTCAATACAAGTGCACAAATTAGATAAGCTTCCAATAATTAAACTTGCCAGCTATATTTTAAAATTAAATTGGACTACTAACCTGATACGATCGGAATTTGTGATCGATACCATATGAAATTTTCAGAACCACTAGCTATGCCCGACGTATAAGTGACTGTGCATTGCAATTGCAATGTATTACCTGCAATGACCGTATAATCTCCTTTTATGTTGACTCTATAGTTTGATATCATCAACAAATTTCCTCCAAGGGATATATCTTGAGCAGGAGTAAAGATACTACACCCATAATGGCCGTCAAATTTGAATTCTGTGCTGGGAAACACTTGCAAGATTACCATGTTTTGATACTGACTCAGTTGAAGACGATAGAAATTGGAGTGGTTGAAAGTGGGCTGGCTTGGAGAAATAACAGGGCCTAGGGTTTGATTATTAAGATACCACTGAAATTTCGTGCCATTGAGTACGGGTAAATTTTTATAGCCGCAAGTTAATTGGATTTTATTACGTCCGGTAATTCGTAAGCTTTGGTTGTTTAACGATATTTCACGAATGGGATTTGAAATTGGGTCTTGATAGGTAAATACAGTGTTATTTTGATTTACATCTATAAAAAATGTGAATACTTCAATTTTAGCAAAGCTTCTTAGCATAGATTTGGACTTGTAATCGTCGTATCAGAGATTAAATTATTTTACTTACATAAAGAATAACTCATTTTGAAGCCAGTATAATTTCCAGGTGAACCTCTTTGTGTCGTAAATATAATATGTATGTTCCGACTTTGAAAGTAGACATTCTGAGGATAAGTACGACCACAGTATGGTAAACCTCTAAAATCAGGTTCTACACCGAACGAAAAGCTTACAGAATCGCTACAAACTCCTTCTACTCGTGGACGAAGGTTAAAATCGATTACTTTAACGATAGCAGTTCCATTCTGTCCACTTCCCACTGACCAAGAGCAAAACAGTGGTGAGGAATAGTTATAAGGATAATTTGGTGATATAATATAGCCAGTATACAGAAAAGCTGGCATATAATCACCACAATCTAAAAGGATATAACAAAGAAACTGGTTTGATTTTATAGCTTAGATCGATGCAAAATATTTTCTCTAGAAGAATAGCATGACTTCAAATATCGTTCAATTATTACAATAACAGAATACAGTATTTTTCCTACCTTGCATTGCAATTTTTCCAGGTATATCGAAAATTAACCACTTGGAAATAATCATACAATCAAAAAATATCAGATTAAAATATGATTTCCGATGTTAACAATTGGAGGTAGAAATTGATATTATAGGTTATAAAGTTACTATTATCTAATTAAACGGCATAATATTTAAAAGTAACGTTTTTTCTCGAGAAAATTCTACTGATATTGGTAATATTTTAATGCCTTTCCGTATTTAAAGAATCTTTTAATATTGAATGATATAAATATTTTACTAGCATTAGTAACTTACAAGGTTGAAGTTGTAGATGATGAAAAAGAAAAGAGGACAAACTTTGGTAAATACATTGAAATGCATGGTTAGGCTTGTAGAGCAGGTAATTGCCGGCTAATTCTCTCAAATATAATTATTAAAGAGGTTGAATGTCGCTTGATATTACAGAATTTGAAGACAAATTAAAATTTTTATGAAACTAAATGCAATTTTTGACTTCGGTTCTTCCTCTTCACTATTATCATATTGCACCGATGTGATGATGAAAAAGTTCATAACAAATTGATTAATCTTACGATTAATTTTATACTATTGACCTATGATGCAATGCATGTCTGTGTCGTACTAGCTACTATTAGCCCTGTTAAAAACTGGAGATACCTATGGCTAAAAAATTTGATTGTTTAACCATATGGTCAATACCAATAAGAAGACAGTAGTTTTAATTATTATGATAAAATAGCATACGGACCCAAATAGAAGAAAAGGCCAAAGGTTATAGCTTACTAAGCTGGTATCTATCAAATTGCTCTTTCACTCGCTAAATATTTTATTTAAGTATTATAAATCTACTGTGACACATATCGAATTATGCCCATCACTGACAATGTAAATATGACTAAGCACGTCATAATTCTATAGAAGCTTTGTAATGCTACGGTATGTTCTGTTACTATCTTACACAGTGCAAATAATGACTGGTACATGTCTTTCACCAGCATACTTAGCTTTTAAATTAACATTGCCAATAGGCGCAATATATTTTAATTTTTGGATAATGAAAATAAAAGTTAAGCGCACTTAAAAGTTGAACTCTTGAACACTTGTTTTTTTATACCTTTAAACGCTTTAGCGTGAAATAAGACTACGGTGTAATGTCCGGCTATAATGTCATTGTGTGAATAATCGGAAAAAATAAGTAAAAGACTCAAATAGACTTGCGTTATGTTCTAAAAATTTTATCCATCTAAATAAAATTAATTTATAGTAGTTAATGCAAAGTGATAGGTAATTTTTCTGGTATTGTTAGGCATTACTAATCATAGCATGGAGTACGATCATTATATTTAACTCATATGTATGTATAGGTAATACAAATATTGTAGAACTTTAAGATCAAGGACTTTCTTCTTTCAATAAATTATACATTAAAAATATGCTTATAGGAAGGCTGAAGTTTCGATATTATTATAGTAATAAATTGTTTATAAATGCTGGGAATATTAAAGAAACGATCTCGCAACATGTTCCTGAAATTAAATTTAATTAATTAAAATAAAATGGTTTTTAATATCTGGCGTGATGGATATGTCTGCTGGGATGCTTATTAAAGGCTTATTTATGTTTTTTTTCCATAATCGAATATAAGATTAAAATTTTAGGATAATATGTGGATCTTCGTAATCTCATTTAATAAAATTGAATTAATGTACCATATGTAACAACTCATGATGGGTATAATTTCATTAAATCTTCTATATTTCATCACTCTACGCGATCGCTGGGGTACGAGTTTTATTTTAATGTAAGAGCCAAAGCATAGATAATTACACGGGGAATAATGCCTCTCTATTTTTATTCTCAAAATTTGATTATAAATAAAACAAGCTACAGGGTACCGTGAACTTCGGGTGTGATTTTATGTTGATAGCCCGAGCTACATGTAGGATAGTTAAATGGAATAACTTTGTTAAACCTCTTTTTTAATACTTTTTTCTCAACGCTGAAACGATTTAATTTACGATATCGTACTTAACATATGATAATATATTCGACTTGTGATATAGTTGCGTTAGATTCATTGGGATTTGGAATTGTTCTCATTACGGCTTTACCTATTGAAAAAAATATCCATCCATACTTGAGATAAACAGTGCACGCGCTGTAAGTCTAATTAGTACAGATTATAACTGAGATTGACTGACTTCAGTAAGGTATAATTTTATAAGTGATCGAATCACGAATGTTTGTAAGAATCTGAGCATAATAAATTCATATAGTAAAATCTAAGCTTATTAAAGGACATACTAAGCGATAGAATAAAGTAAAGGATTGAAAGCTTTAATATTTTCTAGTAATTAAATACTCTAGTACCTGATTAGGTGCTGAACTATTTTCTGGTATCGTCGGTAAATTTTACGACTACTTTTAATTTAAGACTATTTTAAATAACAAAGTATTGAGCTACTACCCGTCCTCTTATTATAGCAAAACTGCCAATAGTAAACAAAACAATCGTTATAATGTATTAAGGCTTAACATAACAGAAAATGCAGATCTATATCCATAATATGATAAGATAAAGACTGCAGGACTGTAATAATCGCGCAATAGAATCCTACTTTTACTGTTGCTTCGTTTACGTAACCAAAATTTTGAGTAAACAAAATAGATACAAGGCAAGTGCACCATTTTATCCTATTAGCCACATAATGTACTACTATAATTGGCTGAGATCATTACATTATTACAAGGATATACTGCTAATAGAGTATATAAGTAGTCAATTAAAGAGTAGATAGTTATCCGAAGTACTTAAAAGAACCATCGATATAGTAAAATTTGTGGTAGCTATTTGACACATATCGCTATCTTAAAGTAATAAATATCTTTACATTGTTTAATTGACTTTATTCTCTAAAAATGCCAAAATTATGAAATGACCGATTCCTGGCACCGTAAAAGTTAACTGTCAGATCAATAGAACAGCGTAGACGTTATTTAATCTCGTATATTTTTTTCTTAAATTTAAATGATAATATTGCAGTTATAATGTGAAGGTCAGTATGAAAATTTACCATGTTAAGCTACTTAATCCATCTACCTTATTGGCCGTTCGCAAACTTTCGCATAATAACTAACTGTCAATTAATTCTGTTGGGCATTCAAGGGATCAGGGAAAAGTTGTAGTTCCTTATGCTAATATGGATGGTTGGATAAGTATCGCGAAAATCAATTTTCGTGGCGTATACATACTTTTATGCCTGTAGGGTTGATGATCTACTTAATTGAACTTTAGTAGCGCTAAGCAGTCGACACTATGCAATCCTCTATTTAGGATTAGGATTGGGTAGATTGAAATAGTAATTACCAACTAGTTTAACCAGATTATATTTATCACCTCGAATAATATTAAGATTAAAAGTACAGCTTTAAGTTTAGATGAGATATCTTAGTAAGATAACCAAATGTATATTTTCTAAACTACGAATAGAAATTGATCAATTTAATGTCGGCACAGGTAATTTAGCAGGAATAGACTGCATTTATTCTATGCAAATAGAGACTTTTAGGTCATTAACTTGATTAACTTCTAAATGACGAGGTGACTAGTGCAGTTTGATCAATTTTAAGTACCTAAAAGTTATATAAGCTGCGTCCTTGCTGAGAATAAAGTAGATTATGATCATCTAGCTAGATTGAAGGCCTAACAGGGCCAAGTCTTGATTCTATCTACATAGGAATATCAACTGATTCGTATTCTAATTTACATTAGCATAGATTCGAAAACATACTTTCAACCTATATTGCAAGCTACGACTATTCCTAGTTTGTGACAATATCATAGCAATTGTAGGTGTAATTTGTATATCTTATATCTTAGACTAATCGAACTATAACCATCATCGTATTCCTGATATTTACTGCAGTTTGTAGCGACTTCTTAACTATAACTTAATCCTATAGGAGAGTTGTATGGTCAACTTCTATAGCTGCTTTTGATTTCCTACCACAGAACAGAGGTTAATCAGATTGACTATGAAGTACCAGTAGATTCTAAGATGATGATAATTGTTATTATGAGCTAATAGTTTTATAGAAGCTAATATATATCACAAATTGATATTACTATTTGACTAAGCGAGTTATTAATACTTTAATTACAGTATCGGTGTCAGGAATCACAGATAATTCAATGACTTCCCTGACGGTGTTCCTTACGCATACATGAAACATTTCTAAATTGGAATACATATATTGTTTTGACTTATGAATTCGTGCTGATATTTATCAAATGGCAGGTAAAATTTGGTTAAGAACGCCATTTTATTTTTTTGATAAAGAATCAATACAAAATCAGTTTGATAATGAAGCTGGTGATATTAATTCTAAAATATGTTGGCAATTAAAAGTAAAGTTCTGATAATTCGTTTCACTATGAAGTTAGTTGATCGTGTGTAGCATTTTCACATATAAATATTAAAAGAATGCATAAATAATTAAATTTAACGTATTAGATTTAAGTTAGGCTAATAATTATAATCGATGTTTAGATTAGGGTATTGCCCTCCCTATTTATAAATGTTATTAATATGTCTTGTTGAAATAGTTAAAATTTATAAAACAAGTAATTTCACTTGAAAATAAAGCTGTAGGAGAGGAAATCGCTTCTGGAGGAGGCAAGTTTACCGTTAAAAGTTCAAGTTTTATTCTTAAATAGAAATAATATAACTGTAAATATCGTAGTCAATATAAATTCCATGTGAGCGAAATACTTAAAACTGATTAATAACCGGCTACAGTAACATCTCTTCATCGAAAATATCCGTTTTACTGACATAATTCGCTGTTGTATTGTCAGGATTCGCTTCTGGTTGATATTTCAAATCGTGATTAAGTAAACGTTGATGGTCGCTATTTTTCAACTGGTCCTCACGATTGGGCCGGATATCAACATCAGGAGCGGAAGTAGAATTTGTATATGGCGGTGAAGATGATACGTTGTGAAAATGATCTTGATTATTTGATAACGATTTTTCTGTAATTGCATCCACTTGCGGCTGAATTTCAGAATCCTCGAAAGTTTGATTGATGATGCCGTGATGGTCAGTTCCTTCTAGCGAATCTTTAACATCATCCACTTTATCGTGATTATTCGCGGCGCATTTTTCAGTAATTGTGTCTTGTTGTGGTTGAATGTCGGAGTCATCATAGGTATGATTGATGATGCCGTAGCGGTAATTTTCTTGTAAATGATCATCACGTTGTGGAATCTTTGCATCAGCGACAGAAACAGCAATTGCGGTCGGTTGCAAAGATGAAATGTCTTCACTTTCATAGTCGGAATAAACTTTCATTGCAGTTAATACAACGGGTTGCGTAGAATCCAAATTGTAGCTTTCCAAGGTAGTCATTTTACTGAATTTAGGGCTGCTGACACTAGAATAATAAAAAATTTGAATTGAATCCGCTTGTTTTATCATGCATTTAATGAGCTAAATTAATTACAATAAAAATCTAGTTTTGCCGTCAATGTTAAGAAGGAAATAGCGTAAAGGATCTTAAAATCTAGAATTGATAATCTGCTATATAGCTACAAAAATTCGACATTAATAGAATCACTCCAAAGCGAACCATATATACTAATTACAAATAATACGGTTACTTTTAGCAACAACATGTACGTGATATTAAAATTCGTTACAATCTCGATCATGTTCGAGTCTAAATTACGCAGATGATGCAGTCTATGTTAGTTTGTTGAGACAATATCTATTCAGAAGAGTCGTTAAGGGTACAAATAGTCTAATAATAACAGATTCATATTTATTTAATATGAAAATTAAGCTGCATATTATTTTTTGAGTATTCTCCATACTAAATTAAAGTATTTACGTCTCGTAATTGTTCACCAGATAATAAGCAAGAACTAAAGCTAAATAAATGTTACCGCCATGAAGATGAAATAACGTATATAAATAAATAAATCAAGTAGATCTTGCTTTTAGTGAGTTACTCCACGTCAGAGATCTCATTATTTCATACCTAGGCCTTGATTGTGAATGTGAAGATTCTTGGGCGTTATATTTTTTATGGCTATAATAAGGAGATAAATTGAAGTTATTAATTTCAATCTTTCAAAGGAATAAATAGGCCGATAGGCCAATCTTAATAAGCATAAAATCATTTCACGTCGAAGACATCCAATATACCTGATTTTTTTCTTACTGAGCATGAACCTCCTTCCTTTTCTTTTCGATTTATTGTAGGCTTCTTTGATCTGTGACAAAAAATTATATAGCAGTAATTTCAGTATTTTAATTTTAAATAATATTTTTAGGTTCGTTTTGGGAGTAATTATTCTATACGCGAGATTTTATATGGTCAGCATTTTAGGTGCTGCTGACAATATTCGTAATTACTAATAAAGAAATGAGGACAGCATTTTTAGAATCTGCAAATAGTTGATAACGTATTGATAAAATAAATATTCCTGGATCATCTAAAGATCAATATTAGCGATTCGATTTATAATACTCGGCTGATGTGATATATTACTAACACATGCAGAACTAGACGTAATAACGCTATTTAGCTAAAGCTTTAAAAGTTAATAGTAGTATAGAATACGTATTTTCGAAACCAGTAAGGATTAATGCCTCAATACACGTGAGATCGTCGACTAAAGTTAAAAAGAAAGTATTACGTCTGAAGTGACGGTAAAAATTTTAAGCCTGGATTTACTAGGTTTATATTTCGGGCTATATTTTATAATGACTTATTTAGATTCTAATTGAACTAGATAACTTTTAGTCAATATGAATTTGAGATCTTACCTTTTTGCTTAAAAGGCAGTGAGTGAAAAAGATATAGACACCCTAAGATTAAAATGTTATACATCATTTTTTAGCTTTTACAGAATAATAACTTATAAATCTGATTAACTTGCGGTAGGTTATTAAACGTCAGCTATGTGTTACATTCGATTTCGTCTACCTGAATTGAGTTAGTAATAGCAAATAAATATTGAAGTACAACGCTGTCAGAAACCATGAGAGCGCAACCGAAAGACCAAGTTAAGCCAAGAATTGGCGTTAGAATAATTAGACCTCGTAAAGCAATTCTAATATGAAAAATTTTTTTGAATAAATTAGCATTTAAAGCAATTATGTGATTTATGATAAATTCTATCGCTTAATTTACCTGGCTTTTTGTAAATCTTTAGCTTCCTCTGCGACTTTTTTCGTATGGAGCATGGTATGGATGGCCAAACCACAAAATATTACATTGGCCTATAAAAAATAATATACTGCGATTACTTTTGGGTACATGCTCATTTATTTATACTCATCATTACCAAAATAAGTAAAAAGCAGTTGAACAATATCGCCAGTATATTACGTTACTTGCTGTTGGCATTTAATAATTTAAACCCAAAATAATCGTTTTAGCCAATCAAAGTAACAAATGTGAAGTAGAAAATCCTTATATCTTGACAATTTAACTATTCATAATTGAAATAAAATTACGAAGATAAATGAAGGTATTCATACCACAAAAATAATTATAAATGGAATGATGAATGCAAGAATAACCCAATTTTGAGCTGATAACCAGCAACTGTAAAAATAAATACAACTATTAGTGATAGTTCTGAAAAGATTATTATAGCAATCACATGCTGCTATATTATTTTATAAATTAATGCTATTCTAACCCTTGCGAGCTTAAATAAAATTCTACTCCTCTAACGCCACTAGTAATAGCCGCAGTAAGAATTGCAACTATAGCTGAAAAGCCTTTAGAAAAATAAGAATTATAAATAGTGATTATCGGAAATATTAAGCATAATTAATCCTAGAATATCTCATTAAGGTTGTAGTTTTTAGAAAGGGGAATTTAGATTGATAAATTGCTTTATATCCTAAGTAAGCACTTAATTATATACCTATGGATGCTGCGTGATAATAACGAAATTTTTCACGGACGTCGAAAACTTTTACCAAGATAAAGTAGATGTGAATGCCCTCAATTAGCATCCAAGAGAAAGTGGTTAAGAGCGTAAAATGTAATAAGCAAGCAAAAGCAGCGCACAATGGCTATAAAATCAAAAAAAGAAGTTGATGTATTGGTTACTTTTTGATTGAAAACGTTTCAGTACCTGCAACAGTGTCATAAAACTTGAATGAATAAAATAGAGGGCAGATAAATGAGAATAAATACCAGTAGCTACTAGCAATAAAGTCAAAATGGATAATATACGAGTATGGTATTGCAAAGAAGATAAACTGTTACATTATAATTATTAATCAATTAAAAAGGGAATATATTAGGATAGGATTATCCAAAAAATATCACTAGCAAGATTTATATTATTTATCTATTAGATAAAATAATTAGATAGATAGAGATAGATAGAATAGTCTATCACCAAGTAGGTGAGGAGCTGTGATGTCTATTAAGGACTATAAATAGAAACTTAAAATTATCCAAGACTACTAAAGTAGGATTTTATGCCGTGGTATAGGTTAACGGGAATGAATAGAATAATATATAATATTACTGATTAGTTATAAATTAGAAGCTGATAAAATACTAAATACTTAATAGTTTAAGGCATATCGACAATTTATATTCGAATAAACGTACGGTAATAAAGTTAGATCGAAATATTATTAATTATTTAACACCTAAATCGGCTGTTAACTATCAATTACAATTAATGATGTATGGAATACCTTGACATTTTTTGCTAAGTCGACGAACATTAATATCAGATTGGAGAGTAAGAGCCAAATAAATAGGTTTAAATGTATTTTATGCGTTGCATTTTTCAAAAATCTGTTATTAATTAATACATAAAAAAATTAATCTTTTAAATAATTATCATTATTGATAATGTTGAGGTGATTAATTGCGATAATTTTGGATTCGTCATATAATTTATTGCAAATTTCATCAGAAAATTTTGGATCAGTACAGAATTGATATTGAGATGATTTGCTTATACATATATATATCTCACTTCCATAAAAAGACGTAAACAGCAATAGTAACAGATAATCCAGCCACTGAAAGGCCGCAGCCAACATAAGTTATTATTTCAAGAGAAAGTTGGATAGGCGCACTAAGCTGTTAAATCAACATAAAATAGAATTAGTTTACCGATCATATTTTTTCATTCAAAGTCGTTAATTACGTCCGTTTTGTATAGTTCGCTAATCCCCATTTCGTATTGGTGCAGATCGTGTTTTTAAATCGATAATCTAGTCAACAGTATTCTAAGACATTCATAATACTTACGTTTCTTTCCGATAGACGTATTAATACAGCGAAATTAGTTAAATGATCACACTGGCAGACAATATGAGTAGAATTGAAGGATTTACTACGACATCCTTGATTTGACCAAGCCCCACTATGGATAGTTCTACATTATATTAATGCCAAGAAAAAAAATTAACAGACACTTCATGGCGAATAGGAGCGTAGATGATATTTCTATCGTGAAAAAGAATTATTCCGTGAATAGAACACACGAACCTTATAGAATAATTCCAGAATGAACAGTTAAAATTGTTAGAAACTGCGTATAATTGTTGATTGTATATTAGCTGTAAATGAGAAAATAAATAGGACTATATATGAATTTAATGTGTTAATACCTTCACGTGCATCTCTTCGTATAATTGCATAAGCAGTGTCAAATCGACTTAATTAAAATAATTTTAATAATGGCGCAAATAAAGCTACCGTTTCATTCGATAGTTTTTCCAATATATATTCAAGTGGTTCTAATAATGCTGCGGTAAGGGGCGGATAAAGAGAGGTAGAAATTACCAATGTTTGCGGAATCCAATTTCTTGAAGATGCACTACGAAATAATGTTTAAAGATAAATAAATAATGATAGAATAGAATTTGATCGAATATGACTGTAAATAATTAGTTAATAAACACAGAAACGACGAATGAAATAGAGGGAGATTTTACCTTATACTTTGATCAATCTCATCAGGCAAGAGCTCACTTAACGTTCTGTACATGAAACTGACCACCTTAATATTTGTATTATAGCCTATATGATAAAGAAATCCCGTTCAATTCATGTAGTAAAATAATTAATATTACTTTATCCTAAAAATGTACAATGTAGCTAAATCATACTTTGAAATGTAGAGGCTGGTAGTTTGATTTTATTGCCTCTTAACCAATTCTGTGAATTATTGGTCTGGAAAATAATGTCGTTCGATGGTGAATTAGCCAGACTAAAAACTCTATCGGGAAATTGATAATTTCGGTTCAGTTGTGGGCTAAAACCATAAACCTCCATGACTATAACAAATAATAATGATTCATTTAGGCATTTCATATTATCAAGCAGGTCTTGGAGATTGCCAGTCATTCAATATACTAGTCTTGTTTAAATTTTTTATATTACTAGGAGAGATAAAACATACTATGCCATAAGTGTACTTAATACCAGAAGAGATAGATAACTTATTTAGATAGAAATGCTTATAGCAACTATGAAAAATAATAAATTAACTCTTTTAAGAAGTACAATTTAAACAAATATCTTATTGATATATAACTTCTATTTCATGGTATCTCAAGTACTGGCATACTTTGTAGATAAATTTGCAAGTAAAATTAGTAAAATATACGATCTGATGAATTAATAAATGCTATAAATCGGGGAAATCAATCACTTATAAATATACCAATATTATTGGCTGCTACAATTATGGTTTGGTTAGGATTAACGCTGACTTGGCTACTAAATTGGTCCAAGTTTCGACTCAATTCTGTTGTTCCTGGTCTCGTCTTTGAATAAAGAGCAAATGATAAATAAGCAATACAGTGTTAACAGCGTAATATTAACGAGATTTAATGATTGTCGTTTTTAAATTACAAGTGGAAAGAAACTTAATTGTTACAACGAAAAATTTCAAAATTTTATTCTTTAGCAATTATTCTTTTACCTGTTGTATAATATTCCACTGATTTCGATTTTTTAAATCGATTAAATTGCTTCCTGTCCGAACAAATTCCTGTTACCAGTTACAAATAAAATATTTTACAAGATTATTTACAAGACCTCAATCGCTGGAAAACGCACAATTCAAAGGTCTAGATTCATTAAAAAGACTAATAATATATCAAAATAAGGATATATCATTTTTTCCGTATTCTTACATAAAGATCCCTGACAGAAACTGTTTGATTTTTGCTAACGTTAGCCACTGTATCCAAGATCGAATTCGCTACCAAGATATCACCAACACTTAGGCTTTTATTAGCTGGCGTTTCAGTGATATTTTGTAATTTACTTAATATGTCGGTTATGTTATTACTGCTATCGTTTAATAATGATGCCTATTGAAGTGTAATTTGGGATTTAAAGAAAAAATAGACACTGTTATCTACTTAAGATAGCGTTTTAATGCCATTACATCAATCACATAGATCGAAATGATGTACACTACCTCTTGTTGCAAAGAAATGAAGCTCTGACTAGGGCACTGATTAGTAGATACTTGATCCCATCTAGACCTATTTTCAGCCTCAACGAAAATGCATGCACGGCTAGCGTTTCCTGAAATAGTCCATACAATATTAGTTCAACAAGATGTTAAATTTTTATCTGCTATCAGATTAGAGAAGGATGTAGGATCTGTATGTGATGTTAATGCCAGAAAGCTAAATTGATTTTCAAACTAATCAAACAATTCAAATAGATCTATCATAAATTATTGATATCGTACAGGATTATTTATCTTGGAATTATACGATGAGAAGAATAATCTGTTTGTGCAAATTCTTAATTGGGGAACTAATTAATGAATACCGAGTCTAGAACTGTTTTCAGCCTCAACGTAAAAAAGATGCTCAGCTGGTATTTTCCGAAATAGTCCATACAATATTAGTTCAATAAGATATTAAAGTCACCACTGCTATAAGATTAGAGAAGAATATTGCATCTGGAAGTACTGTAAATGACACGCTTAAGCTAAATTAATTTCAAACTACACAAACAACTCGAATAGATCTATTACAAACTACTGAAATCGTACAGGATCATTTAAATTTGGATTTATGTGATGAAAAGAATAATATGCTTATGCGGACTACAGCTGGAGTATCAATTCGGGACTCAAAGTTACTAAGATAGTAATGATTTTGCTTTCTAATATGAAGGGAATATATACTATTTCATAAGACTTAAGTAATTTTTAAATCCGTAAAGATATTACTGCATAGAGAAGTAAGTGTTAAATCCTTATATACTTGTACGGAAATAATTTTTGTGGTGATGTTGATGAAATTTAGATACAAACCGATGGTAGATTGTTGGCATGAAACCAATGCCACCATACCAATAGATGTTTCTGGCCAAAGGTATCCATTTGCTAATTCACTTGGGCATGTCCTATTACTAGATGGTGCTGGTGCCAGAGATGGAGATGGAACAGGAGGTGTAATCGGAATTTGAGATGGAGTCAAAGATATAGATACAGTTGGAGTTTGAGATGAAGGAGCAGCTGGAGATGTAGCTGGAACTTGAGATGGAATCGTAAGCAAAGATAGAACTGAAGTTGGAGATGGAGGTGCAGCTTGAGATGTTACTGGAACTTGGGATGGAATTGGAGACGGAAATACAACCGGAGTTTGAGATAAAGTTTGAAGTTGATCTACTGCATTTGATGAGACTAATAATTGAGATGCAACTGAACCTTCGGAAGGTAATATAGACTGCAACGTATTGGAATATCGCGATGAAGTTGTAATAGTTGATGATATTGAAGATCGAGAGGAAGTTGAGGACAGAGAAGAAACTAGGCTTTGAGTCGAAGTGGAAGATTGGGATAAAGCTGTAGTTCGAGATTTTGCTGACGATGCGGATAAAACTGAACTTTGAGATAAAGCAAAGGCACTGGATAGAATAATTGTTTCGGAAGGAAATAAATTTTTAGAAGAAACTAATCCTTCCGGAGAGGATACCGTTTGAGATGGAATTAGAGTCTCAGAAAAGACCGAATTTTCCGACCGTGACAGCGTTATAGAAGGTAGCAGAATCTCAGAAAGAAATGGAGTTTGCGATGAAAGAAGGGCCTGAGATGGTACAAAGGTTCCAGGTGGGACCAAAGGCTCGGATGGAGCCGTAGTTATAGATATACTTTCTATTGAAAGTTTGGTTTCAGATGGTAAAATAACCTGGGATGGACTAATTGTTGGAAATGGAGTTAAAGTTTCCGATAGAACTTCAGATGGCTTTGTAGACTCTGATAGAACAGGAGTCTGAGAAGGATTCCGACTTGCAGGTATTACTGGTACTGAAGCTTGTGATGGCGGCGCAGTTTCCGATCGAATGATAGTTGGAAATGGAAATTCCGGTTCGATTTCCGATGGAATGATCGGTCGAATTGGAAATTCCGGTTCGACTTCCGATGGAATGATCGGTCGAATTGGAACGACCAATGATTTAGAAATTTGTGATTGATCGATAGATTGGACTGGAACTATAGTTGGCGATGCAAGTGGAGCTTCAGATACTAGTGTATCTGCCATTTTCGATGAAGCACTAGACTGAATTAAAATTAGAGTTTGCCATGGACCATTAGATGTTTCCACTACACCCGAAGGAATAACGGTCTGAAATGGAAGTAGAGTTTCCAATAGATCCAAAGTTTTAGGGGCCGCAGGGGCTTGCAAAATTTCTACCGTATGATTTTGAGATTTTATGCCGTTGTCTCCATCGTAAGAACAAGTGAAAACGGGCTTGCTGGTATTAAATGTTGATTGAGTTATATTGACTAGGATCAGCGTTGATATGGTAGCATTACTGATGATCTGAATGTTGGCTTCTTGATCTGTAAGTTATAAATTTATATTATGATAAAATTATGACATGATATAATTAGTTATCTTCAAATTGCTTAATACTTTTATTTAATACAATCTAATAATAACTATATAACATGGCGCTAACTTGTTAACGGAGAATTATCGAGAAGCCACGTAAATGTTTCCCATCCACTTGCATTACCCAGGGTATATATTACCGTACATTCTAATTGCATCGTCTGGCCTTCCAAAATACTATTTTCTCCTAGAACCTGTAGTTGATAGTCTGATATCTTGATTAAATTACCTTGTATGGAAATTGTTTGGGCTACGGTAGTAATATTGCATCTATAATTGCTGTAGACATTTAATGAAGTTTCCTTGAATATCGTTAGTGTCGTCGATACATTATCTGAATTTAAATTTAGTGTAAATCCTCCGACTGAGGTAATAGTGGATGAATTTGCAGATATCGTGCCTAACTGTTGGTTATTATTAAACCAAGTAAAATTAGTGCCTGTTAAGACGGGCATTCCGGTATAGCCGCATGTGATTTGAATTGGATAGCGTCTAGAAGCTGGTACATTGGCATTATTTAGAGATAGAGTTCGAAATGGGCTCGAGCTTTCTATATACGAAAAGTTGACCAATCTACTCTGGATATCTATAAGATATAAATTCAGATTATGTTATCCTAATAGCCACTGCTAGTGCTATACCTATTCTCTATAGTGTGAGTCTAAAAGTAAACCTTAGCAAAAGCATGAAATCTTACATAACGAATATCCCAGTCGAAATCCATGATAACCACTAACATTTACTGCAATTGGAGTAGAGAATTCAACGTACAAGTTTCGTGTGTTGAAATGGATTGAATTGGGATAAGTTTGTCCACAATAAATGGAGACATTTTGTGATAAAGGTTCTACACCGGCTGAGAATCGAAGATAATCTGAACAAATTCCTTCTACACGAGGTTTGACATCGAAATCATAAATTTTGGCTATAACTGTGAAGTTCGGTGAAGCTGTTAAACTCCAAATACATTCCAGCCCTGCAGGATAAGGATTTGGATATTGTGGAGACTGAATAAAACCAGCTACAATGGGAGATATCATAAAAAAATCTGCTCCTATAAAATTGAATCGCAACAAAACAATCGAGATTTTAAGTTAATACATAGCCAAAAATCATGCATTATTTTAACTATCTTCGAAGCCAGTTATGCTGGAATATTTAATGCCAGCATTACTGACAAGCTATAAATATTTGATGAAAGTAATCCTTGTTAAGAATTGAATAACAAGTATAAAAACAAACAGAATCGAGTTCAATTTAGAATAACTAATTTCATGGTAATGCCTTATAAATCGTTTTTAATTAAAATCATTATGACCCTATAGCGGAATGATTTTGCGATTACAGCAAGAATTAAGTAAGGATAATTATCGTATGAAAGAGTTATTAAAGATAGATTAAGGATTAAATATTCATACCATTAACTCGATGATGAGAAGACTAGAGGAGTAAGTTCAATCCGAGAAGAAAATAAAATGGATAAAACCTTAGTCCATATCATAGGATCATTTAAAAAAATTATTATGATGATTTTACTAAAATCACAGATATTGTTGATAGTTTCTTATGATTACTAAATATTTGATAAATTAAAGTTGATCTAGTCTTATATGATTAGAATGAGATGAATTTTTAACTTACCAAGAATAACATCAACAAGAGGAAGGAATAAAAATAATTTAGATTTTTGATAGCCATAACGATTAATAATTTTTTTCGAATTACTACGGTTAAGTAGTAGGAGTCAATAAAAGCAATCCAACTAAGCCCTAATAGAAAGGTGATAATGCGTTGTTATCCAAAATTCTTTTAAACAACCATTTAGGATGAATTGCGTTCTAGGAATAAGTTAATCAAATTCTCCTAAATCATAACATGATTACGCACAAGAAGAGAATCTAACAAATCATACTAGTCTGTGCAAAATAAATAAAGAAAACTAACTCGTAACGCTTGGTGTATGGAGATTCTATTTCATCAAATGAGTAACTCATGTTCTATTTATGGTTGAAAAGCATATCTATAGTGTAGAATAGGCACTGCAATGATAAAAGCAATCGCATACTACTGTTTTATTTAGAAGACATATCGTGATGAAGATCCAACAATAGTTTTGCTAACAATCGTTAACTAATTAATAATCAAAATAATTCTACTGTTTAATGATGGCACCATTGATTTATTCATGTATCATTCATGTTATTGTAACTGTTACAATTAGAAAAAATTGTGTTAAATGATATCCGACTGTCACATTGAATAGCTATAATTAGAATGAGACAAAGTTTAGTGTAAGCAACTTAGAGCAAAAACAACGATCACCTACGTCGTAGCCACTACCCTTGGGTGTGATTTAGAGAAGGAATTTCATAGCAATATAATGGCGTCATCGTTTCCATGATCATTATATACTGGGCGTGATGGAAAAGAAAAAATGGAGATTGCTATCTATCTTGGGTTAATAAGAAAATAGAAGATCGATCGATCCAATCGAGTATACTTGAAAGTTTACTATTAAATTATTATTAAAGATTTCAGTCGATTTGATCTAAGGTAGATCGAACGATTGATTTCAAAAGTTTAAATTGTAGAGATTTGTGCTGAAGTAACAAGTCAATTCATTCCCAATGTATACAAGAAAGATCAAAATGCTTTGATAAGGCGTTATTTCCATATTGAGATTACCGTCGTTTTAACATTAACGGAAATTAAGTCTGGTATATAGTAAATAGTTTCTATGTCCCAATATGACTTCTGTTCTAATTCTGCTTGATATACTTCACTCTTGACTGCTCAGCTTTGAAGGACTCATGTTAAAGTTCTCACAAATGACGATAATCCATTGTAGGTAAGCTCCTAAATACTACTGAATTACTGACACAGGGGCTTTTCTACCTCTATGCCTGTTGACTTTAATCTGCTAACCTCTATTAAGCTACTTGCCAACCTTTCCAAAACTACCATCTTTCCAACTGTCCTGCAACTCCGTAATCTAGTACTTAAAATATATAAGCGTGGGTAATGGCATTGTCAAATTCTGTCATAATATAAAGGTTCCATATGATAGTTCTCTGTCAACATTAGTATCTTTCCATACTATATAACTATGCCTAGCTAAGTCCTTACTGATGTAGTAGACTACTGTAGGCCATGGCCTTATAGTGTTCTATCCTGATATACAAACCGTGATATCATTTATTTGTCAACTCCAAAGTCCTTACAGATAATAGCATAGCTATAATTTTAATCTCATCTCACGCTGCAAGGAAATGGAACATGAAATCGAATCGACTAGTGCTAAGAAAGCTCTTTGATTGATTTACTACTGATCTAAATAAGGTTTCTAAGCTTGGTTATGTGCCATACTTTTAGTTTTAATTAATGGCACAGTGGCTTTCTATTAATTCTATGTATTTCTTTAATATGTTACAGCTTGTATAACATTAGATTAAAATTGCAATGCATCGTAACTACGTTATAGTTGTTTTAATACTTTGCCAGTTAATGCCATGTCTTAATAATTACTGAACAATGTTATATCCTGTGGTAGAATAAGACCTTTCATTCTATTTTATGTTATTGAAACGGTTTCTGTACAACTTAAAATTTCGAATCTAGGATATGCTGATTACCATATTCAATTTGAATATATTGATTGTTCATTTTATATTATACTTGATGTTACTAAATCGGCTGATGAGTAACCTAAAATATCGAATCTAGGAACTGGAGCTTTAGTTTTAAAGTAAACCTAAGACAAATTTTCATACACCCTCATCACTAGTAAATTATACCGCGTATGATATAGTGTATAGTAACTACTCTTGCTGAATTCGTAATTTTTGATAAAACTGCAGAGTTTTAAGTTTGGTTTACGACATGTAATTGGTTGCTAATTGGCTAGAAATATTGTTATACTGTCCACTTTTTAATGTTCATGAAGATTTTCAAGATTAATTAATTGGTATTGCTTACTTAAACATGTTTAGCCCTGCTAGAGAAGGGGTAAGTTTAGCAAACTTTGCACTTACGCGATAACTACTTCTATAACTGAATTCCATTATTTCCAGATATGTTTATTAACATAGCAATAAATGAAAGCATGAAAATTAAACAAACCTTAGTCCTAGCGTAGATTCTGTTTTTAAAATAGTGTTTGTTATGATCATGGTTACATTCTATAGAAATACTCGTAGTGTTGGGCTGTAGTGGATATAACATTATGATCTTATATAGAAGATGCCTAGTATAGTAATATCCTAATATACGAATACTTATAATATACCGTTTAAGTACTGTATTGTATTATATTCATAATGTACGACATCATGACCACATATAGACAACATGCTATACATATAAAGACATTATCTCAACCCCATCTAAAACCTATAAATACCCTTGTACGCTAACTCGTTAGTCAGTTCCTACGTTCCTGCTATCTCAAATACCTTATCTATAACAACCATATCATTGTTAGCCTGTAACTTGTATCTCAATAAAATCCTTTATACCTTCTATCATCGTCTACCTTAAAATACTTACGCTACTTAAAGAAGATATTATTACAGTGGATATGATTTGAGTCATGTTTGTACTATTTAACGTAAATAAAATAAAATAATTATAACTTGTTAATAATTTTACGTAACTATAGCATCGGGGTACTTTAAGAAATCAGCAGGAAATCGTGGCTGTTGGATGGTATAAGATTGTCATCCCATGACGTGTATTATATTGAGTCAAAATCTTTTACTAAGTAATTTCATATAGTCTATAGTATCAGTTGGACATTACCTACGTATTCTAGAATTTTTACTATTAATTTATACTATCAGCATTAAAATGCCTTCTTTCGTGTCTCTTACGGTAAAATAATCACAGATAGTAATTTTGTTAATTAATTGTTAAAATTAATTCGTTTCTTCATCATATACCGTTCTAATTATCTTCAACACAATATTGTTTTTACTACTGTATGTAATGAATAATATCGCAGTAGTACAGATCTTCTGTAATAATATCTTAATCAAATTCTACATTTGATGAATAAGTAATCCTTACATGACCTTTTTGCAAACATTAACAGTTTTTAATAGTAGAGATCAAGTTCCTAATACTCACCTATAACCTTTATGATACTGACTGACAACGCATGTTAGATTTTGAGCTACGACAATATTGCTAGCATTTGTAAACTTGGTATTAAATATCATTTCTTAATGTGTATTTGGAGTTTGCATCTGCTCTGTTAGTCACAAGCGTTGAAGGATGAAAGATCATGTGTCATAATCTATAAAATCAATTTACTAACGAATGACTTCCTGTTTATTCCGCATTCCAATGCAATATCATCAGTATCTTCTAATTAAACAGAAATAACAATTATTTTATCCATATTTTCCCTACAGTTTTTAATTATAGGCAGAAGCGTAATCATAAATATGATAAGAAGTGTGAAATAACTATGAAGGCGTAACTATAATTTTGGATAGTTGCAGATACTAAATAGCTGAATAATAAAATGAACCTGATAATTTGCCTGACATTTTCTGTTCCTGCAATTCCCGAATTTTCTTTGAAATTTGGTGATGCAAATGCAAATAATAGAATATATACTCCACATATACGTATATAACATGCACTAGCAAGTTACAGTTTAGCTGCGGCTTGGATTTGATTACGAAAATTGTTGATCTTTAGAGCGTTGAAATTATTGCAAAGCGATCTTGTCAACGTAATAGTAGAGCCTTTTGATGTCATTTGAAACCAATTTTATTCAAGTTTGTTAGAACCTTGGTATGTCATCTTTTCCACATTAAGTACGATTGAGATTAGAAATATTAAAGTGCTATCATTTTTTATTTTAAGATATCAATTTGAAATAAATTTAGGTGAGTTACAAGAATTCTAACGGTTATTGTTAGTAAAGAGTGAAAAGGAAAGAATTAGTAAACTAGTACGTTGGAGAATCATATAAGAGCCCAATGCCGTTATTGGGATTAGGAATAAGTAGATTATATTATAATCAGAAATGCAGTAGAATTATTATCCGGTTTACTAATCACTCATATTTTTGTTATCAACTTCAATTTCAGAATTTAAAAGGGTCATGCAAGTACAAATAGTAGAAGTTTATATACTACACTTCTAGTGTCTTGTTATGAAATACCGAATATGTTATATCGTTAATAAAACCGCATATTAATCGTAGAATAGTTACTTCCTAAGAGCTAAAAATAATTACCTAACATAGTTAGTTAGAAACTGTTATTTGGAAGTGATTAGTAGCAAAACATTTGCGTTGGGTAAACTTGTTGGGAGATTTCACAGGTCCGAGATCGATGACATTTATAAAAACTTAGCAATAAGCTAAAATTTCATCTCGGGTACAACCAGGAGGATTACAACAATCATGGTTCGCGTCTCGAAGTGTTCGCATCAAAACATCATGTTGTTTGTGAGTACTGGTTGAGGATTTGGAATCTAGAATAATAAACAAATAATAGTAAATGATCAATTCTGAAAGAACTAATAACTATTGGTCCGGGCTTTAGAATGGCAGCAAGGAGTTGCAAAATAGATGAAAGCACTGTAACTGTTTATGTTAAATGCTCCTCTTACCTATAATAAATCGTTTCCGCCTTGATGTCGGGCAATTATTAATGAAAAATTCAAAGACTTCAGGTAAGCAGTATAATTTTCTTTCCTTGCTATCATCGTCATCATCATTTTGGCAAATGATACTAGCGCTATGAGATACCAACAGTAAGGCAATGATTACAAGACAAGGATTCAGTCTTACCATCGTTGCAAGCTGTTTGCAAGCTCAGTAAATCACCCGTTGTCCAAGATATTTCAATAGCTCCTAGTGATCAAACAATTAAATGGAAATTCTAATACTGGAATCATTCGCTCTGGTATTAGACTTTTTTCTGTGATTTTATTGGCTTGATAGTTTATTTTACCATCTACAGTATAAGAGTAATGCAAGTTTCTTTTCACTTTAAATATCATGCAGGCATATTAGCTGATTGAGTTCTAATATAGCGAAATATAATAATTTTAGAAAATTACGATTTCCTTCATTAAAATTTTATACGTACAATCCTGAATTTGTAAAATTTAACACTAGCATATCTAATCAGGTGGGCTAGTATCTAGTAATGGATTGAAATGAATTTTTAAAAAGTAATTTCAGCAAACTAAACTTATAAGTTTGGATAAGGAAACTTGTGGAGCTAAAACGAGCAGCTAAATCTACTGCTGGTTAGAAAGATTAAAGTTATTACGGGTATTCTTCAGGTTTTATTTGTTGTCATAACTGAAATAAACAAATGAAAATTTAGCTATTTTTAATGTTTCTAATATAATAAATAGATTTGAAGTGAAAGTTAATATCTTCAGCTATTACTCGTATGAATAAGTTATTAATCCATGAGCGTTCCTATAAGGAATCCTATCGTTTTAATGTAACAGGTCGAAAAATTCTAAGGTAATGAAAATGTTTGAATTCAGCGGTACGATGATTGTGATTATCTTGTATAATGTAGATAATTTAATAATTACTGGCTTGAATTTAACCATTATGATTTTTCTCAGAAAGTCTGTTAAAAAAATAGATTAGGGTTTATTGTTTTAATTGGCTACTTTTACCAAAATGGTATCTGGAATTATTTTACAGTTGCTACTTTACCTGTAAAACAAGTTCATGCACTACTTTATTCGTTAAGTAATTTTCTGGATTAGATTTTCCATAGTATTTGTATGAATTTAATGAAATATTTTTAATGAGAAATTTACCAACAGGCTTTCTTTACAAATTGATGCTGTAGCTACCCTACACCAACCTCTTCAAAAATAAATTTTGAACTCCCAACCGATGAATCGCGGTTTTTATTCTGACAGTCGACTACAATCTCCATCTAGCTGAAATTTTCCTAGTATTATGACATGTAAAACTAATTGCTTTTGAAAAAGAAGTTTACTGTACTATTTCTATTACGATATACCATAGTTTCTACATCAGTATGGATCTTTTGCAACAGGGAAACTACATTAAAAGGTATAATATTCTTACTATAGGTCTTTAAGAAATGGAATCGATGCTGCAGCATTGAAATGTCCCTTAAAAGTATTTTATTTTTTTCTCCTCCACCATATCACTCAAACTCAACTGCGGTGGCAATTTATAACAGTTCTGAATATTTAAATTAATAGGAAATTAGGCCTCAAGGAACTTCATTGGGGTAGAATCGACTGGAAATTAATCAAAGTGTGGGATATCAAATTAATGTTGAAATTCAGAGGCAAATTTTAATTCTAATGCAGAGCAATTGGATACCGTGAAATTTACATTTCATTACCCAACTTGTGATGCTAACGTGATTATGTAAGTGCAAATATCTTACACTATCAGATTTTGTCAGCTCTAGCAAAAAGTTGCTTTGCTTGGAGGAAAACGAAAGATCGTGCATGCACGTTAAAAAACATACCTGGCAATTAATTCAGTAATTAACTTAGAAAATTGAATAAATAGTTTAATTCAAACTAGGATGAGCTATTAAGTACAGTATTATCGCCAAGAGTATCTAAAATGAAAGACTTGCAATTTACCTTATGATTATGCAATACTTACGGATGGTAGAAATACCGATTAAATTGGTCTGATTGCCGATGAAATGATGAATTAAAAAAATGAAGTCAAGTTAAATAAAGATCAAAATTTTAATAACCTTGTATTTCCAAATCAGGAGAGAGTAATACTTCACTAATAAATGATAGGGATTGCTGTAAAAAAGTACTTTTCATTCTATTTAGTCTTAATTTCAATAGATTATTAAAGCATAGAAGGCTTTTCCATGAAGATTTAGGTAAATATTATTTATGTAAAAATATTCATTGACATATGTTAACATGGTAATTAACTAAATACGTCGTGATTCGTCTATTGTAGAAAAAATTTTAACACTATGCGCTCCTAAAAAATAACATTGGCGTTACGGTTAGATGCGGGGATTCCATACTTTATTTCCGTTATGGATAATAACTAATAGACGCAGGCTCTGGTATAAACGGCATTTCTTAGAAATGTGGACTTTGCAGCAATATCTAATATTATGATGCAACCTACGATAGAAGGATTAATTACAGCGGAATTATATTGATCATATATGATCTACGATGGGTTACAGAGGCACACCACATTTTAAGAATCAAAGGTGCTAAAAAAATTTGCATCTTAAATTACCCACCATCTATTTTATATTGATAGCTATGTTTGTTGATAATATGTTTACTGAATGAAACTTAAAATATTAGTAATAGTATTATTAGGGTTAAGCTTTTATATTTATAAGGTATTATATAACAAATGTTATTTATTAGAATTAGCACAATTGATTGGTGATTGAGTTCTTATTTATTGCCTTTGCTACTGAAGAAGACGATTTTTTAGTCTGGAATTAAAATAATCAAGGCGCCAAATCTGTAGCTTGTCAAATATATTTATCAATAAAATTGAAACGCTTTCTTTACCCTTCTTGATGTTGGCTGTCTGACACTAACTAAAACTAATTATTTACAGATCCACCATCACACTTTTCATTTATAGATGAAATCAGTGTACACGTATGCGATTTAGTTGATGTTCAGGTTGCACGTAGTAGTTTTACGAATTGTGATTAGAGAGTTGAATAATGTAACTATCTGCACATGGTGCAACATTGACATTGAATAATTTGCATAAAAAGAAGTTGTGTCTATTCTGCTTACATACTCGATCTATGCAGAATAATTAATTAGTGATATTTAGTATAATAATGTACGTGCGAATAATTGCTGTAATTAGGAAATAATATATGATATTACTCGATTACTGTGCACAAGCAATTTTTACAATTATAGTAACGTATAGACAACCTAAAACATCGGGCATACTGCTTCACTCTGTTTAAATTTGTTTTGATAATAGTAAGTTCAGGCCTGCTTTATAAGTAGCGATGAAAGCCATATAGAAAATGAATGTCTGTTACCTTTGATTAATTATGGTATCACTTTACTAAATGGTGCGCAGTTCCGCGGCATAGTAATTACCTATCAGGACGTTGATTGGTTTTTAGAAGAATTAGAATAGCGTATTGAACAGGTTAGAAGGTTCATCCAAAATATCTGTGCAACTAGTTCTACGATCATTTCTCTAACAGAAATAGGGCTAAGTTCCGATCCTGATACAACACAACGACACCATTTATACCGTACAACAAGTATGTTTTTAATTGGTAATGATATATGCACATGTAAAAAAGAATGCTTATCCTTCGTATTAACGAAAACAGGATGAACCGAAATAGCTGTAGCATTCCAGCCATTCATTTATATACACTTTCGTCGATTATACCTACATCGTAGATATATATAAAGTGTCTTTGTAATACATCATAATTTAAAAACACTATCAATATATTAAAACATGTTGTAAGATAATATTCCTTATTTCCTTGGTTATGCAGGTATGTAGTAAATTACTTCTTTTTAGCCAGTTGCGATATGTACATACACTGCATTAAGTGTCCATAATAGTTTGATTAATAATTGATAAAAAATTTTACATTTGGCCAACAGCATACAAATTATTTCAGAACTTGTATAGTACTGGTCTATCCTGTACATAATTATTCCAGCTTTGATACAAATTTTCGTAATTAGGTTATCCTAATTATAAATCATCATATAAAACTAGTATATAAACGCACTATATCGTATGGAATCGATGGTCATTACGACTGTACGATTTATAATTATTAAATCACTGTACTGTACAGTAATTGGCAATCATAGTGGCTATAACCAAGTATTTCCTGATCGATTGCCGTTTTATATCGGCTCAAATTGATTAATTAATATTGTTAATAGAACCAGTTTGATTTAGTAATTTCATTGGCCAATATTCATCCTCCATAAAGGATTTCGAGTGCTGTTTCAAATCTAATTCCCATTTATTGCTGACCAAACGGTACAACTGCATTGCAGTACGAGCATCTTCTACACTACAATGTTCTCCAGTTTGTATAGTTTTGTTTAATATAATTCTTGCTAAAGTTTTTAACGAAGGTGTTACACACGGCCGCACGTCAGCTAACCGCCTGAGCCAAAGGTAATTGGCTGTGTCTCTTTTCGAAGTAGAAGGTAATTGAAACTGTAGGACTTCAAAGTCGAATTTAAGACCATGGCCGATAACAATTTTATCGCGAAGGATCGTTAAAACTTCCTGACGAGCTTGCGTCATTGATATAGCTTGTTTCATATGTGATTTACGAATGCCACTCCAACGAGTTCGATAGTCTGTTATTTCTTCATCAGGCCTGACATATTTATCGTATACAATGACGCCATCATAGCTAACGATACTTACACGAGCTAAGGCACTGCGCTTGCTTTTGCCAACGCCAACCATTTCACAATCTAAGCCTACAAGTTGATCAGCACTAGGTAGGATATCAATGCTATCGGTCTTATCTTTGCGAGTATCATCGCTATTTCTCCTATCGTTACAACAAGGTACTTCTTCGTCTGTGTACTCTGAACTAATTGAAGAGGACGTTTCCAGGCGATGATGGCGACTTAACTTCAATTTGTGTTTCTTTCGTTTAGATGTAGTAGTCTTATTCCTTTTACGTGGCGAACACGATTGATCTTCCATTTCATCATAACATGTCTTGTCGTTGGCCATTATAACTATTATGATCTATAAGATGAATGAATAAGAGAATCACCGTCAGTCTACCGTTATTTATGCTAGGACATAACTAAGCATGTATACTGCGTTGTCTATCCAGTGTTCACCCATTAGCGCAAAAGAATACTATCGAAGGGCTGTTATATGATCATGGTGAATTTATTAGCATAATCATTCGTTCAACGCCATGACTATTATTCTGCTGACTGATAGAACTCCTCCAGTCAGCAAGTCAGTCATTCATTGCCTCTCTATATCTTTCTACTCATCTTAGCTTACTCTAGAACGATCCAGTTATGCCTACGTTCATGTCACCAGAATAAGACCAACGAACGATTCACTATCATTGCATTCCTCTATGCTAATGGTCACATTGACTAGAATGGATATTTACCTTGCCAATGGAATATTACTTGAATGATTTGAGATGCGATCAATCAGCAATTCTATCGAGAGAATGTCCTAATTGGTTGAACAGTAGATTTCAGTTTTCGATTCCAAGACGACGACGATCACTCGATTACTGAATTAAATTGAACTCTTATGGTTGTAGCCAGTTATCATGAAGCATAAGTTTATACTGATACAGTATCAACTTGTGGTTAAATAGTAGCGATGGTAGGAAGATTTTAATTTTGCAACCTCAGGATTTCCCAAAGCTCGAGCTGGAGAATATGCTCAATCAGCGATTTTGATCGTAGTGGTTGACGTCTTGTGATGCTTGATCGCCACTTTACCACGTGGTGTTGTTATATTTGATACAAGCTCCTGTCCCATCGATTCACTTACTGGACTGCTAGGGCTGACGGTGGGCGAGGCTTGATGGTTACAGTGTACAGTGTAATAGTACAGTAGCGAGTACCGTAGACTTGTACTGTACACTGTACAGTACCGTCGAACTATGGTTTTGACAAGCTTGCAGAATGCCTTCAAAGCTGAGTCAGCTTTAATTTTGCAACCTCAGGATTTCCCAAAGCTCGAACTGGAGGATATGCTTAATCAGCGACTTTGATCGTAGTGGTTGACGTCTTGTGATGCTTGATCGCCACTTTACCATGAGGTGTTATATTTGATACAAGCTCTTGTCCCAGCGATTCACTTACTGGACTGCTAGGGCTGACGGTGGGCGAGGCTTGATGGTACACTACTGTACTGTACTGTACAGTGTACACTAGTGTACAGTACACTCCTCTACAGTGTACAGTGTAACATTACAGTGAGGAGTACTGTAGACTGTGTACTGTACACTGTACCGTCGAACTATGGTTTTGACAAGCTTGCAGAATGCCTTCAAAGCTGAGTCAGCTTTAATGGCTTGTATGAGCTACTCTGTTTATAGCGTAAGCGTATGGCCGCAGACATTGAGTACAGTATATAAATGCCCTTCTACCAACGATTTTGACACATCGCAATTTTCAGCTTGGTGCTTTGGTTGACTCCCTCTTCATATTTGCTAACTAAATTGAAAATGCCCAACTACAAGTTGATATATTTTAATAGCCGTGGACGCGCAGAAGTAACGCGTTATTTATTCGCTGCAGCCGGTGTAGAATACGAAGATGTTCGTGTGACTGGCGAAGAATGGGCAAAGATAAAAGCTGGTTCGTTAAGTTACAGTTTAAACAAAAATGTTGACCTACTCTTAGATATCTATTATCATAGTACTATGATCGAAGAATGATGAATTACATGTAATCCTTACAGTAGGTACAAAGGTAGAGACTAGAGTTTCTATCTGGTCTGAATTGATTTTCTTTGCCAGTCGTGCCACTGTATGTTTTGCAGCAACCTTGATTACCAGTGTAGATTCTTTCATGTTTTCAACGTCTAGGATTTATTGTAAACACTGCCCATGTCTTACAGTATATGCAGTAAAATAGTATCGTAAATCAAGTCTCTCGTCTACTGATCGATCCATCGTACTCTACCGTATAATAGTGAATGTACTGATTCAGATACGATAGTTACTAAGCCGTAGTTCTATCACTTTACTATGGAATTACATGGGGCAGTCTAGGAGAGTTGAAATTGCTGTAGCTTGGTTGGATAGCTCGTAAGGCTGCCTGATTGAGTGTTAGCATAAAATATACAGCACCTTGGCACATCGTATCTTTAGATACAAGAGTAGTTTGTAAGTTAAGCTGAGCATTTTGGGCATTTTACGTATCATGACCACCTATTTCTAGATTATTCAACTATCCTATCGACTGTGATTCGAGTTGATTAATTAATTATCGAACATTATCGTTACAGTATATGGCAACAACGCAGTACAGATACTGTCTTAGCCACATTACCTTAAGAATTGATGCTTCAATGGTACTAAGCTTAATTTTCTTGAATTACAGATTGTAAATCACCTTTCGGACAGTTGCCAGTATTGGAAGTTGATGGTAATACTTTTTACCAAAGTCAGGCCATTGCTGGCTATGTTGCTCGTGAATTAGGTATACTTTCATAATGGATTATAAACAATGCTACAGAATGCAGTGTATATAATAGTTAGCATGACTGAAATGGACTCGAATGTTAAAGTAGTATTACAATATCGTGCTAATTTACTGCGATAACAAATTACAAATGAAGAAAATTATCGATGCAAAATGGCCCAAATTATGTTCGTTAATAAGCGAGTGAGTTATTCGTCATCCTCTATATAGGGCACTAACTGCCAAGTATCATGAGTACGCGATATAGACTAGTACTATACGTATTTCTTATAGACGATATTGAAGTCCATCTTTAGCAAAATAGGATTAGTGAAAAGTGAATTAGGCGTAATATAGCTTTAAATTGTGCTGTAAAGTTATTTATTACAGTAGTAGCCTTGTAAAATTGGATTACCTTCAATGTTGAGGTATTCGATGAACAATAGTCATTCCTTTTATCATAGACTAATGTTTACAATACAGAATAGAGGAATGCAGATCTATTTCGTGCTTGTATATGTAAATATCATGTTGAAGTTACACATCTTGAAATGCCGCATTTTTTATTCTAGGATTACATGGTAAAACTAATGAAGAGGAATATCGAATTTATGTTGTTCAAGGAGCCTTTACCGATTTGATACAGAAACTTGGTAGTGCAGAGGCTGAAAAAGATCCGGAAAAAAAGGTTCACTTCACTAATGATATTCTGTGATGTAGCGATAAGTTCCGAAGTACATCTTAATAGTTCAACCGTGTAGGAAGAGCGATTTCTCCGATGAATTTATTTACTAATTAATGAAGGAGTCTTAATAGAATATTACAGTCTGTTGACATAATGTTTGCTAGAAATCGCTAGCGTATATTTTATGAGGTTTAGGGGATACTTTTGCAGATACGCATTCAAAAATTTATTATAGTAACAGTACCTTACGCGAAGTATCACGAGTGGGACATTTTATTAGAATAAAAACAGGACTAAAATTAACAACTTACTCTTAACATCACTAATTCCTATTCGTGTTAATATAGGCTGAAATTCAGAAAGATGTCTTTGAAAATTATATACCAAAATGGTTAAGTTCAATGGAGGAAGTATTTCAGCAAGTAAACGGCGATTATTTTGCTGGTGACCGCGTAAGTTGTAGTTACTATTTTGACAATTTATATCGCATTACTGAATGTGTTATACTATATACTGACAATTTCGCAACATGCAAATATTATGAATCGATTAACTTTATGATTCGTTTTGCAGTTAACGGTTGGTGATTTCTACTTCTTCCATGCTTGTGAGTACCTCAAAGGTATCAACCAACAGGCACTGGATAAATTGCCAGGTCTTAATGGACTTTTCGATCGTATTGTGGAAATGCCTAAGATTGCTGCTTGGAGATCGAAAAGACCTGTAACAATGTTCTAAATTTTTTCCCGTATAGGAATAGAGTTTTCCCTGTAGATTAAATCTAAAGTACGGATATGCTCTATTGTTGCCACTTAGTAAAGTCATTTTTGGTCGAACTCTGTGCTACTCCTAGCGTTCATTTAGTATAACCCTTATGATTGGATAAGCTCTCATACTTGCTTTCAATAAAGTTGTTGAAAAAGCTCTATATATAGTGGTATTGCTATCTGGGGTTACTATGCTTTGTACGATTGAGTATGCAAGTTAAAGTCTAAAGTTTAAAGATTGGTACAATATTGGTATTATAGTTACCCTAATTAGTTGGAAAGCATCGAGGTACACATATTTTATAGTGGAAACTGGACTTTGCATATAAATGCTGTTGCACATCCATTTTTACCCATTAAAATTGCATGCACTGTCCGGTCTAGTTTTCTTAGAGTTCGATTGTACAAGTTTGTTCTAGGGGGCTTAACTCAGCTCTAGCTATACTCTACTGAGTGTAGATCGAATATTTTGAATTAATTATGATTGATTAAAAGTGAAAAAGAGGGGTTTTAACCTGTACGCTATGTACTCTATTTACGGTGAGTATCATTCCTGAATTACATTTCTAGTGGTTACGCTGAGTCATAAATGAATCAACTTTTGTTATAGTTACATCATACCCTACTTTACTATCTTCCTTTGGGCATGTTAAATGGCAGCTACACTGTTCACGTATAATAGAACTCGGTAAATTAGTATCAATCGCTTTCACAAGAAGATCTTGCAGCGTCGTAAGTCTCGCTATTACTTCCAGATTTCAAAGAATACAATTATATAATGCCCAATTACAAATTGGTATACTTTAATGACCGCGGCCGTGTTGAAGTAATTCGTTATTTATTCGCTGTAGCTGATGTAGAATACGAAGATGTTCGTGTGACTCGGGAAGAACGGACGACGGTGAAAACCGGTAGTTTAAGTTACGGCAAGAAGGATTGTTTTCTTTTGCTGCGTGGTTTAGCTCACAAAGTTGTGTTGAAAGCTACGTTCTAAGTACAATAATATACTTTGCATAATGGAATAGTTGCATAGTAAGTTGCCATTTTACCGGCTATTAGAAATAATAGGAAGGGGGTAATTATCCATTAAATTTGCTTAAGTGTTTATTTATCCAAGCTGGGGTAAGTTAATCTAAACATAGTACAATAATTTACTGAGGTCCTAGCTTTACCATCAGTTGCTCTTATGGATATTGACCGTAACGTAAATAAATCAAATTAATTATCAGGCAAAGGCATTGTACGAAACTGCCTGGTATAGCAGTGTAATGATATACATAGTCAGCTTAATAAGCCTTTCTGCTACATTATACTGATAAAATAAAAATTTAATTAATATGTATGGAGGCTTTGCGCTAGTGCTGGGCACAGAACTAATTTAGTTTAGACTTTTAATTTGGTTGCAATCCTACAACATGCCACACATTCGTACACTTTTATATGTGCGATGGGATATTACCGAGCTTTAATGCGCTGATATCGTCAATGAAAGCCATTCTCAGGTGATTAGATTATCCCACTGACCTTATCGAAAATAGCTAAAGTTAAGCGTAGTTGTCTTCACTATATTGCGTTAAAGTATTGATTGCACTAATTTCTAAACTGCAGGCTTTAATTCACCTTTTAGACAGTTGCCTGTATTGGAGGTAGATAGTAAAATTCTATGCCAAAGCTTGGCGATTGCTGGCTATGTTATTCGAGAATTAGGCATACATACATGGTAAACTGTACGCTTATATAAGTAATATTAGACCAGTCTTGTCGAAGGCTAGAGTTTGACTGCATACGGTAATATGGTTAATTACGAGTTGTAAATGCAAATATGTACGTGCCAGAGCCTTTGTACAAAGTTAAGATTCTTAGATTCTTTATTAATTCTTTCAAAGAAACTCCTCTTATATAATCTTTGCTAGTATGAATCGATTATGTTGGTATTTTCCATTTTGCAGATAACAGTTGAAGATTTTTACTTTTTCCATGCTTGTGAATACATCAAAGATATCAATCAATTCACAGGCGCTGGATAAATTACCAGGTGTAAATAATCTTTTCAATCGCATTATGGAGAATCCCAAGATTGCCGAATGGAGAGAGAAACGACCAGTTACAAAGTACTAAATTGTGTTACCTCGGGCAGATTAGGTGCTTTTATTGAAAGATAAATCATCTGCATACTTTTATAAATAAATCGTTGTTAGTCGGACTTACTCATTTATAGCATTTAACAGTGTTCAATCAATTTTTCGGTCTTCTAAAGACACGAATCAGTTGGTGTTGCATGCATATGGGATTTCATGCAAACATCCTGACTCACTACAAACTACCACAGTTGAAAATTGCAATCTACTGTATATCTACTAGCGCTCAATTTGCAGCTCCATTTTAATGAGCAGCTATCATACTTACCCTATAACAATTAAATCGCTGTGAGTCGGACTTTACTCATTGATAGCAATACCAGTTTTCAAATGTACAGTACTGTACATTGTACAGTATCAGGAAAAGGATAACAGGATTGAAGACTACAGTACTGTACAGTACAGTACTGTACACTGTGTCGTGACGCGTCTGTGCACTGTACTGTACTGTATACAGTATACTGTAGTGTACAGTACAGTACAGTACAGTAGGCTTTGCTATTTAAGCTACTGTACTGTACAGTACAGTACGGTACAGTACAGTACAGTACAGTATAATAACCCTGATAACTCAGATACTGTACGTACTGTACTCAGTGACTCAGTGTACTGTACACTTACTGAAGAAAGGTTTCCATGATAGCGAGTGAGTGAGTATGCGTACTATGACTCAGTCCATTGTGCTGTACTGATGCCACGTTGTTTCCATACTTGAACAGCTGTTACGACGACATCCGATATGCGGTACAGTGTACAGTATGTACTGTGCACTCATTTACAGTACTGTACTGTACAGTACAATACAACTGGTAGTGGGTCAAAATTTGCAACTCAAAGTACTGTACGTACAATGCGTACTGTTACTGTACTGTACTGTACTGTACTGTACTGTACTGTAGTACGGTTGGATTTGTAGTGTACTGTACACTGTACAGTACACAGTACTGCAGTAACGGTCCAGTTGTGTACGGTACAGTGTACAGTGTACAGTGCACAGCTGGAAAATCTACAGTACTCCGTCCGAATCCATTCCATTGGCATCACACTGTACTGTACAGTACAGTGTACAGTACAGTACAGTATTGCAGGAACCGTCCAGCTGTGTACAGTGTACAGTGTACAGTGCACAGCTGGAAAATCCACTCCGTCCGAATCCATTCCATTGGCATCACATTGGATGGCGTATCCGTTACTTAGAACGTTGTCGTCATCGCTCAATTGAAAAGGTGCCCTTTAAATTTGAAATCGAACGGCAACTGCTGGATGATTGTAGCTGACATTATTTTGAGAAGGAGCCATTCAATCAATCAATATCGGTCGTGGCTTTAATTCGTCATTCTATTCGCTTACTAGCAACAACGTTGATGGCAAAACCTAGTGTTGTATTTGTTTTAGGTGGGCCGGGTGCTGGTAAAGGGACTCAATGTAGCAAAATTGTCCAAGAATTTGGTTACGTCCATTTATCTGCTGGCGATTTGTTAAGAGCCGAAAGGAACTCAGGATCAGCAGATGGTGATCTCATTGATCGTTATATTAAAAATGGCGAGATTGTACCTGTTGCCATTACGGTACGATTGATCGAGAAGGCGATGATTGCTAGTCCTGTTCAGAAATTTCTAGTCGATGGTTTTCCACGTAATCACGACAATTTAAATGGTTGGAATAGTCACATGGAAGGCAAAGCCAATGTCAAGTTTGTCCTCTTTATGGATTGTCCCTTTGATATTTGTATTGAAAGAGTGAAAAAACGCAGCCAGACAAGTGGTCGAAAAGATGACAATGATGAAACATTACGAAAGCGTTTAAATGGTTATAAAAATGATACCGTACCAATCATTCAACACTATGAGAAACAAGGCTTAGTACGAACGGTCACCAGCTCCGATAATGTTGATGCCGTCTACGATCGAGTTCGACAATGCTTTCTACCAGATTAATCCATTTCTCAACGTAATCTATACCTTGATGGCATCCTTACCTTCTAACCATGAAAATACGAGTTATTTTAATTGAAAAATTGGACTGTTGAATGACGTTTTGTACTGGATCATTTGACAAGACTTATTAATCACCATAGGTAGTAGATAGACTTTCATGATTCTTCTTAACAGTGAATGAATTCATTTCAATCATGTAATCAAAATCTTATCATGCTACAAGCTTGACTAGATAGTAAAATACGTGAAATTCATGTATTCTATTAAATTCAGTCTAATTTCTCGAAGCGATAATATACGTAAATACGATAACTGCTTGGATACTTATATCACATTTAGCATTTGCTTTTATCAAATTATCATAATCCATACTTTAGACTAGTTGAAGTGAAGTACTGCTGATTAACCTACAGTATATAAGAATGACATAGTATGACATTGAAATTATTACTCAAAATTGCATTCGTTAATTGATACATACGATCTCATCCAATATTATGTACAAAGTAGGATATAATACACTGATGTTATAGTGATAGACGTGATCAATTTTTAACTTTGGATAAACGTCATCTATTGCAAGAAACTATAGAGTTTATCTTTGGATACACTGCATGTCATAATCTTACTATCAAAAAATTATTCAACGTAATGTTGAAAATTAACTAATAAATGTAATATTACCTTGTAATGATTAGCGATTAGCTTTCTTCGCATGCTGCTCGAGAAAGAAATGATTCGTGATGAAGCAAGATGATAACATGTAAATTGACTAGATACTTTGCCACTATTACCTTTCATTATACATTTATCATTGCTAATACTACTCTGATTAATTGAGCATAATTTTATTACAGCTGGTCGCTCATAGAGATATTCTTTATCAAATGTTATGAGTGAATAGACAGTGTGTGAAATCCTAGTACATTAACAGCTTATTCGTTGTAATACACATTCTCTCATAGCCTACTGTAAGGTAATCGTGGATTTTTAAATTTCACTGTTCAAGATCATGGATTTATCCATCAAAGTATTGATATCAACTATTCTAAGAAAATTAGCACTACAGTTATTATATTTACCGATGATGACAAAATATAATTCTACTCACTCTCTAGATTACGTCTTCATGAAAACCTTAATTTTCAGACTTTATTATCATATTAACTTATATATCCATATCGTTGTATGCATATATATATTAGATAAATAAAGGCGTGCACTACGATTGTATCGTTTATTCTCTAAAATTGAAAAGGGTTTTGTGGTTATACATTATCATTATACACATTATACACTATCCAACGGCAGTTTTGAGGGAAATCTTCATGTTACGGACGTTGAATTGTGTTATTAGAAAGGATGTGCTCATGCATGAAACGTTGAAAAAAAAACTCCTCAATAAGTATCAAAAAGGTAAGTAAGGTGCACTATTACATAGAGTATATAAATTGGGGCTTGATATTGATATGGAATGCGATTAAGCAACTGCTGTTAAGGAGAGTCTTAAATTTTAATTGGTTATATTATAAGAATACTTAAATCCTAAAGCATAATGTCCATTAGATTTCAGTCTAAATTACTTTCAAGCTAAACTGAATAGCATAATGCCATAAAATACTAATACTGTATAACTGTTCGTGTACTCGGTAAGAATTTGTCATTCCATTACTACTTGTATGTAGCTAATTATCACTTTCATTCATAATCAAGGGGATTTAACATTTACAATAAGAATGATCGGATAAGGAATACACGAGTATCTGGCTCGATTTGAGTATCACTACAGTCGATTTGCTTTTAAATGCGTCATGAGAGTTAGAAACAACTTCAATTGATGGTGGTTAACATTTCTTACCATGTGATTTTAAAATAGAATTACTGTGCATGTTTAACATAATTAAATCAATTTTGGAGTTTCTCAAGATTTTATTTTATAATTTTTTGCAGCATATTAAAGTTGAATCCGCTATAGATTGTGAAATCCATTAAGACATTGCTTCACGAAGAACAAAGTGATGCGATTTTTATGTAAGAGTGATGCGGTATACGATCACATTTTGTATATGTCATATGTCAATATACACTCCGCTCAAGTGAAGAAATACTATCAGAATATTTATAATCTGATTATCCTAATACTTGTCAATCTATGTAGAGAGCATTCTCAAGTTATCAATCACAGGTAATTAATATTTACGCGTAAATATTGTCCTCAATATTAAGCGAAATCTGCTAATATTATACAGTAAATTTCTCTTTGAACGGGATACAATTCAGGTTGATGATGCTCGTATCGTATATCATTTTGGTCATTTCAGCTTGCAATTGGAATCTTAATCTTTAAATCGCCTTTTTTCTTATTAAAAGTTGCCTTTGCTAAATCATCCTGCACTTTCTGCGGAAATTTCAGCAGTAATTTATATTTACTCGGTACAATTAAGTTTAAATCCACCTAAAAAGCACAAGATAGCAAATTATAAACATGTTATTATTAGCATGATATGGAATAAGTATCAAAAATAACTGACACAAATACCCATTTGAACAAACAATCTAAATAGCCAAAAGTGTATTAGATACCTTTTATATGACATACCTGTGAAATGTCTAATTCGCATTCTTGAACCGATTCAGTTTGGGGTAAATTGATTGTTATTATCATCATTGGCGGATCATGACCAAACACTTGGATCTGATGTTGGGGCGTACAGTATGTATCTACTTGATTTGGATTTTGTATAACAGTCGAAGATATCTCTTCAATAAGATTTTTGCTAGTTGGTTTATTTTCACTACCAGTACTAATTTTACCAAGCAAATTAGATAATTCTGGGAGTGGATCTGTACTTGTAGAATCGTAGTTATCGCTCTCTCGCGAAATCGAAAATAGCTGATTGCGAAGTGTATCATCATCTTGACTTGATGGTTTTGCTTTGCTTTGCGGATTGGAGCTCTGTCTGTTACGCATGGATTGATCCAACGATGTCAATAACTTGGTCTCATCACCGTAATATTTTTCTTGTAAAATACTATATTTATCAGGCATTAGATCCCATTCTGTAGAATCGTTAATATAACTCATTGCTAGTAAAATTAGCTCCTCTTTAAATTGTTTATCACGCAAACTATTCTTAATAACATTATCGTTAACAGCGACATCAATATAGTGAAACTGTTGCTTTTTCGTTTCAAATTTATGGACTATTCCAGCTTTAATTGGTACTGGATGGGAATCACTTTGGGGCTCAGGAATTCTAACCCAACCACAGATATTGATGTATAAAACGCGACGATCAAGTGTCTAAAATGTAAAGACATACAAGTATTAGTAGCATTTTACTATCTCGTCAATATTCTTAATAATATACACAACTAACGAACATATGAGCAGGCCAGAAGATTAACTCGTTGGAGTAAGCCAGTACGAATCAGATTAATTTACATTTAAATAAGCTATGAGATTTTTTATACAAGTGCTATTGATCTTGAGTATTGTATATTTGTTTACTGTATCTGCCTTGTTAGCAATCATATAATCTGACTGCCGATATTTCACTAATATGTATTAATGCACGTTTTACTTTTACTACTGCATGATGTTTCTAATAAAATGCGCAGCTTCGTTATATAATAATTTTCGGAATTACATTGAATGTTACACCATATAACAACTATTGAAACCTTCAGGCTTTGCTACGAATACGTTAAAAATTGAAAATTATTATTTCAAAGACGATAAAGTACCAAACTAAATGATCTAGCAAAATATTAAATAAGCAATTACTATTATTTGCAATTATTTTCTTTCTAGATCTGGTAAGCGTTTATAAATTTGTCTTTAAATAGATCATTTAAATACTATTGACTTTCAGTTTGTCTATCACAATGTCTTACCGGCTATGAGAAACTTTAATTAGTCATAACTTAAGATTGAGATTAAGTACTAAAATAGGCAATTTACTCATCTGCTGCATCACAAATAAAGATACTTACATTGACTTTAATTGAAAATGCAGGCTCTGGCGATTTTATATGTTGCTTAGCATCCTTCATTTGTTTCTCCATAAATCGTCGATAACCATCCGGGTTATTTTCAGCCATCTCATCCAACATAGTCCAAACATGTTGGGCTTGCTGCATTAAGTTATCCTTATTCATCACAACTTATTTTAACAGAAATATTCCAATACGATTCGTATTCTATAGGTACACGGAGACTGTTCACATAATTTGTACTTAATTGGGGAGACAGCAGAAGTAATAGGAAGCAAAACGATGAAACTTACGTTACCTTGGTAACGTAAGCCCCACCTTCGTTTCCGTAGGAACTTGTAGGGTAGCAGGACCTTCGCTGGCATTAATTGTCGTTTAGCTCAGTAATATGTTAGAGGATTACCATGTCCTATTTAATTCTTTATGGAATGCTAGTGATACAAATAATTGCTGTCTACTTGTAGTTGTAATAAATCTTATAACTTGAAATGTAGATATGAAATATACGATTCAAATATTGTTAGATAATTCTGTACATTAAATAGCTACTTTTACTTAAAGTCTATATGCGTTTTTAATTACACTCACTGGCCTTAAAATAGCTAAATTTTAAATTTTATAATCGGAATTTCGAATCCAGAGCATTCTAAACTATTCTTCTATGAAGTTCCGCTACATACGATTAAAAAATATTATATCGTTATGTCATCAACAAAGAGCCATGGCAATGAAAAATTTTCGTATTTTATTATTTGGAAAAGATAAAACTTTAAAAATACCAACAAGATTGGATGAATAATTTAATATAATACAGTCATTTTATGTTACATTTTGATTCACTTACAGTATATGATACTATTAATGAGAAATAATTTACAATAAAATCATTTATAATGGAATATCTTATCAATTTATTTCGTTGAGGCTGTCCATGATTTAATTTCCGGAAGAACTGGTAGTGTAGCACTAACTTCTCTTAATTTTTTAACATCATTCGATTTTGTATTAACTGATAATGCATCAGCATATACAGATGTATCTAGTTTTACTTTGATTAATTGATCATGCTGTAATTTGTTACCGTGTTTACGATTGAGATCAACTATTTGATTGTCATTAATGTCTAAATTAGTTTTAAGATTATGAAGTAGTTCTAAATCTTTCTTTTTATAATCTCGAATGATTTTTACGTTTCCAGGTGTAGATAATGTGGATTTCTCTTTAGACTCTGAGATTATAGCAGCATCGTCAGTATTTGGGTCGCAATCGCTATCAGGGGGAAATGTCTTCTCCTTATAATCCTTACCAATCTTAGATTCATCTAATTTCTTTTGATTTTCTAGGACTTGCCATTCAACTGTGTCTTCATCTAATTGGGCGTGTAACTCTTTACGCCATTGCCTTTCAATAACTTGATTAAAATTAATATTTGCTCTAGTTTTAAAGTCCATAGGTGGTTTATACAATGCCGATGATATAAGTAAATGCTCTCTATGTAACGAATGAAAAAAATTGCAAAGAAGACATCGTTAAAATAAAATAGTAATGTATTCTTGTAATAATAATACATAAAATTTTTATTTTGTACGTTTCGATTTGTCAAATAGTAGTTAGTTATTATGACTACTTCATACCTAAGGGTTAACCGATTTGAATCTGATTTGGCAATATTGTTTCGTTTCGGCACTTTATTATATATCCGACTTCGCTTTTTAGGTTTCTGAGGACTGATCGAACAAGAATAATTTTTAAAATCTTGGAATCGACAATTTTAAATATCAAGTAGGTATGCTATTTTTATTAATTAGTGAGAATGAAAAGTGATTACTTTAATTTGACAGGAGGCGGTAACTGGTGTAAAAAAGTCTTGCTAAATAGGAAAGCCACATGTTTCACAAGAGCGTTAGAAACATATAAAGGGACGATACTTAAACGCTTTTTATCCGCGTCTGCATCAAACTAGGCCAGATTGAATAAAATTTTAGAATGAGAAAAAATTTAGAGGAAGATAGGTTAAATTTAGTGCGTCATAAATGCAATTCGATACCTGGCCAACTTTATATGCCTCTAGTACACGAATATCTATTTCCTTTAATTTATGTTCATTTAACGCAGCCCAAGCTACATTGTAGAAACCTTCACGACTTGGATCATGATGAAAGTATTGGCAGACTTTGAGTAATCCATGAACTGCAGCAGCACGAATACGCCAACTCCGATCTCTCGCTGAATTATTAAAATGCAGATGAAAAAATGGTGATCTTCCTATTATATAATTAATCGATCACTGTCAATCGTATATTTGCTAGTATATTCATCTCTAAGGCAAGTTGACTATTGCCTGTATTTAAGACTAGCAGTAATCTTACGCTAATTTATAGCTGTATTATATAAAACTTGATTAGAATTTTGATTATAAAGTTAAAGTTGTCAAGTAGTAGTATAGTACACATTCAAACCTTCAGCTGCTTCTTGTGTATCATCTATATATTCAAAAGTGAGCAAGTCTAGTAGCCCATAACTTCCAGTAATCTTTGATCCTCTCTTAAATTCATCTCTATTACCATATAATGCCAGTTGCTGAATATCGGATGTTTTACCGTATAAACATATTGATGTTAGTGTTTCAGCGTAGACATAGCCTAATTCCCATGGCCACCCTTTAATTCCATACTGATTTAAAACATTAAAATCATCGCAAACTTCCGTAGTCTTTGTTGTATGGCTGTAACTGGTAGGAGATCTATTTCCGGATCTACTTTCATTTGTATGTGATTGAGTTTGACTGGATCCACTCGAATGTAATCTGCCTTGTCGATTATTATTAGTATCATCTTGAGAACCTAATTTAATGTTAGAAATAATGATTATTAAGTATAGTATTGAATCAATGATATTGATGTTAGTATATTAATTTGAGTGCTAAAATTTCGTATTTGTCCTATAATTGATTAGCAGCGAGATTGCTCTAGAGATTTGTAGCATTATCGCTAGCAAATAAAGAATGAGAGCTTACCGGCAGCTGTAGTAGGTGTAAACATTTTATCTAGTGATGTAAATGAGTCGGAGCTAACGACCCCTTCGGCAAACGTATCGGATAAATGATGCGAATATTGTCCGGTTGCCCTATCGGAGGACCCTAAGTTATCATACTGTCGCGGTATATAGGGTAGAGCCTCATCAACCGGAATATAATCTTCAGGTATATTCCCAATAGCAATATCATGCAATACTTTCAGAACGTCAATATCTGTTTGGCAAGCATCTCCAATTATTTGTAGTGCAAGCACAATATCAACCCTGAAAGAAAAATATAGGTTATAAAAAAGTGTAACGGAGTGCTTTCGGGAATGCGAATATTCATCGATTGCTGTCTGTGTAGAAAATTTGAGCTAAATATTCATACTGATAATTTATTTTACTTACCAAGGCTCAGTAGCGATGCAAGTCGCACACACTTGTAGGGCTTTTAATGCTTTCTTCTTGCCACCACTGAGATGAGTGATACACCGCCACACATCTATAGAGTGCCATAATGTTGGAGAAACGTTGTGCATTGCAGCCATGAATGATTCTCTATTCATTATGTCGTTACTACTAGATGCTTGCTCTTCAATTTTATGATTATATGTTGAAATTAGTGCCTTACTCTAGATAAAAAATATACGCGTATATCAAAGATAAACACAAACAAGGTCATCTGTAGATGCATTCTTAAATTAATAGGAAGTTTGTCAGTATATTAAAGATAGCATGTGATCATAACTTACGATATCTGCAATAAACTTTAATAGCATTCGGGATCCAGGAAATGCTCTGTATGCTTCCTGACATACTTCAAATCCTATCAGATATAAGGTACAGCAATCTTTAATATTTATATAATAATTTAGGCGGCATTCTTTAGCTAAAAGAAGCATTACCTTGAGCGTACTTTGATAAATCCTTGGCGTAAGCTGACAAGTCGACCTATTTAGAATATTAAAGTCAGTGGATTTTTAATTTTGATATAGTACAGATAGTAAAGATGAGTAGCTGCCAGCATTTGTTCTAGAATAGAATGGATCAATATCTTATGAATATCAAATTTTACCGTGAAACTATTCTACTAAAGTAGTTACAAGAAAGTCGTGGTAGTTAAAAAGCAGCTCACCTTCAAGCAATAGTAGCAGAAAATTCTCAAGAAAACGGAGCTAGCCAACTGTAATAAAATAAACCGTTGATTTAAGGCCTAATTACTACGCAACATAAATATGGAGTATGCTCCAATGAGATAGATGATATATAAAGTAGCTCGAAATATGTCTACGATATATTACCTTCATGAGTTTAATTTCGGCACTTCGTAAAAGCGGTTTAGATACCGCCGATTTTTTAAGCCAATATATTGATACTTCTGCCAAATAAAAGAGGCTAATTGTGCCAAAGTACAGAAATAGTTAAAATTGGATGATATTGTAGCAGAGATGACTATATTCGTAGACTATAGTGTCGCTTCCATACCTAGATAAATGATCTTCATTGAGAGGAGCTTGATCTAATGAAGTAATAAGTATTTCAAGGCTATCTGCAAATACGAGTGGTAGTTTTTAGTTGCATAGTAGGCTATAAAGGGTTTCAGTAGAACATGCAGAGGGGATTAAATGATTAAGTCATTATCTTACCTTCTCGAACTCTACCTTGGCACTGTGCTAGCATAGATAATTCACACCATGCCCTTGGCAGATTAATGTGCTGTCCCATACCTCCACTCTTAATACCTGCTCGACGCTGTAGAATCATATTACGTATGATATTGATGTTAGAGCTTAATATTTACATACATCTATTTGCATGGCTAAGATATTCTTAAATATACTCACTATTAGTCTTTGCAGAGCTTTGTCAGCAGATTCTTCATAATTTTTATGTTGTGGTGTGCCGATAGAGCTATTAAACTATTTATGTGAAAAATTAAGATTAGATTTCTTTTGTAATCTGAGAAAGTTTCGTAGATATATTTTCATCCATAATAGTTCTTAAAATACCTTTGAAATGAAGTCTTCTTCAACATCATAGTCAAACTTCCTGTAAATGGATCAATAAGAAGATTTGTTTTAATACATAAAGTTCTTATTACATGGAACAGAAATTTATTTCTAAGCTACTAGAATCTTTATGATGTAATTTGCATATTTCTGTTGCAGTCAGCTACAGCCCGCTTAACTACATTGATCTGTAGAAGTATTTCAATAATAACATTTTAAGGTACTCAAATTACTTATTTAAGAGTGAAAATCTTGTTAAGATCTAATACAATTGATAACAACATGACATTACTTTGGAGATTTCGGCAGCGGTTTAGTAGGGATCTCAAGATATCTTTTGTTTATTCGCTCTTGTAATTCCTCACGATGACTGAGTGAAACAATCCCAAATTTGTGTACGATGGGTATCTATGATTAAATGAGCGCAATTTATCAATACAGCTTTAAAAATTTAAAGATGACATAAGTATTTAGGATATTTATAAGATGAGTAATGCTTTTATATGTAAGGGCCAAAGGAAATCATGTTAGAATCACCGAATATCAAAGCAAAACAAATAATTATTTGACTATGAAAAAACGCGCTAGCCATCAAAAAAAAGTTTTACACCATCAATAATTTCCAGTCAGAGTTGATGTGATTCTTCAGAATCGTAAAGTTTTACCTTATGAATTGGCATCCTGTAAGGAATTATTCGGGATCCAAAGTTTACTATGGCAGGAGTTTTCAGGTTAATTTGTGGCAAGATCTATCCTACATCAGTACTAACTATGGCCATATGTCATTCTTAGTATTTGTAAAATCGTAAAGTGGTGGCGTTGCAGTCTATGTTGTGTATCAGTTGTTAAACCTATCCTCGGCAGAAGATCCACTGTACGGTAATAATTCTAAACTCTTTAATCACAGATTATAAGTATTGCTACCAATCATTTATACAACGAAATAAACCGAAATCTGATGATATCGAAAACCAATAATAATATGTGAAATAGCCCTCTCTAAAATTTTAGGATATAGTAACGAAATCTTAAACGTTTTCGAATATTAATCTACGTACCAGTTACTTCGAAGGCTTGTTTCTTTTAACAGAGACGGATGATCAGCTACGATATTATTGCATAAAATTAGCTGTTACGACGTCAACAATTCAAATTAGTGCAATGAGAAGTTGTTCAAATAAGTTTATATCGATCAATTGATCACTAGATGATGTCAGGTCGTCCTATAGTTTATAGATTTGCCTTATATCCCGGAATCATTTAACGTAATATCGATAGTCAATATGTCGTAACTAAATTTCCTGTACTCTATGCAGGGTTTATCTTAAATAAGTCAAGATCGAGTACAAGATCCTCACAATTTACAAGTGAAGGAGTATCTAGGCAACCAGTACCAAGCAAGATAGTATAGTGACCCAAGCGGCAGATTTTGTTCATACCGTAAGCATTTACGTGCAATTACTCTGTCCTGTACTATAAACTCAATACATTCAGTATATCAAGTTGATTATCAACTATTCTGATTTCCCATCCTGCTTAGGCCTACTTGCATAAACATAAGGTGGCACTATACAATCTCCTGCGACTACATGAACGTATAACTGTACTCATTATAGATAGGATGCTGATTCTATTATTCGACTATACCTGCAAATTAGGCGTGATACTGTGTTGTGGAATACACTTCCAATCAACGTTGCAACAGTATAACCTTGTGTAGTCAATCTATAATTTACTGTATGAGCTAAACTACTGTACAGGTTGCAATATTAAAGCCATGCCACTGCTGTTTGGTTCTTCTATACCAGAAGACTACAGAAAGCGGGTGTTCATAGACAGTTACTGTAATATCATTGATGGTTGCTTAGCAACAAACAAGCATTTAGGCCATTGTTGAAAATGCTGACGTTACTTGATATAGTAGAAATAATTAACGTGGGAAGTGCGAACTTTAATATTATGGGATTATACGGATAGATATAGTATGTGGATAGTCCACACATTGGTCGTCTATGGGCATGATACTTGATACTGTATATTGCTAGAATTATTCGATACATTAATTATTACTGTGGAATAAGCCTTCGCACGAATCTCAATAATTGAAATTTAGAATATTCGATGCAACCAATAATCTGTCATTTTAGTAGTTCAAAATTAATTTTTCACTGTTGAAGCAAGCTATAGATCATTTTAGAAGTGGTTATAGTCATAGTTTATGACACTTATCAAAGAAATCGCGAAAACCCGTCTCACAAGATTGAACTATAAAATATTTATTAATTTATATTAGCTTTGCAATCATCAAATGTTGACAAATTTTAAAGATTTTCAAAGTAAGTAACTTTAAAACGATTCACTATAAGATTAGATTTCGATCTCTTGCTTGCATTATATAGTTAGAATAGATTCAATTTTTATCAATTAAGCATCAAATATATATATATATATATACGAATGTGCTTAATTCAGATTAGATTATCAAACTTTGATCTATTCACCATTATTATTCTCTATTGGTGGTTATATAAAGTTGCATACAAATTTACTTATCACTGATGAAATTAGAATATTTACTTGTTCGTTAGCCAATCTCGCCAATCTTGTTTGAAATAAATCTTCACCGTATGTGCTGTGTCCTTGAAAACTGAAAGCTTTATCTAGTCTTACTTGCATCTTCTTTCATCTACTATTTATTCTTTCAAGATATTAATTAGTACTTGATTATACTTGTAAGTCCTATAAGATCTACTATCGACACTACTGTTTTTGAAGATAAAAGAAGATATGAAGAATGATTATACTAATAATTCGTAATCAGCTTCCAATCTATCTTACAAAAAATGCGGTAATATTTCTACTAGCGTATAAGTAATGCTATATATTAATTTTCGAGCATACGAAAAGGTAACTACGAAATGTGCTCTAAAGATTAAGATTACTTTCAAGATCATATTTAATGTCAAAGTAATAACAGCAAAAATGTAAAGTCAGAATTACATTTTTAAAACTTTAAATAAAACCAAATGCTAAATTTTATATGAGATATAACATCTTTAGCAATACAGATTTTCAGAATTTCTAGATGCAGCATATCTTCGAACGATTAATTTTACGATAATATCACTTCTTCTAGATGATTGATTTACTGTCGTCAGGATTTACTTCTACTTTACGAGAAGGCAATTCTACGAAAAATAAGTACCAAGCACGAGCGGATGGCCATTCTCAAAATGTTTTGGCAACCGTGGCCAAAGCTCGGACACTGCGAAAAGTGGAAGAGACAAAAGAAGAGCTAACAAGAATTACTCAGAGGATAAATTCGGTAAATAATTTTAGCGCCCCTCAATACAATAATACTATATTTATCATAGTTTGTTCGTCTTTCCTAATCGCAATATTGCTACTCAACAGATTTATATTACGAAGGTTAATGTTACTTGAGCTAGTTTTGATCAAATGTGTCTGGATGTAATCCAACTATAGACTTTAGCATCGTATGAAATCGAGAATGCTGAAAATAATAGAATACTCAAAGATTCTAATAACAATAATATGGAGTTTGTGAAAGATCCTGAAGAATTACTTATTTTACTATCGGATTCGGTCAAAAAGAAACGTTATCAGCAGCAAGTTACAGTATTTGTTGTCGGCTTTGAGAGGGCATGCGATGATCGTATTAAGGTAACGTGACTTCTTTAGAATAGGCGACATTTTAAATGGTAATCCTGTCAGCTAAACAGATTTTAATGAAATCAGTAACTTCATAACATGGATTCATTTCTTCAGTAATGATAATTTTACTCGTCTATACTGAAATTTACTAACTTTAGTTCCTTTTAATTAATTTTACAGTTACTTCATCAAATCAACGAGGTATGTAGATGTTAATTCTAATATCGAAATGTGATGGTGACTATTATATTTTCAATATGCGATTACGTAGAAATGCTTATATTGCTTATCTAAGTAGAAGTTATAGGTTAGATTTAATATTATTTCAGCAGTATCTTATTATTCTTAGCTTGAGCATTAAGTAAAATCATAAGCAGTGCAATCAATTGTAAAGTAGTCATATGTGATAACATCATATATTTTTATCTCGATGACTAGTTTTTTCAAGAACACTCGACAATACCGATATTACAGGATGGCCAAGATTCTCCTCGTCCTGATATAGATTTAGAGGAAGTTTCCACACGTATTGCAGATGCTTTAACTTCAGCTAATGCAGCTGCTGAGAGACTATTAACCATTAACCATGATATGATCAATCATTTGGCGATACAAAATACCAAAGAATCGAAAAGGTAATCTGCAACTTTTGTCTTACCTTTTTGGAATAAATATTTAGACTCTAATTATAATTGCAATACTTGCAAGCCTTAAAAAAGCTATAATTTCATTTAATCTGATCTTGTATGTAAACTTATAGGAGTAAGAAAAAGCTAGAGAAATCTTTAGCCCAAACTCGTGATGATCTTATTAGTTTAACAACAAGACTCGACGATACGCAAATAAGTAATATCTCATGATAATAATTTAGTTAATTAATTAATCAAAGACAATATGATATCATTATACGCACTTATTCACTAAATACAATTTGCATGATCACTTAATTGAGTATAGAAGTCCAAGAGAAAGAAAAGAAAATTAAGGAATTAACATTAGTAACTGATGCTAAAGATAAGGAAATTAAAAAGTACGGTAGACGTATTGATTTTTTACGGTATCAATTTTGAATAATTTTATCAAAAGTAAGGATGATTAAGATATGAATAACATGATATACAATTTCCGCCATAGATTGACTATAATGAATGACACATTAAAGGTAATTTAATTTCATTAATGATTAATTGAAGAAATGGAGAAGATATAATTTTGAAAAGATCTGGCTTAATCTTTTAATTAATATACAACTATACTTATGATATATTATTAGAGAGATGCAACTGCGGTGGATGATCTTCGAGAGCAAAATGAGGTTAAAACTATGGCGCTACAGAAAGCCCGACAGGTAGATATTATAGCATTCTTAGTCTGCTTTAATCTCAATCCTCCATAGTGCATCTATGTTAGAAATATGGTACTGATTTCTTAATTCGTTTAATAGCAAATTGAGGATATGAAGGCTGCGAGTAAAGCTGAAGAAGCAGCGGAAAAATTCCTTGAAAAGAGAAGATTAAAAGTGAGATTATCAAGTCAAGCATCAATGGATGGTATCAGTACGCAAATGACTTCTCCAAATCAAGATCGCCAAACAACGATTAGAGATCGGCAAATCTTAATAGATGAAGTTAAGGAGAAAACTAAGAAAGGTAAAGATAGAATTAACTACTTATATTATCTAACTAGCTTAATCATGATTATTAAATCTGTACCAAAGCATCGTAAATGGTCTAGGATCTAGTTAAAGCCGTTAATAGTCCTATTAACTATAGCGGTTAATTAAATTACTAGCCGTAATTATTAACAATTATAAATAAAACTTGCATACTTGTTTGGTGACTACTAGATCTAGAAACAAAGCATCAACGCACTATTGAAGAATTAAAAAAGGAGTATTCGCAGGAGCTGAAAAAGGTGCAAGATGAACATTCAAAAAAGTTGCACGAGAGTATCGCTGTAAGTTTATGATAGGTGCTTGATGACGGAATGACGACTTATTACGATGATAGAAGCTATATTAGCTTGTGAATAGGTTCTAAAGTTTTCTATATCGATCGAAAACTAGACTCAAGCTCCAAGCCCGGAGAAGCATAGCACACCCAGAAAGGATAGTGAACCTGAGCGCACAAGGCGATGGATAACTCCATCGCCTGAAATGGATGCCCGCAGTGAAAGTCCGTCAATGAATGATCCAAATAGACTCTCTCCCGAGCCTAGCTCCCATCGTCGTCGTAAATCGTCATTTAACCGTAAGAATTCTGCCGCTTCTTCTACTACTAGATCCAGAAAATTATCACGAACGAAATCAATGGCGAAAATCACAAAGTCTACAGTTAAGGTAAGCAAATACATCAAGGACCAATACCTATTTTCCAATACCATGTGATGTACTTGCGAAAAATTTGCTCTTTTTATGAATCTAGCAATTATACTGTAAGCAAAAAATTTAGAAATGCTATACCTGATCACTTATTTTAGTGATGTCATATGAATACTGTATAAGCTAGTAATACATATTCAGCTGGTAACTGATAGACACTACCCGAGTAGTGAAACGAATTTCTATATGGATAGATTGCTGGTTTTGTACTATGATTAACATGTGCATTATTTTAATTGCTACAGAAAATTAAAGATGGAGATGGAGGCAGCGGCAGCGTTGCAGATTCACGCCGGAGTAGTTTAGCTACTGGTATTGTTATCGATACAAATATTGATCCCAAGAGTAGAGGTTCACAAGCAGATACTGGATCTGTGGTCGAATTAGCTCATAAATTGAAAGGAATTGGTAATAAAGAATCTAAAGGAAAGGAAGGTAAGATGTAATTGTCAATCGCACTTTCAGAAGATTGTCGGTATGCTTCTAGTCTACGGTTTGCTCATCAATTCATTTTGCTAGACTTCATTATAGTTTATCATTAATGTTGCCTATACCTGCTATCCACTGGATAGAGACGTATTCAATACAATAAACAGAAGAATTAATTTATTTATGCTTGAATTTTACTTGGTGAAAAGAAACTGGCCAACAAGAGCAAGCCCAAGTTGGTGACACTGGCGATAAGAAGAATGTTTCAGAAGAGAAAAGTGTTGAGGCAAAGGAATTGCCGCAAATTAATCGACGTCAGTCTCAGTTGGAATCGATATTGAGTGATTTGTTGCAAAATAAGGATAAAAGCAAGAAAAAAGGCGGTAAAGGTCCTGATGGATCTTTAAAGGGCAAGAAAAGTAAAAAGAATCGACGCAATAATAGCAAAAGTCAAAATTCATCTTCTAATTCTTCGTCGCCTAATACCTCGCCAACACCAAGCCAACCTCGATCAAATTTCTTTCGGCGGGCTACTTCAGAAAGTGACTTAGATTTAGTATCGGAAATCGATGAAGAAGAAGCCGAGTGGGTAAGAGTCGCTATGATACTGATAATTAATTATAGATATTAACTGCATACCCATCGTAAAGTGCTAAGCTAATTGAATCTATGATCTTTTTCTTCAAAGGATGATATTAATCCTGAAGAATTACCCGAGAAATTTAAAGAATATCGCACTATGGTATTGGCAGATTCTCCATTTAGCTCTTACAATTAATCAGTTTCCTGCTTTCTGTTAACTATAACTAAAACTAATTCCTTGCTTTTTATCTTAGTCGGTATCGAAGAGGAAAGATGCGCTAAAAAAAATGGAAGCAATGAAACAAAGGGTAAAGTTGTTTATGCGACATAGATGGTTACAATTGAGTTCAAGATGATCGCCAAAGTTCGGTGAATTTATCTATCTATTTAATATTTTCTAAATTATAATCAGTAAACTAGGTTTCTAAATCATGCAGCAGGTGTCTAACGAGTTTTATGCAGCATTACTAAAAAGTAAATAATATTACCACTTAATCTTTTATGATATTTTAGTATCAGAAACAAATTGTAGCCCTAAAAGCGCAAAATCTCAATGATAGAACTAAATATGGCAAGGTAAGAATTAAATACCGCTATTTATTGAAAGCCGTAGTTATAAGGGGCTAAAGATCTCAAATTGGGAAATCTTAAAATATTGGACTTTCGAAAAGTTAATGGAATAGACATACCCAGAATTTATAGGATTATATCAAAGTCTGTTTATTTGATGGCTTTTACGTTTTATTTCACCTATTTGCAATACTTTAAGCTATCGATTACATTCATCTATTAGTCATTGAGAGACTACATTTACCTGGCAGTGATACCGTTATATTTCTTTAATTTCATCTTTACTAGAAGCGTGATTGAATACGTTGCTAATTGCATTTAAATCTAATTGACATATACATCGATAAAGGAAAAGCATGATTTAGAAGAAAAATTGAAAAAGAGCGTGGAGATGTTATCCAAAGCAGATCAACTGGTAAATTTAGAGCGTAAATTATGTTATATATTGCTTTTAGAGCTTACAAATTGATCAGACATAGTAATAAAGTAAAAAAAATATTATTTAAATATTGTTCGAAGTAGAATATATAACACCAGTAGAGTAGTCTCTTAACATGAACCAATTTGTTCTAATTTACACTTTTATGTAGGCCGGAAATGAGGTCCAGAAACTGGTATGCTCAGAATCTTTACCCTCAAAATATATTAATGTTGATATAGTCTTAAGATCTTCTTTTTACACTGTTTATGATTGGCTAATATACGAGTAGTTAACTCCTTTTTAAAATGATATTTAAGGGGTACGCTACTGTCAATTGGCTTTAGCTCATAGACTACCAAGCAATCGTAGTTTTGTACCATAGTGAATATCAATTCCTATTCTGTGATCTAAAAAAGCCTTAGACATGTGTAAAAGTTGAACTTTCGTAATAACTCGATGTATTTCTTCATTTAGGAGGAACGCTTACAATTAAGAGAGAAATGGGTTAGTATTTCAGCCGCTAACCGGCTACTTTCTAACCAACTTTATAAAAATATAGCGCTTTTATAATTATTTTACGCTATGATTTTATACTCATTTTTAGAGAGCTACTGTCTCTGATATGCTGTATGAAAATAATCCAGGAAGCACGAATATCGATGATATCATCAATCAAGGAAGTAGTATTCTAAGTCCAGAGCACAGCTCCAGAGCAACTCCTCATCGCAGTGCTGGAAGTAACGCTACAGCTAGTGATTTGCCATCTATTCCTCCAGGTAGTGCAAGGAGTCCACTGGTAGGTAAGCAGGAAGTTACAGTTAAAGGCGCTGGTGAATTCCCTAAAGTAGAGAGTTTAGTTGCTCTTCAGCAAGAAAAAGCGACTGAAGCTATTATATCAAACCAAACAGGTTATGACTTATTACTAGGATATCTTGATCACATCCACGGTTTATCTCATTATAGCTAACGCTTAACGTGTTTGCATTGATGTAGGATTTGCAACACAAATGGCTGGTATACAGCCAATTGCTTCTATGAGTACATTTGTTCCGGGGATAAACGCAACTAATTTCCAGACAGCAGGGAATGGAAATGCAAATAGTATGACTAAGCAAGCTTTAGAGTACTTTCAGTTTCCAAAACCAAGCGGAGAACTTCAGGACGATACTGTTGCAAAGTACTCTACTTATTCAGCAAAAGATATTGAATCGATCCCTGCTGATGTGCAATTAACTGCTAGTCAGATTTTACGTGAAGCATTACGACAAATTCCATCGAATGTTCCAAATGAAACTGCAGTAAAATTAGTTTCTCAAATGACAAGCATTCCAGTAGAAGTGGCAGTGCAAATTTTAGCTCAGAATTCATCAGTTTTGCAAAGTCGACCTCCTAGTATTCCACAGCAAGCGGAAGCGCAAAAAAATACATCGCAAACGCAGAATAGCCAAGTCATTCATACTAGTGATTTACCCAATCACGCTATGAAAATTAGTAATAGATTTGGTCAATTAACTATGGCAGATAGAGGAATCATTGGCGATGCACGGACTCAACTTGCTGCTCCCAGTCAAAGTAATGATCCTGATAAAATAAATCAAATAAATAATATGACTTTAACAGGAGATAATTCGAAATTGCTCGAAAACATTGGACGCATTCGTGCATTTGAATTAAATCAATCAGTTGGAGGTAATGCAAGCGCGTTGGGACAGGCAACCAATTCGCAGCAAGCCAAACAAAATGTTGCCCTCCGTGATGTTAACTTACAGTTTGCACGATATATTGAGGGTATGTCTAATAAATATGCTCATGCTCAAGCAAGTAATCAAGGACAAGCGTCGACTGATGTTTTTCCTGATGATTATCCTCGCAATATTGATGTTGCTCAGTTATCACGAGAATTACCTCCTCTACAACGTTCTCCTCGTAAGCCAAGTTCTAGCAGTTCTCATCGGCGTTTTGATAGCAATAGTCGTCGATCGCCTCAAGAGCACCGCAGAGCTGCAACTGCCGATAGTCCAGGACGTTACGGGACGAATAATCGAATGAATCAAATTTTAGTCGATCCAACAACAGGTTTACCTCTTGAAACACCTTATGGCGGTATCTTAGATAGGTCGAATATGCCTTATGATGGTGCTGCGGATAAATTGCGTAAGAATGATCCAGGACGTCCATCCAGTGTTCAGAAAAATAGGGTTGCATCTGCAGGTAAACCAGTTACAGCAGTTGCATTTGATTCCTCAGCTGGCCAAGGTAGCCTGCCTAGTAGAGCATCAGGCACAGAGGATAGCACAACAGGCAAGCCACTGGAGACATTTTCTATTGGCGAATTTAATCTACCTGAGTATAAATTACCTTCCTATGAACATTACGTTCCACAATATACTGAAATTGATTACAACGTTTCCACTAATTTGAACTTGGATAACAAAACTTATAGTGGTATTACTTCTGTACCAACACGGTATGTTGTTTTAATTTTGTCATATTACTGTAGTTTGTTATTAGTAAGGTAATTGATTTAATTCTGAACATATAACTACTTCAATAGGCAAATTTCTCCCTTACTTTCTGAACATCCTGCCGTAGACGAGGTTTATACTAGATGCATAACAGATTACTATTACATATTGTACAGCACCAGTTCATCTCATGTTTAGTCTTTTTTTATTTCATTGCTCCATAACAGCTATTGAAAAGCTATCAATTCGTCATAAAATTTAAAGATAGCTTAAGTGGTTACTTAAATGATCAAGGTATGTAGCATCTAATATTTATTCATTGCATGATTTAACTATCTAAAGATATTCTCGATGTAGTAATCTATCGATTTTTTTATAGACTTTTACTCTGCTGCACAATCACTTCGAGATATTCAACCGGTTCAGTTTAGCAAGGTACGAGTATATTTGCAGAAGTAGTATATCTGAGAATAGTATTTTCTAGGCTTCATTCTGCTTTCACGACAATACATATGGAGATTTGATTCTAAAAAATATCATGATTAGGACGAAAGAATTGGTGAACAAGTTACCGTTATACGTTGCCACGTAGAATTAGGTATGCTTACAGTATATTATTTATTCGTCGTATACTAATTATAAAGCATAGCTAGATTGATTTTGGCTCAAACGATTTGATGTCTGATCTATTTTCTTATAGTACTAAGTCAAATTCAACAAATTATTGTTGATAACTTGGTTAGCACACTTTCCACATTGGTAAGTTATTGCTACGTGATGATTTGTTTATTACTGATGGAATGAATTATTTCAATTATCATTTCTATTGCAAATAATTAGAAACAAAAAGCCATGGAGCCTCCGATACTAGTGCCTCAGATTCCTGAAAAAGCTGATGAAAGTGAACTGAGGGAATTAGCTGAGAAACTGTATGTTTATTTTTATACTGTGATTGATAGCTAGACAGAACTTGAAATTTTATAATTTTACTTGTAAACAAATGGATTTAATTTCCTTGCACTAATCAACCTTCCTAATACGTAAAATTTCAGTCAAAATGAACTTCTAAATCAGTTTGACCTCCGTCAAAAAGAGCTGAATGCAAGTTCAACAACGATTTCAGAAATGCAACGTGTTATAACTCAATTAAAAGCGGTAATTTTACATCACTGTTAAATAAGCTATCTATTATAAGTTCCTAACTTACTTATAACATTCCTATAATTAGCAAAATGATTATAAAATAACTGATCCCTTAATTGATTGTAAATTTGATAAACGTATTGTCTAAGACAATTTTCGGACGATTATTCTAAATCATAGGAAATTAGAAATTCTGAATTACCTCCCAGAGCAATTACGCCGAAAGAAGCACGAGCAATCATTGGAAATCGAAAATCTAGCACGCTATCATTATCACCTCGAACTAGTCCAAGTGATCATAAAGAAGCACCGGTAAAAAAATTAATCTAGTATTATTATTAATAAAATTATAGGATTGCAATTCGAGGGTTGCATTTATATCCTATTATTACCGCTTATACTATATATAATTCTATTAAAGCTTCAGAATTGCAATTAAATTAAGGCATTGCTTTTGAAATTTCAATTCTATAGACTACTTCTGCTTCACCAATTATGTTTACTCGTAAAGATGCTGAAAGAAACGCGAAATCGTTAAAACGAGCTCTTAATATTGGTAGTCTATCGGAAAATGCCTATAAGGTATGATAGCTACGTACGTAAATATACAAGATACTCTATTCGAACGTCTAGTTGCTTATTAATTCCTTGCTTGATAAAGGAATCTATGAAAGGCATGGATAATTATACATCATTACCTGGAAAGCTACTAGCGTGTCTTGTTAACAAATACACCCATCATTGTCAGATGAAAAACTTAGAAGGTAAGGAATTAATGCTGTATTCAGGCATCTTGAACCAGATACAACTTTTTGCCCTGCGAAATGAAGCATGGTAGTAAGAATACATGTGATATTCTTACATATGATTTAATTAACAAATTATTCACTAGCAAACGATAACAATAGTACTTTAAAGACTTTTATAATAAGACGCTCTATTTATTTTATCCTAGAGGAGAGGGGGTGGGATAAATCCAATTAACCAAATATAAATTGTTTCTGTTAACGCCTAATGAAACACAAATCTATCTAATCGCTCATAAAACTTTCTTTTAGGTACTTTAAGGCGTAAAAAGGAACTCGATGATAACACTTTATTTCTCTTATCCAAAATGGAAAAATTTCAAAGCAAGGTATTAACTTTAAGAAGAGGCCAAACGATTCTATTACTTAAATAAATGAATCATAATGTATATTAATTTAATTAGAGTTTCAGTGTAAAGTGTCTATATTCTAAGTATCTGTAATATCCTATGTGCATTAATTGCCTATACTCAAAGACTTATGCCGGATTTGTTTAATTTTAAACAGAGAGCTAGCAAATGGAGCGAAAAGATAGAAATTATGACATCACAAAGGCTGCAACTGGCGGAATTGTTAACATCAACGTTTGACTCCATTGAACAAAATAATAGCATATTTTTAATCAAGCCTGCATTTACATATAAGAGCAAGTCAGTTGATAAGATCTCTTTTATTCTGCGACAAACTTATTTACTAATTCAAATAGTCTAGATCCTTTGTTTTATTCCAACTAAATATAAAAAAAGAAACTTCTTTTCTAACGTTCAAAACGGTTATTTATATTTGATGAATTTTCTAGATTAAAAAGATTTGTAGCCGAAAAAATTTCCGACAACATTGCTAAAACTAATTACGAAACTGACCCACCTGTTGCTATAATGGGAGCTAGATCACTGCCAGGTGGCTCACGAAATGCTGTTGCCAATATGCCGTTTGTAACATCGCAATTAAACATTCCTGTAGATAGCCAAAATGCTTCAACACTGACGAGTAAGAGTGGCACATGGCAGGTTAGTCAGCTATTCTGAATAATATGCAAAATACATTATAATAACGTATCAGTAATTAGCAATTATAAACAGTTACGATCATAATCTTAGTAAACGAATTTTAATTATTTTACGTAGGCATCATCATCGCTAGTTACTTCTGATGATTTAAGTACAGTAGTCAGTAGCGTTCCGAAGCTATTGGAAATGGACATTAAACGTTCTACCTATGATACGATTGGAGTAAAGTAAGTCTATTTTGTATGCATAACTACAAATACTACCGAAATCAAACGAATTTTATTCAAGATGTGGGTTAGGCCGTATTAAATTCTTTAAATTAATACAATGTCACAATGTTTTAGGGAGGAAATATCCGAACAACGAAACGAAAATGGACAGAGACGTTCTAACCTAGCAAAATCTCCTGCTGCACCCTTAATACATGGCTATCATTTAAATCGATCACAGGGTAAGGTAGAATTGGTAATTTTATGTCAATGATTATTCCAATTTGATAATTCAACAGCTAATAGTATATAGTTGTTTGATAGAAGCTGTCGTTGAATTTATTAAACACTTTACTGTAACTGATTGCAACTTCTACACATAATTATTTAAAATAACTCTTTGTTTACCTATTGTGAAACACTACAGTTTTACCTGCGGTTGGTATGGAAAAATCTGCCCAGAATAACACAAGAGATATTGTCGATAGTCTCCCTACGATTATTAAAAATCGTCCAAGCATCACTAGTAGCATTAACGAAAGAATATCAACAGGTACGTCAGTGAATGCTCCTCACACTGCAGGAACAACTACTGCATCGCAATCAATTGATTATACAATGACGGAAGAAAGTTCAGAAGAAGAGGAAGATAATGAATTGATCCACTCAGCTACTTAAATTGTTTTATTATGATACCTATTGCGAGCGAATATTGATAAATTCTACGGCTGCTTTGATACAAATCCTCTCCATTGAAACAATGATAAATGTTCTTTTTGCTGTTATACTGTATGAAAAAAAGAATACTTGTATACTCACTATCGTGCTAAAATTGCTTTCCATAATGTAACATAATTTCTATCGTTGCTATTATTGCATGTTGACGTTAATTCCTATTTCCGTATCAAAGCAGTTTGCTTTAAGAGAATCAGTATTAGTAAAATTTCTAATTGATATTGGTCGGTGTAATATGAAGCGACGAAAGCGAGATAAAACCTTTTATAGTGTTTTCGTGATTATGGAGTAAAGTTTTGATTAATATTGATTTAAATGTATTAAGTTTTATTTGAGATTTCATTTTTATGAGCTGATTACATTTTAATATTATATCCGGTAATTGACAAGCCGAATTCGATAAAAGTAATAAGATTTTAACTTAAATAATCTACACTTGTTCAAATACAGTGGCAACTTAATTATAAATCATAAATTTTGGTATGCTATCAGATTTTATTGAATATCATTTTAATTTAGAAAAAATGACGTAAAATATTACGCCGATTACAGTTGTAAATTGAATTGAATAAAGTATGAGTCAGCTGCTGGTCTACATCAAATCATTTTGTTGTTCATTTGATATGAAAGTTTGATAATAAAGTGAGGATCAATTTAGTAGTAGCTGTTTTTAAATAAGGCGATGCATACGGTAGCCATTTTGCACACGCAGATGATTTAGAGAATATCATTTTCTATAGTATTAACCTGTCAGTCTATTAGGTTTCTGACTACTACCTTCTGTGTAATAAAATTCTTATTACTTTTCTAGTAAATTAGACTATCCTGATAGTAGATGTAAGCGTTCAGGATACATCATTTGTATTGGGTCTACTATTTCTATGCTGAATATGTTTGAAGTTGTCCTATCATAGTGAATTAGAAACAATGTAAATAATGGAAAAAATTTAATGACAGTTACTACTAAGTAATCCTACTTACTGCATTAGCTAGTTTTGATTCATAAAAATTTAAACTTTTCCATACATACATGATTTAACGTTCTTGCCGTTAGTATAGTTGTTTGCCAAAGATTTTTTATTATCGCTCAGTAATTTGCATATTAACCAATCTGTTACACTACTTTTGGAAAATAACGGCTCGCAACTGGAAAATCATGATCGCTAATGTCATTACTGGATTCAAGTTGAGAAGTCTGACTAAATTTTTAACTAACATTTGGATGAGTTCAACATCGCTAACGACATCACTTAATTAGTAACTTTCGTAAGAATGTCATAATGTTTATATTAATAATCAAAGTTCATAATATAATTCTAGATAATTAGAACGCAACTCTAGAGGCACTATAATTATATCGAGTTTTGCACGAAATAGTAGAGTTGTGATTAAAGCTTAATTACGATTCGGATATCTTTTCACCATTATCGATATCAGTTAATTAGCAATTTTTATAAGAATGTAATAATGTTTATATTAATTATTACGGGCAATATAAAAACAGCGGGTAATGTATACAATGCCCGCGGGTAAGATTACGGGCAATGTAAAAGCAGCGGGTATATACAACGCCCGCGGGTAATGCACATACAATGCCCGCGGGCAACGTATAAAATGGTAATGGCCTCTCATGCCAAAACTAACTCTGAACCTTACCCGATCTGCCCCCGAAGTCGTCTCTAATCCTAAAACAACACAAGTCATCTCCAGAGTTTGCTGTAGACGAAAAACCATGCTGCATTGCTTCTTTAGTGAAAAAGAATGACATTCCAAGGAATCGAAGGCGATGTGGCTGTGCCATTTTTCAAACTATAATAAGAGATATAAATATAGGCATTACACATTACAATATTTGTTTTTTTATAACGTACAAATATAACTTTATTGTTAATGTTTTTTTGTATGTATTAACGTTTTTGATTACATATAGAATGTAATCAATAAATTCATTTTGTTTCTGTAAAATCAATTGGATTATTCTTCTGGTGAATTTCATTTGTGACATTGCTAAATTTCATATAAGATTAAAAGTTTACTACTGTTGAAAAGAGTTGCTCAAGTTTCAGTTCAGAATCAAAGTTAAAACTTAAGTAAAACTATAAGATAATCACTTTTTCTATCCTCGGCAATTCGAGTGCCTACATGCCGTTGTAATGATATTTCTTCTATAATATCCAATGCTTGTTCTGGAGTTAGTAACACAGTAGCTCATCATATGACTTCCTTCAAATACTATAGTACCACATCTATTTATAGTTAGCTATTCTAATGAGACTTGCAATGTTTTTGGAACATATAAAAAAGGAAGAGTTTCAGCTTTTCCTTTTAGTCCTTCTTTAATACGTTTCATGATCTTCATATTTTTAAAAATAACTATATTGATAGAAACTATGGATTCGAAAATGTCTTATAGAAAAGCTTTAGGTCGTGGAATAGTACGATAGTTACTGTACTACAGTAGGGCACATTAGTTCTAAACTTAATACGATTGAAGTAGTGATCAATGTAAAAAGGCGACCGCTATTAGAGTGCTTTTTGGAGGTATTTATTGTGACTCAAGATCATTTACTTTAATAAATGCTGGATCTAGTAAGGTATACTGGATATTTAGCATTTAAAAATGAAAGAGATGGATAATGCATATTGGGAGAGCCGCTTCTAGTATTAAATATTATAGAGTGTAAATCATCTAAATATTTCTCTAGCTCATTTTACTTACAACTAACTATACACCCCTTTCTTAAGGCGTAGACTAGATTAATTCTAAGAGTAAAAATATTCTTGATATTAACTGCGATAGTTATTATCGCCAATTACTAGCTAGATTTGTACAGAGATTCTTAGTAGTTGACACTTTTGCAATAAATTTGTAGTTCCTAAAGCTGGTTATGTTATTTAGATTTCAAACTTGATCGTAAAATAGTTTGTTTCATAAATTTTAATTTGTGTGCAGCTATCTATTTAAGACATCTGTTTAAGCTACGACATGATTAGGCATGAATATTAATTTTAAAAGCTTTAAACAAGTATAGATCCTCCTCACAGCATGGTGTCCGATCGCGGGTAGTTCCCTTTTAAAAGTACGATTATACTGTTATTGTATGATTGTTAAATGGATTTAGATTAAGAAAATTAGGAAGGTGAATAAATATGTATGTAAAACATAATGAATATGTTTAGGATTATAACATATACAAGTTTATTTTGCAACATCTTGTGGTACATTTGGTTGGCTTCACGATTGTATATTCTAACTAATTGTGTTGATGCTAATCTAGACGATGAATGCTATATTGCGAATATAAAGATAAAGTTGATTATGAGTTTTAATTATATACTACCTGCTGATCTATTACAAGTAAAGTTCATTGAAAACAATGCTATTTTCCATTAATTTTTTCTGCAACAGAAATATGAATAATCTTATGCTTTTTTGTTATGTACTTAACGACGATCAGCATGTAGTTAATAAAGTTGACAGTAAGTCAAATATAATTCACTTTATCCAATCTGGTAGCTATTGTGATTGTTCATAATGTGATAAGGGAGTGTGAATATATTAAAGTATGATATTGATGACTCATTTGCACTTACTGTAACTCACATATTAATGCTGGTAATTTTGGAGATTATGAATGTAAATTTTACAGAAAATGATCAAAAATTTACTTCTTGTACAAGTATTTATGGATTATTTCATAATCAGATTCGGAACAATTTAAAAATGGGATATCGGATCTATAGCAATACTGTTTATATGATAGATTGAATGCTAGCATACAAGTAGAATGTGAATAATTTTTTATTCCAGACGAAGAAAGATTCTTACAATAGAGAATTAAAGAAATCTCAATTTTATTTCAGAATCCAGCTTCGCTAAAAAGAGCAGTACGTTAAACTTACAATAATTCACGATTTCATCTAACGGCATCTTCTACAGTATTTTATCCCTATCTTTCAGTTTATGTTGGCTTCAACCAATAATGAAACAATAATAATCTACACATTCTGAATTCTGAAGTCCGTAAAATCGTTAAACTAAATTTTCGATAGTATTCATATTTAAATTTTTGAAACTTTTAGGATCAACTGAAATCTCATTTTCACAGCTGATCCCTACTTTATATCGATTCTTATCATCAAATGTAATGCAAATTAACATCCCTGTCTTTAAGGTAGCCTAAAGGAAACACCTTTATTATTTTACATTCATAGAGCTTTATGGAGTTTGAGGAGCTATTAGACAATGTTTTTCAAACAACAAGCGAGCAGTAGTCGATCGACTTTGAAGATTTGCCGAAAGATTACTTCTTATTTTTTGATTTTAAAGAGAAGCTCTAGCAAGTTTTGCATTAGCATCAATGCAGGCGGTCTTGGAGTAGAATCTACTTGAAGAATTAGTATGCACCTATACTGTAATTTGAATCACTGCAAAGATAGTCGGATTTAAGGCATAAATTACTTTAAAAATTTTTTATAATCCAAATAAAAGCATACCTGCTAATAATGTGAACTTTTCATGCATGTTTTTGTAGCTTTCTGTCAGGTATTAGCAGTATGGAAAGTAGTACATAAACTGATTATGATTTTAATAGAAACAATACGCTTGACGATAAATACAAGTTAAAGCTATTATTTGAACGCAGTAAATAGGATATATTTAGCAAGAAGATTAGAAGAGCGACTTAGTGCAGCACAATACAGGTCACGCTATAGGAACCATGCTAACATTGGAATTTAACAACAAAAAATGCTTTTAAGACAGTAGATAATAATTATTCGAACAGAAACAAAGGACTTACGATTGCTATTGATTTGATTGTGATAGTCGCGATTAAAATTGTCTATTATCTAAATAACAATATTGTACTTAAAGCTAGAGACTTTAAATTGGATATAACGAATTTTACATTGAAATTTTTCTTTTCTCCTAGAATAGTATTAAGGATTTTTCAGTTCATAATATATTACAATTCTACAAGATTTCTCCCGTTGAAGAGATGAATCGTATAATTGCTGATAGCGGACCTGATTTTCTCTAAATGTATTTAAATTTCGATTTAGATACTTGCAAGAGCATTTACGTCGATAATTAATTACTTTATTTTGCTACGTAGTAAATTTAATCTTTGATCTTCGGTAATTCTATTATAATGATCATTTTCAATAAAGTGCTTTAACAATGTTCTCAAAGATGAAACTATGTGATAAGTTACTATATAATTCTTTCGCATAGCCCCTTCTAAAAATACGAGAAAGGGTAATGTAATCCTTTTACTTGATGAAATTAAACTATATTCCTCTTTCCTCCATACTTACAAAGTTTCTATAAAGGATCCGTTTTAGCTAATTGCAATTCACAGTATGAACCTATAGAGTGGATCAGTTCTTATTTTGAATAGTAGTACTAAATTGGAGTATACTAAAAAAATCTAATCGGTAAACAAGTATGTGAAAGATCACAAATAATGAATTCTACTACTGCATATAATAATAGACTATCTATCATACAATATACTATTATTTTGCTTATTTACGCGTATGAGCTTGCTTTATACAGGAATAATCTTGCTTTTAAAATACGTATAATGCCAGGAACTATGCTGAAATGTCTCAAGCTGTGTCCAGTCTAGATTTACATATTCACTTATCATACACCGTACAGTAGTATACAGTGCAGAACCTAGAATTTCATAACTGTGTACAGACGTAAAGACTAAACAGTACAGGACTTGATTTTCTCTAAATGTATTTAAATTTCGATTTAAATATTTGCATGAGCATTTATGCCGATAGTTAATTATTTTATTTTACTTCATAGCTAATTTAATCTTTGATTGTTCGGTAATTCTATTATAATGATCATTTTCAGAACAGTGATTTAACAATGTTCTCAATAATGAACGTATGTGATAAATTGCTACGTAATTTTTTGTCATAGCTTCTCCTAAAGCACAAGGAAGGGTAATCCTTTAACGTGATGAAATTAAACTATATACTTCTTTCCTTTATATCGATAAAGTTTCTATAAAGAATCCGTTTGAACTAATTGCATACACGGTATGAACCTATAGGATGGATTAGTTTTCATGCTAAATAGTAGTACTAAATTGACTATACTGAAAAATTTAATCAGTAAACACATATGTGAAAGATCACAATTAATGGAGTCTACCACTGGGCTCTATAAATGAATTATCTATCATGCAATACATTAATATTTCGCTTATTGATTGGCATGAACTTGCTTTGTGCAGAAATGATCTTATTTTTGAAATACGTACAATATCAGAAGCTGGAATGCAATTTTTTCACTCCTACCTATAGAAAAAGTTATTGATTACTAATAACTAATTCCAGGCTCAACATGGGTCTGTGGGCTGTGCTAAATGAAACAATAATAATATAATAATTACGGCATCGAACACAACTATATTCCCGTATTAATTTTTCACTTGCGTACGAACTTGCTTTATGCAATTGTACAGAAATTCTCTTATTTTTAAAGGGCGTATTATGCCAGGAGCTTTGCATTTAATTTTTCACTCCAGTTCATGGAATAAAGCTACAGCTTGCTAATAACCAATTTTAAACACAGTATGCGTCTATGGGTTGGACTAAATGGAAGGATAATATTATAATAGTTACGGCATCGATCATACGATATATTAATTTCTCACTTGCATACACCTTGATTTTATATAATTATTCTAGGATATAGTTTGATTTAAATTAAGCAACAATGTCTGGAGTCATAAACATCTAGATCTGCCTCTTGATATAAAAAAAGTTAATAGATCAAGATATACTTGCTATTGTTTAGCAACTGTTTCGTGCAAACAATGATGATGATCGCTACTCACTTTAGTGAATGTCTACTTCTTAGTAGGCCTAGCAACATATAATTGATTATATACTTCATAGTTTATTACACACCGAGTTAAAAGAAAATATATAATTGCATACTTTTTTTATTTGCTGTACCATCTAGTTGTGTTCTAGTATTTTAATCAATCGATTATAACTCTTCAATCCAGTGTACCTGCGTACTTCGTTCTATAAATTAATAATGCGTAACTAGCATAATATCTATATTTCACAATGAAGCAAACGTTAAAAATACAGTTACTGTAGCGCTTAGCACTTAGTCTCTTTGCATTTATAATCTGCTCCACTTTGCTTTACTGATATTATTAGAGATTAAACAATAAATTGAATTAACGGATAAAACAGACCCGGTATGTATCAATTCATTAATACAATATATTTTAACGAACTGAATTCATAATTCGTGCTTATAAGCGGACTAGTAACCTAATTTACGTAGCCAGTAATTGTATAAGAAAAGTATATAACGCCAGCAATACATTATATTACTTTTGCATTGTTAGAATATTATTTAAGGAGTCTAAGTAATTTATTGGCATCAAGCAGTGTCTAAACCTTTTTATTAGCTAGTCACGCCATCATCGCGTTTGTTACATGTTTATAAGTTCCGATTTCTTCGACTTATTTATTTCAACCTAATTAACGCTTACAGTAATTAGTTTCTAGGCACTGTATGTGACCAAATTTCTTACTAGCCTCAGGATGGCTTTACAAATAATCATTTTAATTAGTGTGGTGGTTATTATTTAATACTCCACCTTTCATTCTGATAGAATTTATTCCGTCAGGTAATTGTCACCGGAAATAGCTAATACGGTGTTCGACTGGCACTTATCGTTGCAAGATGTAATGGCTCCATAAATTATAGTGCTTTTCGTAAAATATCAATTCAAAAGTCTCATTTTATCAGGTTATATTGCAATACCTAGATGAAATTTTCCGTATATAACATTTACATACATGATTTTAAGTTCAAAAACTACGCTCACTTGGGCATGTTGATTCCATTATTAATATACTATACGTCATTGACTACTGAGTCGCTATTTCTCAATTAGCTTGTAGAAGTGCAATCATGATTGAATATAAGAATTTAATTAAGAATAAATAGACGTAGACAGACTGATTGTAACGTAACCACTTGAGAGCTGAGTCATAAATGGGAGCCTGCCTTATAAGCCATGATTACTGAACTAACAAGAGCTGTTGTAATCTCAATATTACGGAAATTTGATTATATTTAAGTAGTATCATATGTGATGTATAATAATATACAGTATACCTAATTTAATACCATGTGGAACCAGGTAGATATTTCTGAGAAATACGTAATTGCGTAAATTCTATGATACTTTTAAATTGGGTACTCTAGTAACAACATAATATCAAGCCAGCTTTTCAGGGTCAAAATATATTGGCATTCATTAATTATAAACAGCAGGGTATTTTTATTAGTACGTATTAATTAAGTGTACACAAAAAGATCGGTAGGTGTTTTATTCAAATTTGTTTGCTTGCTGAGTACATTAAGAGCAATTAACTCAAGTTATCAATCTGCGGTATTATTTTGAATAGGTTTAGTTCCATAACAGAACTGTAACACTTTCATTAGACGCAGGTATAAAAGGCGATCATTTTCGATCATTCGCCGCACACATTGCTACCTTCAGATTGAAGAATTGTTGTGATACCGTCAAAATGTCTAGAGCAGAACCATCAGAACATACCATTGCTGCTAACCAAGAAGTGGCAAATACCTTGCCCTTTCATAATAAGCAGGATTTCGTTGATGCACTACGTGGAAAGATTAAAGAACTATTTCCACGTAAAGTTTATAAAGATGGTACAGGCGAACTGGTATGGGACTTGACACAGTATGATTTTCAACAGCAACTTGACGATAACACCTTTCCGGCATGTCCAGACTCCTGTAATCCTAGTCTGTGGAGAGTAGCATTACTGAATGCTGTATCGGGAGTATTTGAAGTAGTTCCAGGCAAAGTTTTCCAAGTTCGCTGTTATGACATCGCTAACATGTCTGCAATTAAGAGCGATAACGGCTGGATTATTATCGATCCGATGACTGCAACAGAAACAGCAAGAGAAGCTTTAAAAAATCTCAATGCAGCTTATAAAGAGCGTTATCCAAACGTTACCCAGCAAGAAGGAGATCCACCCATCAGAGCTGTATTTTTTACTCATTCTCATACTGATCATTTTGCTGGAGTTTATGGTCTTGTACCAGATCCTAACGTAGATACTTTACCATTTCCTGTCTACGCTCCACCAGACTTCTTGCATGAAGCAGTTAGTGAAAATGTTGTTGCTGGCACAGCCATGATTCGTCGTGCTTTGATCCAATGTGGTAAGTTATTACCCGTTGGCGAGCGAGATCACGTTGATGTTGGCATCGGTAAGCAAAGTGGTGGTGGTAGCGGCGGTATCTATGCAGCTGAAGAAATCCAATTTGATGGCGATTTAAAAACAATGAACGTTGATGGTGTCGTAGTCGTGCTTTTAAATGCACCAAACACGGAAGCTCCATCAGAAATGATGATCTACTTTCCACAGTGGAGATCCTTTTGCTCAGGTGAAGATATGACGCATACCTTCCATAACCTTTTGACTCCGCGTGGAGCTAAAGTGCGTGATCCATTGACGTGGTCCAAATGTCTGAATAAAGTCCTTCGCTATTTTCCTAACATTGAATCAATGTTTGCATCTCATAACTGGCCAACTTGGATTAATCATTTCGAGAATGGGCCTTTTGAATCTGGTCGTATCACCAGCATGATCAAAAAACAAAGAGATCTTTACAAATATGTCCATGATCAATCTATGCGATTAGCCAATAATGGTTATACTATGCAAGAAATTTCAGAAGCACTTCAATTGCCACCTTCTTTGGCAAATGAATGGTGTAATCGCGGTTTATATGGTACAGTCGTGCACAATTCCAAGGCCGTTTACCAACGCTACATTGGCTGGTTTGATGCTAATCCTGCTTCAATGCATCAACTACCACCTGCTCGAGCTTCAGAAGAATATCTTCGATATATGGGATCACTTGCAAATATTCTGTCGATAGCTACTCAAGATTATAATGACGGCAAATATCGTGCTGTTGCTATGGTATTGAACAACGTTGTTTACGGTACCCATCGCGCTCACGACCAAGGAACACTTTCAGCAGCTGATGAACAGCTTAGGACATCAGCAATCAACTTATTGGCTAATACTTACGATCAGATGGGTTATCAAGCAGAATCGGGCGCTTGGCGAGGTTTCTACTTAACAGGTGCTTCAGAACTTCGCAATGGTGGACCACAGGGCCAAGGAACTTACCCTATATTTAATTTAAGGACTGTCAGAGCCATGAACTTAGAATTGATTTGTGACTATTTATCGGTTTTGTTTAATCCAGAAAATGTCAGTGATGCTCAATATACTTTTAATGTCACCATTACTCCTACCTTTAATCCTAGCGGCAAGGGAAATTCCAACTTTAACATTCCCGGTAGCAGTTACATGAAATGGTATGTGGAAAATTCAGTTTTTAATTCAGATACTGTCCTTTCCCACTCAGGAGCGGATGAGAAAACAGCTGCTATTGTTATGTCTCGCTTTACATTGGATGAGTTGGTTGTAGGTACTCCTGGAAATCAGCTCATTGATGAAGGCAAAATACATATACTGCCGGGTACAGGTGGAGAAGCACAAGTCAGACTTTTCTTTGCAGCATTGCAGTTGCCTACATTTTGGTTTACCACCACTTTCCCCAATTACTTTTAAAATAATGCGTAATGCCATCGGTTTAATGCGTAAAAATAGCTATTGATAACTGCCGATGAAATATCTTTGTTCTAGTTCATTTAATCTCTATATCTTTGTAATTTAGTGCAGTGGCTACAGGAAGCGATCATGCTTGATACTCGGAATTTATCGTTTGACCAGGATTAGTCGCTAACGTATTATCAGTAATAAAAGGATATTATTTCTGACAATTATCACGCGAATTTACGACCATTTATTGGCCTTATTTTACGATCTCTTTCTTAACTATGTTGATCGTTACGACCAATTTTGAATGGGTTAATTCGTATTACATCTTGTGAGATTATTCTAATTGGTCTAGTGTAGCATTTCTGAATTGTTTACTTAACGGTGCTGTGCCTAATAAAAAGTAATTTTAACTTTATAATGGCTTGGAATGTGCTTTAATATATGTATGAAGTAATATGGCGATAGACAACACAGTGATCGACGCCTATATTACATGATATACGCGTCTATATGGATGCATAGAAAGAACAACAATAGATGCATGATGTACTCTTAGAGGGATATTTCGAATCTTTGCTAAGCTACTACATAATAATTGAGCAAAATTATTCGAGTAATAATGTCTCATACCCTGGCAGTAAAAGTTGATAACTTAATGTACAATACGCGATACAGACCTTTCATTGATTTCAATGGAAGCGCCGCTTTAGCTCCTCTGATCTTTCCTTCATCACTATGATAATGAAGTTCTCAAATGGACGTGTAATGTATCATATAGACATCCACATAAAGCCTATTCCCAAAGCGCTATGGGGATAAGAAATAAAGTTATCATTACAATTTGTCGATTCAATTAATTCCGGCTAGATTACACATTCAGTAATAATTCATTGGAAGAATATTAAGTCAAAGTAATGGATGCTGAAGAGATTCCAACACGTACTCGTACACCTAATCCAATGTGCGATTTATGATAATCAAATTGATGAAATGCTACTATCAGCATGAATACGGTAGTAGTCATCCTATCATGTTGGTATGATCAAAAGCTTGATAATGAATAAGAAGAAACACTAGAATGAAACTTTGTCCCCATAATGTAGATTAAATAGGCCGTTAGAGATGGACTAACTGAAGCTAACGATAAAGTTTAACCAACAAAAATGTTATCATGAAGAGGATTTCACAAGTTCAGTTCGAAATTATTTCAAGGCCTGTTTAAATAACCTTACTAGAAATTATAATCAATTCGTTCATTCTACTACTAGCTATCTCTACTACCAATGGCTTTTGTATTATGTATTTATTTTATCTCTCTATTGATGTTAATTCGATCAGAGTTGATTACCTAAATCGTTGATCGAAGCGGTTAATGAGTATTATCAGTTCGCAGTTATTGACCAAGTTATCGGACAAGTCATTAGCTTAAGCTACAGCGACTAGTCAATGCCCGTTATTGCAGTATAATTTTAACTATCCGTATCCGATAATTAGAAGTTCAGTGCCTTTGATGTCCGTAGACTTAGCATCAGCTGACTCTATTTTTTACATCTAAGTGTTATAGACTACGAATTGAGTCCAGTAGTCATGATGGTTGATATGGATAATTTCTAGTACATTATACTGAGTGATTAAAAGGATAATCGAGATTCAGGCTTGAATAGCTGTTACAATTCACGAAGATATTGAAAAATGTATTTTAACTTAGAAAATTTTTTGAAAATGGACTGTACTACTGTATACCGTCAGTCGTACACACTAAACTAGTAGGTCATGGACTACTTCTGTAGATACACCTGAACTAGACCGAAATACCGAAAAATCAGTTGCTCAGCATGAATCTTCAGCGTCTATTTATCTTCAAATCATTTCTACGAATTGAAAATCATCAATGACCTTGTATACCTGCTTTCGAGTAAAAACTTGGTAAAATAGAATAGATTTCAATTCAATGTACGTCATATTACTTCCAGTAATTTCGATCGATAGGAGATGAGGCAGAAATGTCCGACCGTCCGAGTCAAACATCTATCAAACTGTAGAATTTCTGCTTTTACCTCGGTCCAGATGTATCTTGACGTCCATAACCATAGACATATAAAAGTAAAAGATTTTTCTTTATCAGGGCCTACTCCACTAAAAATTCTCCACTCAAAGCCGTAACCTATTTTAACTATAGGGGAAAATTGTTTAGTTGCGGCTTTGAGTGGAGAATTTTTCGTCGAGTAAGTCCCAGTACAGTATGTCGATGTCCATAATTGGGTACAGACGTGCAGTACTGATTTAAATTTCATGTTGAGAATTCGATGGTGAAACGTCTCCAACGATGGTATTGACTCAGGTCGAACTCATCAGTAAAATTACAGCTAGTTATCCAGATTTTTAAAATTAGCTGGCATTTTGGCATATGGAGTTCTATGCAGTAAATACCATCGTTGAAGATGTTTCAGCATCGAATTGTCAACATCAAGTTCAAAATTGGAACGATCTACAGCAGTGTTGGCTGCCAGTACAGTACAGTACTGTACGTCAAATAACAGGGCAGTAGCAACGGATTCTAACCCAAGTCAACAACCAGGAATCACCAATAAGCCGTAACCATCTATCCATCTGTCCATAAAGGTGTTTTTCTCTTTACCACTACAGTACTGTACAGTATGCCTGTGTCCAACAATGGTCGACGCTACAGTGTACAGTATACAGTCCGTAGTAAAAACGTTTTCTTATACTGTACTGTATGGTATGTCCATCTGTCCACAACGGTGATAATAATCCGTGTTCGGCTGTCCATGTGTCCGGTGTTTTCTTCTTTACCACTACAGTAGTGTAGTACAGTATGCCTGTGTCCCCATGGTCGCGCTACAGTGCACAGTGTACTGTATACTGTAGTCCGTAATAAAAACGTTTTCTTCTACAGTACTGTATGGTTCGTCCATCTGTCCATAAAGGTGATAATAATCCGCGTCCGACTGTCCACATGTCCGGTATTTTCTTCTTTACCACTACAGAACTGTACAGTGTACAGTGTACAGTACACTGCACAAAGTGTATGGTACTGTACCGTACTGTATCGCGTAGCGTTCGACGTTGATCACAATTTGTTTAGTCATGGCGGACGGCGGCCAATTCTCTGCTGCTCCTTTTTGGCAAAATGGCCCTTCTCCCGGTCAGTTCTATAACACTCCTGGCACCAATTTAGCTTCAAGCCAATTACCTCGAACATACACTCAGTAAGTATTGCTCAATAATTCGTATTGATCGTCTATCATCGTCGTATTTTCTGACACAAACGCAGGCATCGTTGCTTGCGTGTTGGTTCTTACTTGTCCTCCATTGTAAACTTTCATACCTTTCGACTGTCGTGTATCATACTCTAGTATTGGACAATCATTATGACGTATTCAAAATTCGAGCTGGTTTAAAAATGATCAGCCACTCTCTCCATTCTAAAAGAACTTAAAAGTAAAATGTTTTTATCCATATCTTAGGCAGCCAATCGTTACGGGTACTTCAGTTCTTGGTGTCACTTTTACTGGTGGTGTCGTTATTGCTGCTGATACATTAGGTATTATTCAAACACGAGGATACAGGCGATAGATGAAAGCCTTTCATCCAAACGTAAAATAATTACAATTAGAATTGGAGTCATGATATTGAATCATGTCTTGTCTACAGAGTAATAGCTACAAGATGGGTGAAAATGGCCCATGCTTATTATTTCAATGATTCGCCATGGATAATCATTCATCTCTTATCAGATCATAATCATTTACAATTGATCTTTTAATTTAGGGTCTTATGGATCTTTGGCTCGATTTCGTGATATTAGTCGGTTATTGAAAGTCAATGAAAAAGTTGCTATTGGAGCATCAGGAGATTATGCTGATTTTCAATTTATACGAGACATAATCAATCAAAAAGTGTAAGTCTACTAGTTGTTAAGGCGTTAACGCTGTCATAGCTAAATCTTATTCAAGGTATCAAAGTAGCTTGACTAATACTATCTATGGCTAATAATCCCAACGTCGTTATGTTCATAATTTTACTATTCATCTATAGGCTAGACGGAAAATGTTTAAATGATAATTATTGTTACTCACCAGTAGCCATTCATACTTGGTTAACTCGCATTTTGTATAATAGGTTAGTTGCGATTGGTTCGAATTATTCTTATTGACGTAATTCTCTTACATGGTCATGCATTGGAATGATGCTATTAATCAACATTCATTTTCATAATAAATATTTATGCTGTATTTAGGAGGACTAAAATTAATCCATTATGGAATAACATTATAGTTGGTGGCTATGATGAAAATGAAGGAAGGTATGCTGATGATCGATATCATGAATATGAACATACGTCATCGTGCTATTAAATGTGTATTCTATATTGCGTTATATGTTGTGTAAGGCCTTTGGATAACACTGTATACTATCAGTTACTCTTCTTTACTTAAGCGTATTTTTCCTCCAAATTTCTTACATCTGTTATTTGTAATAAATGTACATAGTTATTTAGGATACGTTGATAAACTAGGTGTTGCTTATCAAGCTCCAACGATTGCCACCGGTTATGGAAGTTATATTGCTCAGGTTAGTTACAGAAAGTACTTGCTTAGCAACTAATTACTTGATACAAATCAAAATATGTCAAATTGATTAAGTTATGTTTTAAACTTGGATTCTGTAGCCATTATTGCGCCAGTCGTATGAATCAAACAATAATAACTTCACTGAAGAACAAGCTTTATCAGCTATTGAAAGATGTATGAGGGTATTGTTGTACCGAGATGGGAGATCTGGGAATCAAGTGAGTGCGGCCTGGAAACATTATGTTGCAACTTATTCTATATGAAGGCATTTTCGAAATCCTACGTCTTAATATCTAAGGATATAATTATAACATTCGACACTTTTCTAAATTTTTAGTACGAAGTAGCAATTATAACGAAGGATGGTTGTCAAGTAACTTCACCTAAACCTATCTCGACCAATTGGGATATTGCCGAATATGTAAAGTATGTATAATAGACGTTCAAGCTACTATTTTTTTTAGTTCATACAGTATGTGCAGATTGTAAACTAATCCAGTGCATCATTATGTTTCTGATAATTTCTTGCAAAATAGGGGATATGCATAAATGATTCCATCCCTTCTGTTGCTAATATGGTACTATCGCTCTTTCCATTAGCATTTTGCCATGAAGTTAATGGTTATTGATTAGTTAATAATTGTATCCTAATAAATACTTCCTTGATAACTGTATCTAGGACACGGTAAAATTCATGTTTATTATTGATGTTTTATATTTAGTAGTTGTTGGATTACTTTCCCTTATTGGTTTTACTCCGTTATTTTAAATATACATTTGTTCCTGTACACAAATTGTTGTAAAATGGCATATACTTGATAACATCCACTTGCTAAATGAATCTGAATAGCAACCAGACAATCATAAAATGCGTAGGATGACTTTATACATGATATTGTGTAATAAATTTGGAAAAACTACCTAATATATTGAAAGGTGTGCTTGGAAATCACTCTTGATTTGCAAAACAAATGACAAAGAAATTCATTATAGTAGAATTACAGGATAAGCTAGAAGTTAATGTTGTAAATACCTTCAAATAGAGCAAGAAAAGCTTCATGCGTTAGAATTGTTTGATCACTAGTTTACTAACTGCTTATATAAATATCGACGCAAAAAATTTCAATCTTGCTAACGGTGAAGTTTGCGTAAAGCTATGTGAAGTTGTCTACAGTATAATCATAACAGCAAACTAGGTAATAGAATGTATTCTAAACATTTTAAACATGCCGGGATTGTCAAAGATACAAGTACAATTAATTAAATTTACAGTACTTGTCACAAAAAAAGAACAATACGGTAGAGGAAATTATAAATTTGCAAGTAAACCAAAATTTCATTTTAAGAATTAATACATAAAATAACTTGTTATTTTATAAGGGCAAATCTGAAGTGTATCGCTTTATATTTTGTTCTTTTGGAGGGTGGGACTGCATTAATATATACGACTAGATCTTGAATTTATTTTCGTTACTCTTATTTGTACATCTCCCGTTAGAGTTGAGAAAGGCAAACATTTTGTAGGATTCTTTCCAAATCAGCAGACATACTCATCTTTTTCAGTGTATTTCTGACTTGGCTCGTAACTTAATATCTATATGGAAATTTGACAGTGTTCAAAATATACGGCATCAGCTAATGACATTAAATACTAAAATTGAAATATTGACAGTTGAGCGAACACTTACCAAATAGATCCATACAAATAACCACAAAGGGAAGATGCAACAAATAAGGAAATGTAAGCAATGATTGACTTTCGCCGAACTAAAATATTTAAAGGAGAGAATTTTTATACATACGTATTTAAGCATATTTATTCAATATGTAGGCGATTATATTTATGAGAGCTACTAGAGCTTGTCATATGAAATATTCCAGCATACTGAATAATTAAAAATATTTACTTATGGCTACTGCAGTCAAAAAATTTGTATAATATCAGAGTTCCAAGTAGATTTTGAAATAGGGTTTAACTACTTAACCCTTATTTCTCTTTTTGTGGGTCAATTTTAGCAATTATATCGTAAGCGAATGCCAATTTGCAAGACAGAATACAGGCAGGTCAGCTAGAAATATTTTAACGTTTTATCGAACGGACTCTAACAATGTGCTAAACACGATATCTTCATATTCATTTGCCATATTGAAATCAACTATGTTATATGATCAGGAAGAATGTAGTTCTAATATTTAGCAGTTAGTTCATAATCTATAGCCTGATCTAGCACTGATTATTAACTTTCTCAGCAGTTACTAGATGATTTCAGATTACGACATGTATATTTATATAGATTAACTGGTAACGCTAAGCCACTAACATTCTGCACATTATTTGTAATTACGATTAATTGTCTGGATAAACTAACCGTTTAGAATTGGTTCTAGTGATCTTCTGTTTGGGTACATACGGTTTAGCCTCAAACATAGCAACTTGATTCGAGCTCATTTTAAGAGAGGGAGACATCAATGGATTAGTAGTTGGGCTACTTGGATGATCACTATCTGCTGCGGTAATCAATGAATCCGTCCGTGAAAAGACTGAGTCAAATTTTAGTTTGTCAACTCGATTAGTATTTCCATTTTTGGTAGTTTCAGAATAAGATGAATTACATTTTGGAGTCGCAGCACTAAATGAATCTTTGCATATATCCTGTTCATTTTGATTTTGTGAATCATGACTTTTTGTATCTTGTAAAATTGGTGATTGTAAGGTATCATTAGGTTCTGTTAACTCTGGACGTTCATCCGGATGATCGAATTGTTCCGATTTTCTTATACGATGGTTACGATTAAACGAAGGTGCTATTGAAATTATTGGACTAGAATTAGGGCTTTGTCCTATTATTGTAGGATTTGAAGATCTTTTGCTATTATCACAGATTTCAGTTCTATAACGATCAGGTGAATCAAGTACTTCTGGATATTCTACACTACCGGGGAAAGAGAGTGGGCTATCAATCGATCGTTGATAGTGGGCTACAGTTTCTTCGCTATTTTGATTCATATCGCGCTGTAAGACATCTGCAGGTAAAGAGCTTGCATTTCATTTATCGCTGATTGTGACAATTGCGCTAAATCATTTAATAAGATGACATGGAAAAATTAGTTAAGTTAAATAAGATGCAATCACGAAAGCGTTCTAATTATTTCGGCATTATAGAATAGAAATTCATATACTAGAGTCAGTTATAATACGAATAGCGTTAAAATTTATATTCAGATTATTGTCAAGTCAAAGCAAAAGGCTAGACTGACAATATTTATTTTTCACAATATGGAAAGTAGGTATTGCAACTAAGAACAAATTTATTGAATGTACGGATTTAGCTGTGTAAAATTCTGGATGTGTTAAATGTCTGTTATGCTTCAATATTCTTCTACTAGCACTTAATTTACCATCTTTTAACTTGATATCATGAGTTTGATCTATTTTATGAAGTCCACAATTTTATGGTCTTTACTTAAATGTATTCTATTGTACTACTACTGTAGCAGACTAATACTTGCTATATATGACATCGAAATACTAGCTGAACGAGAGGTTTAAATTTATGTGAGGGAAGCTGATCTAAATAAGAGATTGTGAGGTATAAAACTTAGGGGTGATTATGGCTTCCAGCAATATTCAACATATATGTATAGCTGCTTACTATATTATTGCAACACTTTTAAAATTTAATTGCAGATCGTATTTTTAGGTAGCTTTCACATCAGTTACCTACAAAATGCTAAGAGTCAGAAAATAATTTATACCAACAAATTAAAAGGTTTATGTTCGTTATTAAGTCAGTTACGACCAGAAACATATTGTATCTCTTATCCTAAATTATCAAGACGATCAATCCTATGAAGCAATAGAGAACGAAATACAGTACGGAGCATTTAAAATTACAGAATAAATTATTCTAGGTAGATAATATGGTATAGCCGAAAAAATTGAAACTAAGATTAATATTGTTTACGTAGATAAAGCGAAACTAATTAATTTATTATCGCTTAATATGCTTCACTAGTATAACCAAAGCCTTCCCGCGATGAGCATCCTGGTAAACTGATTACTCTTACAAACAAGTCTTGCAATATTTGCCCTCATTATTGTACTAATGCAGATATTATTCGTATTCTTTGCCATTAAGTCGCTATCAATATCTAAATCTGGTAGCTACAATGAATATACGAGCGAATAAACGCGTTAACAGTGAGTGTTAAATTGCTGTATTGATATCGGCATCATTTTAATATAGAGAATTGTGTTGCTATTTACTCTAGATTACAGTTATCACTGGAATCGATCAAGTATACCTATTGAAATGGATATGTAGCGAAGAAATTTACATATGTAAACGTAGGTTGAAAATTTGCTGAAACATATTCAACATTGATGTTTAAGGCTGCAGCAAAAATATAGAAAGATTTAGTATTAAGTTATGTTCTCTCATGATCATACATTGATGTAACTAATACTATTAGAATAGTAATGCTAAACTAAAAATTACGTCTCTTATTTGGGATGCAGTAATTGTCTAGTAGTACTGATATGTGCGCACAGTCTCTAGAAATTTTAAAAATGGTTAAATTTTATTTTTATTATCGATTTGAATTGACGTTAAATAATAATTTTTATTCTTTATTCTATTTTTTGATCGCGACTTATCGTGCTTTATATGATTTTTGCCCTTTACATTGGGAAATTAAAATCAGATCAACTTGAGAAACCATCAACTGCTTACGGTTAACCAGTGATTTTTTTTCGAGATATATACGAAGAATTTATGAAATAGATTTCATAACAAGTCAACATTTCAAAATTAATTTTAAGCTTGTTGTGCATGAAATGTTCGTATTCCCTGTTTTGCAACATCAAGGATGATAAAACTACAGCATAATGATATCGTTATATTTTTTTAGGCGTGGAAAGTTCATGAATATTTAAAAGTATAAAAACATCTTAAATTTATGCTTAATATAAAGTTATTACAGAATATTGTAGCAGGACCTCTAAAATGATTAGTCTAATTACCTAAACTCTCGGTTAATTTATCAATCACTACTCTTATATGAAATAATAAAGAAATTTAATTCTCTTTCGGTCTTTTGATCGATAAACTATTTTCAAGATTTTTAGATTTGGCGATATCAGTATGTAGTAGCACGCATGACTTCGGCACATGATACTTTGAGATTACACTATTTTGTTTTAATCAATTACTAACAAAGGTACAACATAGGTAAAGGATAATTAATTAAGAACAATGATTAACTTAAACCCTTTTAAATTTACCAATAGCCGATATCGATTCACTACATTTACAAAGTGAATCCTAGTACAATTTCGAACTGCAACGATGGTAAAATCTTAGTCTAATCTCGATATTACTCCAAAAAATATTAATTAGAGGCATCTTATATACATACACATGTAGGCTACGATATAGTTTCCAAAAGCCTCATTTAAAATTAGTCCTAACAGGGAATAATATACTACTTCCGACATGACTTGCGTTTTGAGTGCAATTCCCTAAATATGATTACATTTCAAGTAGTTATAAACTTCCGACGTTTTGCTCCGACAATACCAAAGAATTTTATTGATAATGATAAAAGTATTTATATTACTAATGTATAATAATAGTGCTTTGTTGATCTATTCGTTTTGGTATAAATTGGATGATTTTCTTTTTATGAAACGTATTCAATTTAGAATTTCTAGTTTTTGGTGGTTAATTAATATCGGCTTTGAATGATTTGCTAGTCTTAACAAAGAAAAATTGTAGAGAATATTCACAGATTTCGATGGCATAATTGGAACAGATAAATAACCGGAAAATATTGGTAAACTTACAATAAATTAAAACCGATTGGGTTCTACAGATTACACTGGTAGCAACAATTTTGCATGAACGAATTACTAGTTTAATAAGAAAGTACCGGTACACAAAGGAAATTATATCATCAACTTTCTACTGTGTTATAGAAACCATTTTGTAGGTTATTCTGTTTATTAAATTTGATATTTATATAAGAAGACTTCATGCTCTTGAAAAGTGATCAAGATACCTATTAAAATTCATCGATGGAAAAGAAATGATAGGAATTAATATCGTTCATTAATCGATTTCATCTTGCTGCGCACTCTCGATATTCAGTCTTGACAAATTTATGGACTTTATTATTGTCACAATAATGTCTATTAATTGATTGCCAACTAAAATTTGATCAAATAGATTGAATGCATCGTGGCAAATCATAAGATACCAGACATACATGAAAAAAAAGAAAAATAAGAAAAAATTGCTTACTGCCGTTTTTAAATTAACTAGACTGAATAGGAAGCGTTATAGTAATGATATCTATGGTAGCTTGACTAATTCACCAAAATGGCATTATATGTGATACATCATTCTTTATGTAAAATTAGTTTAATGTTGATTAACTGAGAAAAAAATGTGAAGAAAAAATGTTTGTACGGCTGCTAGTGGGGTCTAATCGTCAATTTAATTACTCTTGATATTGATGTCCCTAGTATTAAATTGAAATTTGTGCTGAACTTATACTGCAGTGCCATGTTTCCATTTAATCATTTTTTTAATCATTTTTTACACTTTGTTAAGTAATATGAAGCTGTCTTATTCAACTGAAATATTATTCTCCCTATTTTATGAGTAATTATCAGTTACTTTAGCCAGCAAAGACTATAACAACATTAGATTAGGTGATTTGCTATTCTATTCAATTTACAAGTAAACATGGAACGTCTTGTTAAAATTATTTAGTAGAATAAATAAAGTCACAAAATGCGCCTAGAATTCACTATCGGGACGGTAAGGATCGAGAATAATTGGTTGTTCATTGATTGATCAATGAATCATATCATATTTTAGCTACATTCATTAATCGTTTAAACGTTAAATCGTTGAATCAGCATTATCAACATCTACCCAAAGCTTAGAATGCATCGAGCGATTTAGAGAAGGAATAAGTAGTGGGGTAAAAAGATAACATTTGCAGACATTAATAATAACTATAAATATGAATTACGGAATAGAAAAGAGTTAAACATTATTTAGGACGCGCATTTTATGTCAAGGTGAAATTACAAATGATCTATTGACATGATTGGTAGGATATTGGTTGATAGTAAAACATGGTAGCATCAGTTAGCAATAAAATGAAATTGAGTCAAGATTGATTAGCTCTTTAAATTCTAAGTAACAAAATAACTAGAGTAATTTATCGGTCAGGAAAGTGAAAACTCTTTCTAGTAAGTAATATTTAATCTTACCAACGTACAAATGACGATAAAATGTGTTGCATTATAAAAACTCTCTTTAAACTATAAATGGCAAAAATAATTAGAGCAATTTATCTATGAGGGGGTGAAAGCTCTTTTTGGTAAGTTACAGTTAATCTTATCAACACATAAATGACGATAAAATGTGGTATAATATAAAAACTCTTAGGCAATCCTGGCTTATAAAGAACGATCGAATAATGCAACGAAAAAGATAAACGCTGATTTTAATTTGATGCTAATTTATACCGGTATTAAATAGAATAAATCCAGAATACATCGTAGCCATAACGTGAATGTAGTAGAGAACTGTTAGCATATTCTTATGATCACTGACAATTTGTGTTATTTGTAATCACCTATAACTAGATATTTAATGAAAATCGTCAGAATAATTCTTAAATCATTGTCATATTATGTCTGGAGTTAAACCCTGTGGAAAATACCCTAAAATAATTTTAAAGTGATTAAATAGGCTCAGCAATCCTCTAATTCCCGTTATATAATAGAGGATAATTACAGTAAAACAGAGTTTAAGTATTAACCTTCACTAAGTATATTATTACGGGCCGTAGCTTTCTTAATAACTTTTAAAAACTTCATATAGTCACCAATATTTTACTTCAAAACTCTTAAAGCATCAAAGTAATTCAGTAATAAGTTAGAAAATTATAGTTATTATGATGCTTAGATGGGGAACAAAATAAATAAAATTGAAGCAATAGAAGGAACATAAAAGTTATTGAAATTAAAAAAAGTCATCAAATCCGCTGTATTACTTTAATCAATCAATTAATTATTGCTAACGATCATCGAATCGGGCTTTGATGATTGACTAAATCAGACATAAGCCTCTTTAATATTGAGATTATTAAGCTACTTAAATACCATTTTCTAGAGAGTAAAAATAATTATTGATGTCCAAGTAAATCATATAGTAGCACGATCATATTTGCTGTTAGAGCAGCTTATGCTGGACAATAATTAAAATCATCTAACTTATATTCTTTAAGGTATGGACTGTGCTTAACATTTTACTGACTCTTAGAAGTTGATCTAAATTATCTTAGTCATGTAGTTAATTATTCTACTGTTTTATTAAGATATTAGAAAGTCATAAGTTTCAAATTAAGACTATATATTATTCTATTACAACATTTCATAAATTACGAAATAAGACTTACTATTATCTATTTTACCTTTAGTTGTAAGTTTGAGCAAAAGTGAGTTCGATAGAATATGGCTGCTTGATTTATTCAATTTGTAATTTTTTAATGTTTTTGGCGATGGATGACAAACTTGTTTTTATAACATCAGTTAACGTCTAGACGAAGGATTAAACATCTAGATAATAAAAGAATCTTTAAGGTATTAAAATATTTTATATTCTTGCAAGGATGGAACAGTCTTGATTGACTATTATACCACGAACGTAGGTTGTCTTCAGGTATAGCATGATATCTTGATAAAAATCATGATCAATATGAATGATATATTTTCTTGATTTCAGATTACCAGAGGGAGAAAAAAATAGCCAACAGTAAATCACTTTTTTAAGGTACGTATTTCTCTTTCTATTCAATATAACGTTGATTATGATATCATTGGCTTAAAAAAAATAATGATCATCATTCTTTATAGAATGAACATAATGGACAATGAATCCATGGATATTGTATACTGATATTGACAGAGTCGGTAGTTCTAAATTGGAGCCTTTCTACTCTATACTTTCATCTGTTATTCATTGTTCTTGATTTGTTCCAGGCTATCCAATCAATATGATATTATCCATAGTCAATAATTTTTTTATATCTATTGAATGAAAATGTATTTTAGATAGAGCATATGTACTAGTATGCTGACACAATACTTGGAATTGGTAGGATTTGAAAATATAGTTGTCATAGTTGGGCTGGTTTGAACAGGTGCACTTGGTTACTATAGTAACGCTGTATCGCAGTATGAACGATGATCTAAGAATTATTAATTTTTGACAGTAAAAGAATACGCCTTGGTCTGGATCAATTGGATCATGAGAGAAAAGATACCGTTAATGTAGAACTTCGAAACTATGCTCAGGTTTTGCAATTGGGAAAAACACATTAAAAGTCTATTTTAAAACCTAGCGACCATTCATTGGCCGCATATACGATAGCAGCTTAGATTTGAAGAATCGTGCAAGCTCGTTATGGTATTGCTAATATGTAATCATTATATGGAATATAAAACGATTTAGTTATGAACTTCTCCTAATCGATTAGCTTCTTATTATATAAATGTAATAAGCAATTCTCATCTAAAATAGTTGATAAGATCGGAAACAAATAACGATGGTGATCGTCTATTACATAATATAATGGAGTTATATAACTGTCAATACTGCAACGGATCGCGATCTAATCTTTCTAGATAGAAATATAAATTGTTGATGTATTTCATGGACAACATAATAATCATCACGGAAACAACTAAGAGCATACAATCTAAACACATGTAATCCTGTAGTGCCTATAGAAGTAAATTGAGATTATATAACTTTCTTACACCTTTATAACCACTAGCAGATCACTAAATCTGGATATTGGTATTCTATAAGTACGTCGTCTATCATTCAATGCTGATTCATTGTCTTAAGGCACGTTGTTTTATCTAATTAAAAGTTCCATTTTTATATTCTCTGATAATAATACTCCTCTTATTAAGTAAATGATCGTACGATGACTATGTTACACATTTTAGTGTTAATATCATACCTTTGGGTAGTTTGAGTTGAAACTATTCCATTTTTCTTAAGTTAAATTATAACAGTCGACGAATTTATAAATAAATTATGTAATCATACCGTAGACTTGAATGAGCTCACTAATTTTTGCCCATGATAAATGTGCATAAGATGCTATAACATTTATTTTCCTGATCAGTTAAATTTTAGTATTTTGCATGTTTGCTAACAGTAAATTTGATTATTTGATTAAGTAATCAATGTACCATAGGTATCGCAATATTAGTATTAATATTGTTGCTGTGTAAGGCATTGTAATCTTGCTCATAAAGGATAACTCATTAAGAGAAATAATAATTCCAGATCTACAGTATGTAGACTATCGATTTATTAATTGTCTTTCAGAGAAACTTTAAAGATAATAATGAAATAGCAAGATCTTAAATGCGCATCTTATAATATTTATTTAAGAATATTTTGATTCAGTACGGTACCAGTAGCCGCATCTTATTGAATTGAAAGATATAACGTTCATGTTTGGAGTGCTATCAGAGCTTCCTTATCGAGCTATACAAATTAGGCATTAAGTTACGGGCTACAATTGTAAAACGCAATAAGTTCCCGTGGGCTGCAATTAGCGCCTTCTCACTATAAAGGCCCTTTTGCTTCTTATAGCATAAGATACGATGCACCTACTAAGCCATTGCTCTTCCCACAGCTTTGCATCTTGAAATAATGTTCTCTCCCAGATGTTATTGCAAAAGATAATTTTGTTGGTGATAAATGCATCCATTCTTTCGAAAAAATAATTTTGTAGGACAATTCCTAACGATTTAGGTAGTCGACAATCATCGTCTACGCGTAAATTATTTTTATTTTAATATAGATGATCCAATATATCTATTCCAGTTATAGGAATGGAATGTACAACGAGCTGACGGCAGGAGAAAATAATAACAAATAATAATTTAATTTTGGAGGATACTCGTAATAGCCAATCCAGTATATTGAGGCGCAAAAACGTGTTGCAACAAAGAATCGGATTACGAGTAGTGTAAATAGATCAATTGAATTATGGGATTAATCTCTTGAACCATCTCTTGAACAACCCCAATAAATTTTTCCCACTTTACAATTCTATCCTGGATAAGGTTCTATATCATGGCTTCATGATTTCGATATTCATATAATTAAATTTGTTTATGAGCAATATGAAATCGATAGAATTGTTTTAATGAGGCAATTTTTCATTGTATGGTAGTATTTGGCTTAAAACATTTTAAGTATAATTAAAACAAATATTGTAAAATGCTACTATTTTATACAGTTATTTCTTCATCCCACATCGATGGAGCAAATATCAAATACCGGTAACAGCAAACACGCAATCTATTTATGAAGCTTTCTATCTCATTTATTATGCATAATCCAATAAATTACAGATCAAAGCTATCTCTTTATATCAAACAATTACATTTTGGATATAGTACATTCTGAAATTCGCTTAGCATCATCTGTCGCAAAGTATTTCTAAAAAGTATTAATCATTAACCAAAAATGTTTTATTGTTTTATCATCTATAGTAATCGAAGCTAATGAGATACACATTAGGCACTCATTCACAAGTTTACAGGTCAATATATCGTTCGCGTTCGATTACAATGTACATCGCATCAACTAATTATTCAAGCGTTTGACTTTGGTTATCAACGTTGCATTGTACAATTATGATTCTTCGATTGTAACTATATTAATAACTACTTTACCAATACAGTCAACAAACTTTCAAACATACATGTAGGAAAAATGAATCAACTTTTCGCAATCTATTACCAAAGCAGTGATTGATTGAAAAATAAAAGATTCCTTAGTTTAAGCTACGTACTCTTTGTGTTGTAACTGACTTGGTAATGTAAGTATAGCATATAACTGTACATTACGTATATTACAATAACTTAAGTATCATCAATACAATATAGAACCTAGTTGAATTGAGATTTCGATATTTTCATAGTTCACAACGTAAGCGAACAGCAGTGCCACTTCCTCGTTGATAATTAACGATTCAAGCCAATGACTATTATTTCTACTATGGTTGTTGACAAGAGTAATAATATGGCATCAATAAAGCTATGATATCTTGTATAACGGAAAGGAGAAAGTGTTTCTAATTCAATTCTGGGCAACAAAGTTGCTATTGTGCGCCAGTATGTAAGCTAGCAATTACAGGTTGTATCTCTTTCGTTTCCTCCTTGATAGTATTAGCACATGATTGAGCCGCTTCACGGATAATTTTGAAAGCATCCAATGTAGCATAGGGTATTAAGGTTGCAGGGTCGATATAACGAGCAGGTAGGTTCGTTACTGGGCATATAGGTGGTTTTGCTTCGGTCGATAACGTAGCAACGGGGAAATAAGTTGAAGGATATTTGCTGGTATCGGTAAATGTGATAAAATTACGAGAGTACTTTTTGGTTGTTACAGGAATAACGTATTCCTCTTTCTTGATTGATTTCTTGTTGTAATTATGATCATGACTATCTGCAGTAACTTCTACATGATTTTTAGATGACTCATTCAATGACTGGTCAGACTGTAGTGTGTTATTATTGTCATTCTGATCACCATTCGGTTGGAGATCCACATCTGGCATAGTGATGGACTGATACCGAACGAAGGGATAAAGTAGTTTCCTTCGAATAACTTTGGTAGCCCTTTTTTCTTTCTCAGATTCTTGATATTCACGTAAAGACGCAAGATTAGCTTTTTCTGTTTCTTTAGCTTCTTCCAGTAATTCCTTCTGAGTTAAAGGTCGTGAATCTTGTGATTTCTTAATAGATTGTTTGACTTCTTTGCCATCACGATCTTTCATGCGTTTTAGAAATTCTTGGCTTTGCACCATGGTTGCTGAACGCTTTGACTTTCGTACAGATCGACTGGTACCTTCGTCAGTATCTACCGTACTAGTTGATGCGATGACTTTGCGTTCACGTTTCTGGCCGACCTTGGTTGTGTTGTTTTTATCACGCGCAACAGCAGCAATGACAATCTACATTTTATTGGAAGTATTTGGAGATCGATAAATTATAATGGTGATGACACACAGTACCAATTGAATATGATTGATAGATAAAATTGTATCATTATTTTACCATCATTCCATGGATAACGATCATCATGAATTGTACATGCATTACCGTTAGTAATATTATCTCCTTGGCGTCAAGATAGACGCATACAGGAAATGATTACAGATGCTATAAGGTTTTTTTTACCTTTTTGCGTTTTTTTCGTGGTTGGGAATCGTCACTACTAGCATCTTCTTGTTCTGAGTGTTCACTAGCATCAATGTCGGAATCGGCAACATCTTCCTCTGATTCCTCAGTATCATACTTTTCATCATCAGATTCTTCTTGGAATCCACCGAAAGCAGTTTCATAAAATTCGTCCTCTTCTGCTTCTTCATCGATTAACCTTGACATTCGGTTACCAGCATTGCTGCGTTGGCTACGGTTAGATGCCATCACGACAACTGTCTATTAAGTGAATACATATAGAGTATATGGTATCATTACTTCTCGCCTAGCAATGACGACAAAGCGTTGTTCACCGCCTAGCTGATATCATTGGTCTACCCAAGAAGTAAGCAAGTAGAATCGGCAAGAGTCAAGTATATTGATAGCTGAGAGGTGAAATAGTGACATCGATCACAACGATTGACAATAATAACACTACCTACTCGACTATTCTACTTATCATGCTATCACGATCTAAACTATTGACACGTTACTAGAATTGTCTACTCTATCATGTCCTACCATTGGAATGGCAATGGATGTTGTATCATGACTCCAGTCATCGTTAGCAAGTGATGGTGAAATAGTGGCATCGACTACGATTGACAATAATAACACTACCTACTCGACTATTGTACTTATGATGCTATTACGATTTAAACTATTGACACGTTACTAGCTAGAATCGTCTACTCTATCATGATCTACCATGGGAATGGCAATGGATGTTGTATCATGACTGGCGTGGTAGTTCGCAAGTGATGAGAAAATGTTACGAGCCACTTGGATGATTGTGATTGATGAATGAATTAATGATTAGTTTACGATAGACAATGGAAGCACTAACGTTATGTCAGAGTCAAGCTAATGAATAGCTGAATGCTGCAATAGTCCACTACAACATGACAATAGAAGACATTATTGCGTCGTCAACTATTGCCACTGTTGGTTTGATGCCATTGGAATGGCCACGAAGGATAAGATTGCAAAATAACCATTTTATCTCGGTCATGGTCAAGTGGTGCACTCTCCAACACGATTACGAGTACTGTACTTAACACTGCATGGGGATAGAGTGTACAGTGTACACTCCTTGTATCTCGCTGTCCAATTGAGTTATGGTTGATGTTTTAGAGATGATTTAGTGGAAAACACCAACTCATCTCCTTGTCCAAAGTGTTGCAGTACCGTAGTAATCATGATGAAGTGAATGATAATCATCCTCATAACATGATGATCGTCAGTCATTGTTGATCAACTGAGGTGAAAGTCAAAAGTGCAAGGTCAAGTCAGTGAGCAAGGAGTCTGGTATCATTTGCAAATGCAACCAACTTGCTATCGTAGGCTGATGACCGTCCTTGCAATCTGCTCCATCGGGTCTTCAAAACAACATTTACTCTCTATCCTACTTACTTCCCCAAACGGAAAGGCGCTCAGTCCACTGCAGGTAATGGCCAACTCTCCTTCTCCAGGTATTGCGGAAATTGAATGCAACGCTTGCCGGGCCCTAGTGATGTTTTTATACTTTTTTCCTTTAGGCCCGTTACGGTACGGTCCGTTACGGTACAGTACGTTACGGTACAGTACGTTACGGTAAAGTACAGTACGGTACGCTTTCTTTTACTTTCCTTCATGACTGTATTGTACGGTCTGTACGGCGACGTGAGACGGACAGCCTGGAGTCTAGGGGGGGGGGTTGCAAGTGGTTCTGCACATGAAAACCGTCATGTAGACTATAGTAAGTTATGTTGGCGTGGAGACAAGAATGAGACCAGGGTTAGCGCGCCAGGCGGTTGTGATTTGACCGTCAAGAACGGTATTGTACCCAGGCATGTCGTCTGCCATTGGTATTGTACCAATGGTAATCAGGCGTACCGTACTGTGGTGTCATGGCGTTTGTGACGTCAGCATGTACTGTACCAATGATGGGAATCTACTGGATGTCATTTCCAAGTCGGCGACGGTCCATTGGATTCGTACTGTACGCCAGTGCCATTCGCTCGTCAAATTGATGTCACTATCAGCGGCCTTGGAATGCAATGGCTACACTGGCAAAGAGAAGACAGATCAGTGACTTTACTTTTTCCAACACGCAGTGTGCGGTACTGCAAATTCTCTTTCATTCCCAACATGTTGCCCACCGGTGCCTCCTTTACGCTACAATACTCACTACAATACGGTACTGTACTACGCGTATAGTTGCAAGATATAGCGTGTACTATACGGTACAGTACTCGACTTCTATGGTAGTGTCCAAAATGGATCACCCCCCCCCCCCATTCTCTTTTCCTTCCTCTCCCTGCAAAACAACTTACTTATGCCGGTGACCAAAAGAGTTTCTCTTAACCTGTTCGATTGGGCTTGTATCCTTGTGTGTCCCTTCAATACCCAATTCTGATTCGGGAAACCCGCAGACATCCCAGCCTAAAAACCCTACCACGGCACCGTACTGTCCATGGGTGTACTATACTAGACGGTGTACAATACTTTCCACTTGCTTTGTTGCTAACTAAGGAAAAGAGTTTCTCTTTATTTGCCTGTTCGATTGGCGTTTTACCTGTGTGCCACTATTCGAAACTTCTGAATAGGGAAACCCGCAGACATTTCTGCTTACAGTACAGTCCAAACTGTACTACGGTACAGTACGGTAAACTGTAGTACTGTACACTGTACACTATGGTACAGTACTGTACAGTGTAGAATTGTTCCCACCAACGAGCTAGTCGTACTGTACACTGTACAGTACCACGAGTAAGCGTACGGATCGACGCCAAGACGACTGTCACTTCTCAATAGGATACTACAGACGATTGAAGACAACATGGAAAACCAAACAAAATGGACGATCTGTCTGAGTGGACAAGAAGAAGAAGAGTTTGCATCGATCTCACACAAACACCTTACAGCATCCAATGATGATTGAGTTCATATTGAAGTGTTGAAAACTGTGCAAACGATTTTCTACATCAGTGGATAGAAAGCAACTATTGCATGCTCCTATTTTGGCTGAAACCGGCCTGAAGGAAAATCAATCAATAATACCGAACATGTTCCATGCTTGTTGTACTGTCTACTGTAGAATATGGCACGGTCCATGAACGGAATCGGCCATTCCCAAGACTGATTTTGTCCTTCAAAGATTGGTCACGGCCAAGGCGAAGACTGCAATCATCAATCTGAAGGACAAAATCAGCCTAAGGAATGGCCGCAACATAGACACACTATGAAGAATGTCGACCATATCCGATTGCTTGACAGCCTATTGCAATTTGAAGGATATCGGCCAAGCGTATAGCAAACGCTAGCCAACCTTGAAATTGTTCTATCAACTACCATTTTAAAAATGGGTATATCAAGACCAAGAGTCTATTTACTGTATGCACAGTATACTCTATATTCTACTGATTCACAAATTGAAATTGATCAAGTCTATCTTACTTCTCTATGCAATAAGAATTGACTAAAATCCATTTGTCTATTTACTGTACTGTATGCACAGTACACTCTATATTGTACTGATTCTCAAATTGAAATTGATCAAGTCTATCTTGCTTCTCTATGCAATAAGGATTGACTAAAATCCATTCGTCTATTTACTGTATGTACAGTATACTCTATATTCTACTGATTCACAAATTGAAATTGATCAAGTCTATCTTGCTTCTCTATGCAATAATAATTGACTAAAATCCATTCATTGATGGCATACTCGGATTGCGTTCAATACGAGATAAGTGATCCATTGCATTCCCTATTCTAGATAGTTTATTCGTCAGAGGTGATTACAGAGATCATTTCTTGTATATATAATTATGATTAGCAATCTGGCTTGACATAGAGGATGCTGCTAACGTTATGGATAGAAATTTTCTTGACTAAACGGCCACATAAAATAGTGGAAGATTTTTTCAACAACCAATAGCAAACAACAAACAATGATACCACTGTCAAATCGTCCACAAACTGTAATTATCTGGCATCCTGCATACCTTCAGCTTCCCCCCCCCCCCACCGAATCTCCTAGCTGGTTGTTACGATTGTACTCTCTATTTTAAAGGCTCAGCTAATATCGAAGAAAGTGGTCCATCAATAGGATTCACGTAATCGATGCAAATTACAGGATTTTTTTATCATCCTACTCCTTCACAGAATATTGTGATGCATGAATTCTAATCCGACGTGAAAATAGGATCGTTCACAATTGCTCTTGCTGATAACGGATTCTTTGTGGCCTGACAAAAACAGACTATTCTACCAAACTGATACTATTTATTTAAAGTAAAGTCCTTCCAAAGCTTTATTCGATAATTACTTGTTAAGAGTCACTTTCAACATTGGTTATGCAGTTAATAAGATGACTTCAAAGTCGGGTCATGTTCTGTTCATTGCCAGTGTAATAACCACTAGCGTAATTGAGTTATTTCGGGGCCACATCTACCACCAGGCGCGAGTTAAATAATCATTGCAGACATTGACAAAGTTATGAAGTTCATTGATAGATTGCAAAACTACCGAAATGGACTGTATTGCAGTTCTAGGTTTACAATGAATGAACCATTGGATGATCTAAGGTTGAATTTGATCTACATTATAATCTTCTAGCGTACACAGTTTTATGACGTCGATTTTGTACGATATGATCGAGATCTTTCAACTACAACAGATGGATTACATACGAATACATGGAATACATTTATGATCTACGTTTCGTTCTAATTCGATCAATAGATCAATCGTACTTTTTAAACCGATTTAAGCATCCCTTGATTTGGGCTAAAATGATCAGCTCCTGATGAAGCCTATTGATTATTTTAATGCATATCATCTCACTCAAAGGTGTAATAACGCAATATTAGTCTAGCTTCAGCACGGTGATCATGCTGACCTTTGCTATATCAAAAATAAATCAAATATCGCGCCTTCAGTTAGATAGACCGCTACAGCTGCTGTGAAAATTCTCGTATTTCTTATTTCTTAACTAGACCAGTAGAATAGATAGAGCTTCAACAATGCTCAACGATCGATATGGCTTAATTCATTCTTCACTCTATAGCATCTTATAAATATTTAATTTCCGTGAGGTGATATGATTTTCATAATTGTTACTTAATTGTTGTATCGACATTTTGTTTAAAAATAGCGAGATTTGATACTGCAATCATGATTCCTCCGGTGTCGCTCATTCAATCGCTATCTTTTTACTCGAAGGCGATATCAGGCAGCGTAGTTTCAAAGCCAATAGCCCGGCAATAAGGGGCTAATTCAATGAATTTAATCATCAAAAATTCTTTGTACTTAAAATTGAGGTTATAGCTACTTTTAGCAGTCAATTGGTTATTACTCGTATTACTTACATTCATTATAGTCTAAGAAGCCTAACTATAAAAAAGTGACGCAATATCTGCTGATTTACAGTATAGCTTTATAGTCTAATTTCACCTTGACCTTTCTTACTTTAATTGTGATACTTCGAATAAAAACTATCGACGTAATTGCAAAACCATATTTGAAAATAATAAAGTAGGACTTTAAATTAAAAATTTTAAGACACATCATTCGACTTGTATTTACAGATAGGTATAAAAATAGAATACAATATTGAAACTTAAAGTTTTCCCACTTTAATCAATGAAATATTATATAAATAAAGTTTTGAGACTATAGAAGCTAGGAGTTCATTATCAACATGCATTTTATCTTGCAAATAAAAACGAAGAAATAGTAATAAAGGTAAGAATTCTAACCGCAATAATGTGTACAAAGCGTGGGCATGTGATACTCTGTTATGTCCGTGTACAGGTAAGTAAATTATATTAAAAAAATATATTTTCTTAAAGATGCTGAATAGACAATATACGTACAGTACAAATTAAGTTTACGGGTTATCTTTGGCCCACATTGACTAGCTCAAAAAAGTTACTTTTATTAATCAGGTTGGAGTAAGAAAAGTATCTTCAGAATGACCTGGATCTTGTCAATAATACGATAATAATTATGTGTTGTGGCAAATCAAGAACTTAATATATTACGCCTTTGATAGCAAAGATACATCCAGTGTTGATCACAATAGCCTAATTTAAATTATCCATGGTAACAAATTACCAGCAGTAAATATTTTAGGCATAAATGTAAAGCCATGTTGATTATTACGATATTAAAACCAAGCATTCTACTAGTTGAATACTAAGATTCAATAAAAATATCCCTTTTTATCTGCAGTGCTATGCTTTAAAATGTATACATGTACTGCTTTATGACTCAAAGTTTATGCTTTAGGCCATTGTGAACAAATAACTTATTTTCTGTACCTTAAATAAGTTATTGGGTGCTAATATTAATAGCGATTACGTCTATAGAATTGTGACTGAGGTCGGTTATTTGATATATTATATTAGATAAACTAAAATATCATTCTGTAATACGAATACATAACGGAAGTTGTTTGTTCGATACATACAGGCACATAAACTAAAATATTATTCAGTAAACTAGATTATACCACTGATTACGATTGATTCAATACCAAGCAACATCATTTAAATAACATTAGGATTGATACAAAGTCATGTATGAAAGATAAGAAACGGAAGTAATTATACGTTATTCAAGGCTTTTATTTTAGCCTAAGAGACGGTTTATTTTAGTTTTAATACTTTTTCTCATGAAATTGTTTGATTGAAAATATTCAGTATAACAATATTATGCATATACTAGTTAGTAATACGACGTTGAATTAACGAGAAATGACAACATAGCTGTTTATTGCGGGTAAGAAATGAATGACTTTTGGCATTTCTTGTTCTTCCATCGGAAACATTACTAAATACTTAGCAGGGCTTTTCTCTACGTAAAAGTAACAGGGTATTCATATCACTCAAGAAAATTGGTCTGCTAGTGGCTACGAAACGGTAAGGCTGCTTTACGTTGTATAGCGGTTAAAAGTACTAAGTCTATAGAAAAGTTACCATGTTGAAATTATTAAGCAATCTCCGCCACGTTTGAAATCGCAATCTGTAAAAAACATCAGAGCGCAAACTTGCATAAACACTAGTGGAGAATTTGATTGCATTTTGTTTGATCAACGTTATAACCTAAAAACATTTACGGAATTTTTTCATAACAAAAATTTAGTGGTTATTTAACTTTATATCTAGCTAGTTTACTTTAGTTTAATGATCCCAAAGATGATACTATTTTGAATTTGATAATTCAATAAATTTTTAATTTGAGAACACTCCATATTGAAATTTGCAAATTGATGTACATAAGTTGGAAAGAGAATTAAGAATAAAATACACTCTGAATCTTCGTCACATATGAAATTATTATCCTGGCTACATATGAAACAAATTTATTATAATGCACTTAGCAGTGTTTCGTATCGACATAGCCTATACGCTGGACTATTATTATTCTACCTTTAAACTGTATTTAAATCGACTTTGCTGTATAATAATCTCGAGATTGCTGGCTTGCTACTACGATGATTATATTCTTATGACACATTGAAAAGACAAATTTTCAACGGGGACAGTTCAAGATTAGAGCAGAAACGGTTAATGGGAAAGAACCATACAGAAAGCGTTAATTGTTGAAACAATATTTTGGGACTGCTTAACTACATGACTTTGCAGAAATTTTCAATAAATTTTTGGATGAGACATCTACTTATGCTTGCATTATTTTTATAGTCAAAAAATAAGAAATGACGAAAAAGATCCGGTAATTACTCTTCATATTTTTTCAGCTTCATATAACAAACTGGCTAACGATAGTAACAAAATTTAGTTCTCTATGATTGAGTCTTGCACAACTTCAAATTACAACAAATGAAGCTTTTTCACTTGATGTCCAATTACCATCTTCGACGTTAGTTGTGATAGTAATCTATAATCATACATTGTATTAAGTACTGTAAAAATGCTGTGCTATATTCTTAAATCACTTCTATTTTGAAATTGCTTACCCTCTAGAACATAAATGATCTTCAGCTGTACATACGAGATTATTACAGGCCATATCTGACATACTTGCTTACAGCTAATTACACGGTATATATTAGATCGCGACTCTATTAACAGTTAAGATTAATTTATATAAAAAATTCAATTATAGCTTTAAATACGTAAGTATAGTAATTCATATGGTTATTCTATTTGTTCGCCAAAGTACTTGACTTTTCCTCAAAAGTTTGTTAATTATCCAATCCTTGTATTAAGCAGATAGAAATGATCGTTTGATTGCCAATATGTAACCATGCGTGCATAAATTTCCAACAAAAGTGTATCTGATGTTATTGTTATAATTAGTAGACAATCACTATCTTTTCCTACTTTATATACACTCGGGTGCATTAGATTAGATTATCTAATATAGAAGGTTATTACCCAATAGACAAAAGTTGCTTTTGATTATGTAAACTTTACCCTCATGTTTCCATAATTTACAGTATTTCAAACCAATTTACCGGTGTAATTATTTGTACGGGTCTTTTCCATGTAATGATAGCATATGGTATAATGGAATACTATTTGTTACGTAGACTACTAGACTTTTAGAACCAATTTCTTATGAGCCAAATTAACAGTAGCACTTTTATATAGTATTATGCACCGAAATCTAATACGATGATGCCTGATTGATATCTCATCGTTTACTATAAACGTAGCAGTTATACTAAGTAAAGAGTATTAGGAGACTAATTCGATATTAGCTTACGCAAATCAACATTAAGACATTAAGGCTAAAATATCATCCCATGTGCTGCTCTATTTGAGCAGCGCAGTATTAAGATTTATTCTCACTTCTGCCGGTTGCATAAGAAAAAATTTAAGTGAATAAATTTCATGATTAGAAAACATTCTAGGACTAGTGTATTACTACTTTATGATGAAATCCTTGGTCCATAGTATAATATTAATTCGGATATCGCGTATATCTATAAAGACTGAAAATCAGAGTTAATTAGGTCGCTGAATTCAAGTAATTTCAAGTGAAACTGTAAAACTCGATATTTTAGTAATAGTAGTGAGATAATAAAATATCGTCAATTCACATGCTAGCTATGTCGGATCTTGTACATTAAGCGAAAGCTAGCAAATCTAGATACTATGAAGAAGAAAGTTCAAGCCAAATTTATTCCAGAGATCGAGGCAGTAGTCTAAAAATAATAAGTAATTAGAGCTTTCTGGCAATGAAATTTATCTATCAATAGCCGAGATGCAAAGACCGAAGTTGGTTAAGTTAAGTGTGGCTTTAAACTATATAAATAAGGTACGTCCCTAGTCTCAACTTTAAAGTCGCTTTAGTCGTTTCTCCTATCAAGTAATGAGTGTATCATGGAGATCAGTAAACTTTAATTACATCACCAATTAAAATTTATTTAAAATTTCGTTGGCTTCCTTTCATTTTAATATTAAAAATATACTAATATTGAGCAAGAGAGAAAATCAACGCGAGTGATATCTTTCAATATGCCAAGTAATCTACTGTCCTTAGTAGCAATAGGGTTATATTTATTTTGTTGTAGATCTGACTCAGATAGGTAGGGAATTATTCACTTTTATGCTCCAACTACCGCTAATGTCAAGATATTAGATATTCAGGATTTCCAATACAATTTATGCCCTCTAATGCGCTCTTTCCAGTAAATTTCTACTTTTCCAGAACCTGCCGACATTAATTTAGCTTTTAAGTTTACTTACATTGAAGTTGAGAATTTACAGTAAACTTAAACTACTTACTAGATAATTAATAATAACATCGGATAAAACTATCATCATACATACTCAATCCATTAATTATAATGCTAAAATTTGCTACCCTATAAACTATAGTCCATCTATTAATAGAAAAGAGATTAAAGTTAGACAATTTATGGTGAAAGCTTATCGATCTAATTTCATAGGGTACGGTACATTATGCCATTCATAATGCCAGCATTTTTAATTTTATATTATTCTATAGATTAATTTTTCAGTTTGCTCCATAGTGAAATGTGTAGCTAATGACGAGTAGATTTTCTTCTCCTCATTATCACTACCTATACTAAGATGAAGATATTACAGAACTAGCTTCGCAAGTTAATTTTTAATACTGTAGTTTGATCAGTATTTCAGACTAGCAGTCGAATGAAGCCGTAGATTCTACTTAGCAATCATAAAAATATTAAACAGTAGCATCTGTTCTTTTTTCCAAGCATTTGTTGCTGGCTATCTATTGCATCGAAACTATTGTCTATAGATGAGAATAAATAATATTTTAATGTCAATAAATCAATCAGTTATGGCACTTAATATGTCAATATATTGTTAATAGTTTTGTAAGCTAAGATTATAATTAACATATCGTTCCGTTAGAATATGATTTTCATTTAATCTTACATTTCAGCTAGGTGTAATAGGTGTTTAGTTATGTTTGCGTTATATAAATAATTCATAATCTGATAGAAAATTCAAGGGGATCACTTTCATTCATGGTCTTAAATTATTAATGAGCCAAAGAATTAGTGTCAGACAATACCAGAAATTTTTTTATTCTCTTTTATAATTAAAATGGTTAACATTTAAGACAAAAGATTTTATCAGAGGTGAAGAACATAAAATTCATCGAATATGATCCACATTTTACATTTGATGGATAATATTTCTATAATAAGTCCACTATCCTCAGCATCGATTGACTGATTTTAGCATAATTTTAATATTAGAACTAGAGTCTTCCTTGTTTAGCTGGATACCTTTCCTCATATGCTCGTGAAGCTATCTTTCATTAAACTTCCAGCAAAGTGGTAGCAATGGTAAACCGTCTTAATCAATACCCTTAGCTACTTTTTACCAATCGATCCAAGTCCCTGATGATTCTAAATTTCTGTTTAAGATCACAGTAGACATACCATTATATCGTCGGTTACCTTTTCTTTTTTTGTAAATAAATATGCATTCCTTGTAGGGTGCAATAAATTACAGTATCCTTCCCCAAGGGAATGTATATGAAGTAACGCAGTCACTCTATTCAAGACCCTCTTAATGATCATAACGCTGATTATACTTACTTATCTTGGTCGTTTAAAATGATCCATTCTTAAATTTATCTTTCATCTAACTTATATTCTAAGCTATTGTTCTTCCTTTCATATTTTAATAAATTTATAATGTGGCCTGACTATGATATCTTTGTTCGTGAATGAAAATACATAGTTAAAGCGACTGTTACATTTAATGACATTATGAATATTAATCATGTTTATAATTAGTTGCAGACTTGGTCAGTCTATTATTGCATCCAAAGTCATCGCAGATCGCCTTATAAAAGCCTCTACCTTATGCTCACTCTGCTTTTGAATTGTGGGGTCAAAAATTGTAATAGCATACAGTAATCTTCAATCAGCTAATGTTACATGGTATTCGCTAATATTGATTCACTATGAATGCTTTTCGTCGTTATCGTATGCAAAAAAGTCCTCGATGGAAGTATCGGTAACTATTTTGACTAAATTAGAAGCTTTAAATGATATACTTTCAGAAATTTCAATGCCTTTTTTGTAACAGAACGTGTTCAATACAACTTATTTATGTAATAAATTGAGAGGATTAGCTAACCCGAAAGAGTGGTTACTGTTAATGTAACAGAAATGTTATCACATTATATTACTAAATCTAGACTGGTTTATTCTACAAATAGACTACTACAAAACAATTCTGGTCGAGGAAATCAAACTATAAAGACTCGCAGCGGTTGCGGTGATGAAAGTGAAATTGATTGCTGGGCTGTCGTAATATCAATTCTTCTGATTATTATTATATTCATGATTGTGATTGTAACAATTTATATGACCGTAGTAAAGTACCAACGAAAACATACATCGACAGATTGTAATTCCACTCAAATCGATGGTCAAAACAAGATACATAATATAACAGCAACATTAAATTTATCGGTTAATCCTTGTGAAAATTTCTATCGATATGCATGTGATCGCTATATAGAAAATAATCGTTTACTACAGAATTATACGCATTGGAGTCCATTCGATGAAATCTTAAAGGGAAATTTTCTCCTCGTTCAACAATCAATTTTAAACTTAACTGAAGAGAAATTGAACAGTAGTAAAGCTAATTGTAGCCATCCTACCAAAAATATTTCCCTGTATAAATTGAGACAGTTTTATGATTCTTGTATAAATTTAACCACAATTGACAGAATGGATTCGTGGCCTCTGTTAGACTTAATACAGCAATTGCTTCCACATAACCATCGCCACGGAATTAATAGCACCCTATCCAAACATGGATCTCATGTCAAGAAACAATCTCCTACGAAACATTTTCATCGAATCTTAACGTTGTCTATGAAGTGGAATGTGCCGACTTTATTTCAATTTGTTATTCATACTGATGGTCGAAATTCCTCAAGAGAAATTTTACAAGTATGATTGCCACATCGATAGAAATTTATCTTATTCGTTTAATTATTATGATAAAATCAAGCTTGTAGATAAATATGGATTTGATTTAAGCTGATTCTGCTACGGATAGTACGATTGCGAAGTCAATCTATCTATATTTTATTCGTTCAATTATTATGGCAGAATCAGGCTTGTCGATAAATTTAGATTTGATTCAAGCTCATTCTGCTACAGATACACTACAATTCATTTACGTGATTTATGTATAAACATATGACTAATTTCATTAGAAGATTGAAGTATTCAATTTAGGCGAAAGGCTTGAATTTAAAATTGAAACTAAAACGTCTTGTTTTGTATCACTTACCGCATGATAATTTAGTCTTTCTATTAGAAATAAACAGGATGCTTATTGTTCATTTCTTTGTCTACTATGTCTACTATCTTATTTAGATCCATCCACCGAAATTAGAATTTTTCAATTTAACATACTACGATGACCCCGGCAAGATACAAGTCTATCGCAATTACCTAAGACAGGTTTGGCAGCATTTACAGTCTACTTGGCATACATCGATATCTTTAATGGATCTAGATGATATCATCCAAATTGAGCAGACTATTGTGAAAGTAAGTCCAAATTTTTAAGCATCGACAATTTGATTCAGAAGAATGAATTCGATAATCCTTAAGGGAAAACTGAACTGATTGACAGTCATGGGTAAAATAAAGAATTACCTCTGATGTTACAATACTATATATAAATAAATTTGAAGGGTTCATCCGGCAAAAATTGACCTGTATGAAGGTAGTTTGTAATGGTCATAATTTCTAAGTGGGATAGAGAGTAATGTATTTAGTTTTAATTTGGTTTAACCTAGGTTAGAAGTAATAATTTTAGTCGCAATATATTATTTAATATAATTTTTTTTATCAGCATTTAGTAACTACTATAAGTCTTCTTAACGTTAAGGAACGCATTTTTGGTGATGATTATAATGAATCTAAATATTGACAATTAATACTTTCAATAATGTTTTCTTCATTAAGTTCAATGAATATTTTAGTATCCTAGTAAGACAAATATTCGTTTCAAAAACTAGTATTTACTTGATCAATTTACTGTATTTGTTGCAATACCATGGTACCTATTTCATTGAGTCTGCTAAATTCTTTTCTATTACGGACAATCTATTCAGTAGTAGAATTGTATCTCAACAGAGAATTAATCTAATTTTTATTGCTATTGCACTTGGATGAGATATTTTTAACAGAAATATATCCATCTTAGAGCCTCTAGTTTCGTTAAAAGCCCTTAAAATAATTGTTATTTTGAAGTAAATTACATCAGAAAAGCAGAAATTGGTTCTATTTCAACTTGACATTATCAAAAAAATTCAGCTAAAACAATGTCAGTGATATAAAATCTTTGGTTTGCTCTTTTATAGCTACATAAATTGGCATTTTTTTTTCAACAATTGATGGATGGTATTACTTACAAATACATTATTGATTCTTTTTCAACTAGTATTGTACGTAAGCTGATACTAATTTTAATTCAACATATTGTTATTCTATTTCAAAAATATAATTATAAGCACTACGTCACACACACATTTATGTAACCTAGTTTTGTTTGTAAAGACGAAAGATTCTATTAAATTTTATTTTATTAAATATAGTGCTGAAATATGGACTTATTAGACTAACATTAAAATTTTAAAACAGAAAAAAATTCATCATGATACCTTTTATACTAACGGTGTATTATTCTAAATTATCCTTAAGGCAATTCTCCTCATGGAGAGCGTTGACTTAGTCTTAAAGAAAGATCTATGCAAATGTCTAAATAGATCATCATTTGAAATAAATGGTATTATTGGGTTAAGATAGAGAAGAAACATCAAATAGATATTTACTGCAGTTAAAATTCCTCATTATCAAAATAATTAATGTAATTAAATAATTTCTAGTACTTGGCCAAATACAACAGATGCGTCTGAATTAGTTTATTTGTCGGTTGGCTAGTAATATACGCGTATGTTACGCAGTTGCTATTTACCAGGACCAAGCCATAAGCAATTCCTACAATTTTAATTTAAAGACAATGAAATGCAAAAATTGAGGATGTGCAGTAATTTTCTGTTTTTATCATTTCTATATCGATGAACAGTACTATATTGTTTTGATTATGATCACAGTTTTCAACCTCATATTTTAGATGATTCTTTTTATTTCCACGTTGCAAAAAATAACAGCACAGTGATTGATTGATTGTTTCCTTCCTGTAGCTATATTGACGGCTGAGAATTACTAGATTTTATATAAAAAATTCTAGAACATCTGCTTTTGATCGAACCCAGTTGTACAACATAGATTATTATATATAACAGTGGAAACTCGAAAAGAAAAAAATTCCTATCACTGATGCATAACTACATACAGCTCATCAATTATTTTAAGATCGATCTTACACCTATATTATGATTATTGCCGTAAATGTATGTAATTTACTCATATACTGTATGTTGGATATTTTTTTAAATCAAGTATTCAGCAGATACATAGTACTTAGGAATATATATTTAGTGGCTAGGTATTGCCTGTACTAAATTGTGCTCGAACGGATAGATCTTGCGATGATTTTATAGCTTTAGCTTCCTATTTTCGTAGTTAATGAACAATGAAAAGAAAAAGATTCAACGTATTCCAATTATTAAAATTCAGAAAGAATTATGTAGCAAGGTAACTACAATTTCATATACCAAATACTTATTTGACTAAAAATACGATTTAAAGCATTAAAGCATAATCCAATGAACTATTTTAAGAGCGATTGCGGTTTTTAAGAAATTAGCCAGGATGATTAAATATTTAAGAAATTGATATTACCTATGTTTCATTCATGATTACGATCTAGGTAAACTGGATTGAAGTATTAGAAAGTATTGCACAAATAAAAATTGCTTCTCACCTTGAAGTTGAAATATATAACGAAGATTATTTTAGAAATATGTGCAAACTAATTGAAGCAATAGACAAACAGTAAGAAATGACTATATGCCCATATAATGTGCAGTGCAAAGTCAAGTTTTATAATCCCTTCAGGATACTTCTCATACATCATTAACATGTTGAATGCAGATTAATGTGTCATTGTTAAATTTATATTATGTATTAGTCTATGTAACGAGTATATATATATAGTATATATAGACATCTTACTACTTTACAGTCGTATAAGTCTTCGAAGCGATTCTATTATTGAATAATTTAATTCTTTAATACAGTGTCTTTTCCAACTTTGTCGTCTGGCGTTCGATATCATCTTTTATTCCTTACTTATCTACACCATTAGTAAAATTAAAAGATGATTTTACTACAGCAATTAATGGCTACCCTAAGTCCATCCAGCCACGATGGAAAATGTGTATAAAGTGGTCTGATGAGAATTTTGGGGTTATTACTAGTTCACTCTTTGTTCAAGCAAATCAAGTTAAGCTGGAAAAAATTAAAATGGTAAGAAGAAATGGTGATATTAGCTCTTAAGCTTATTTATTGACATAACTAAGGCTGTTGGTGTTGTAAATTCCGAAAATGTATTGGGATTAATATTGGATAAATACGGTATCACTCTGGATATTAAATTTTCTTATTTGACAAGGTTGAAAAAATAGTTAACGAAATTAAGACCCTTCTCTTATCCAAAGTCGAAGAATCTCATTGGTTGGGTGCCAGACTTAAAGGGGAAATGCTTACCAAGGTAGAGTTGTGCCGTATTATAAGGGGTTTAATGACGTGATCGAGTGGCTATAAAATCAATAAAATGATGTCTGGATGTGTAGTGTACACTAGATAGAGGAGACCTTAACAATTTTAGAGTTCAGTGGATTCGAGTTTATTTCACTCATTTTAACTTTCACAATCCTTTACATGTTATTATCATAAACCTATCCGAATAACTGCTGTCTAGATGCATTATTGAATTGTAATTAATAATTAAGAAGTAATATAAACTATCGTCTAAACGTCAATAGGTTAAATGGCTACATTTTTTACATTATTTACATTATTTACAAAAATGCAAGTGATATTCATTAGCAAGCATTTGTTTTTAGTTCACCTGTATAATATATTAGCTCTTAATATCTTTTAAGGCAAACTATTTCTTAAATAACGATCAGAAAATCCTTGCTAATGCTTTAATAGATTTTATTTCAATTGGTTGCTCAAATTTTAGATAAAATAACTTAATAACTTTCTTTCTCCCCTATTTGTGACATTGTTGAGCTTAACGTTTTGTTGTATACAAATTGACTGATAAGTGAGTTTTAAATCCTAATAGTGTCGTGCATGAGAAAGTGAATGAAAGCATCAGGATATAGATAGTTAAGTTTGGGTGATTAGATGATAACGACTGTAGAATGATTTCCGATACTTAAGATATTACAGTATCATTGTCCTAACCATATTAGCATCTTTGGTTGCGTAATTTTTATACGATTGGTGAGATTGCACGTTATGATTGTCTTCTATTCTACTTTCTCAGATTCATGGTATTTCGTCTATGATTGGATTTCCTGAATGGATACTTAATGACACTGGGCTATTAAATCAATATTCGGAGGTATATAATATGTAAATTGCGCAATAGGAAATAGAACGCAAGATAATTTAAGTTAAGGTTTTCGAGCAATTATGTTTTTCATCAGAATAAATCAATACCATAATGTGACAGTGATGGTTTGTATCTACCTGTCATCGAAGTATCTGGGCTTATATTAGCATTTGATTAAAATATTAAATAAGGGGTTGGACGGGAATAGGTGAATTAAGACAACCATAATAAAAGGCGGCTTTTATAATCAACTGCGATGTAGTTTGTTAATCTATTGAGATTTAGATAATATAGCGATACTTTGGAGTATTTGTTTTTGTATACCTTTATTTAGAATATCATTAATTATGGCGGAGTCTATCACAAATGAATTTGATATATATGGCCATAGTAAAAATGATATATGGGATAGATTCCATAGAGTATAATAAAATTAGCTGAAGTCTAGTTAGCTAAACCTTGAGTTTTTCCGAAAGTGTGGAGATGCTTATATTTTCTTAAATCTATAATTAGTCGAATTTATTATCCAATGTACTCGTAGTTATATCTCTTGCCTTTAGACCTTAGCTTTTGCTTATGTAAGATAGAGAAAATATGGGTTGGCTTAAATTCATTGTCCTTTATACCTACTAGATCTAAACTATCAACGTTAGACCGTAGAATAGGACATACGATGTATGACTATGAATGCTATATGTAATTAAGCTATTTTGGATACGAGTTTAATATTCATTCAATTGCAACTATAAAGCAATGGAAGTTGACAGGGTGGAATACTATCTCACATCAGTATCATGACTATTTTCCATTCTATATAAATTAAGATTTATTGCAGATACACGAGTATATAACGACATTGTAGTATTTGATGATTCATGATCTGCTCGGATAGAGTGGAAATAGCTGGAAAATATGATATAGCGGTTTTGCGATGTTTTATTGTTTTACTTTCATTTTTCAACATACTATATGTACTGAACATGACGATTTTGATAGCTTTGCTATTTATCACAATATTTACAGGTTAGGGTAAAGCAGGATTGTTTCTTTGAAAATATAATGAATGTAAAGGCGTTTAATTTTAAAGCCAAGCTTTCAACCATCGCAAAACCAACCGAAATAGGACGGAGGTAAACTAATCATAAATTGAGCGTTGTAAGAGGATTAAAAAATAACATGAAAATTAAAATTTATAGAAAATGTTAGCATATGGATTTTAGTCATAGTAACAGTCTTCTATTTGTTGCTACATGATTAATTCAAGGTGGTTAATCAATATCGACTCAAATAATGCTTTGTATTATCGTGCCTGGAATTCGATAGGTAAGTTTCTAGTTTAATTTGAGCTAAACTCAACGATTTAATGATAAATGTTAGTCTTTTTGAAATACACACTCTTGTTATTTATGGCAGCTGTTCCTCTTGGACTATTGCAAAAGCCCATATTTAGTCTTTTATATTCAAAGTTAGTAGATCACTTAATTTTGATCGAAGTGTCGATATATGCGTCTATCTTACACTATATATTCTATTGATGACGAGCCCTCTGAACTGATCGAACCTTGACTTTTTCTTATACAAGTAGCGCTGCTAACTATGCTGCATTAGGAACTATAATAGGTCATGAACTTATGCACTCATTGGATCCTACAGGTTTGGCATTAGCTTTCAAGAATTAGTTTATAATGTGACTAGTATAGTTAATATAGAGTTTTTGCTTGCTGTAGAGGACGCTATTAGCCATTAGTACATTAACTTTTCTTTCTTTGTCATCATTTTTTGGTATCGTAGGTATTAAGCATGATCGATATGGCAATATCATGACATGGCTAGACAATGATATTTTAAAGAACTATATCAGTAGAATCCAGTGCTTTGCTAATCAATATTCATCATATAAATTAGATGAGAAACATGTGAGTTTGATTGGGATCATTTTTATTCTTATCAGATCCATTTCACGGCTTTATTTGCTATATATTTATTGATATTCTATTCTTGCATAATTAATTAATGAATGTTTTTCTTATTGTGCTAACAATCTTTCTTCTTGACAATATGTATTTGTTGTCTAGATGAATGGTAATTTGACTGTGTCTGAAAATATAGCCGATTCTGAAGGTTTAAAGCTAGCCTACAAGGTGAGTTGCATGTGGCAGTTTAGCTAATTAATTTAATGTTTTATGTAATTTGAAGGTTTTGCTGCAAAATAAATTACTTAGGCCTATGAAATCAATTTAAATCAAGCTGAAAATTCACCTTGTGGAAATGCAGAGAAAAATGATTTCACAAGGAAACAGTTATTCTTCATACATTACGCTCAGGTTGGTTGCAAAAGTATTTTGCTTTAATGTGATTGATCAGAAAATAGCTTGTCTATATCTCTATTACGCGTATGCAAGATTAATTTAGTCATGATAACATTTATGATATTTGTTTTAGCTTATGCTATTTGTGATTACATTACGTTTTTCGGTGCATGAATGAATGAAATTTAATGTGGAATAGGTTATATTCATCTGATCACAGTTCAATGGCATTGAAGCAGTAATCCTGTATTTTTGAATATGTAGATGAACACTGAAATAAGAATATATTTTTATGGATTTTATTTAGTACAGTTTTAGATTGAGTCTAGCACATGTGTCATTACCGTTCTACGCAGTTCTAGAATGGAGTTTAATTTTATAACGTGAAATAATTTATACTAGTATAAGCCATTTAGCTTAGACTATTCTTGCATGGAACGTTGACTTAGAAGTGGCTATGGCATATTGTCTGTGCTGATACATACGATAATATTATTTTCTGACTAGTATTTGTAACGAGCATCGACATTTTAACCATTGCTGTTGTTTTCAGTTTTATTTAACGAATTCATTTTACAGAGTATGTGCAGGACATCGTTGCTAAACTATTTGCTAAACTTCGAGATGACTGAATTGCATAGCCCCAATGTTTTCAGGTTGATAGATAGCTTATTCGTTAATTTAAAAATTTTCTATCCAAGGCATTAGTCCACATTTGATATTGTAGCTTATCGATTTCTAATTTTTTGTCCAGGGTTATTGGTTCGTTATCTAATCTTCATGAATTTGCTGATGTATTTGATTGCCAAGCAAATTCTCCCATGAATCCAAAGGATAAATGTTTGCTGTTATGAATGTTGATATGACGATGGAATTTATTTTGTATGCATGACATTAGCATTCAAATTAATTGTTGAAAATGGTGATAGTTTTGTTAGCAAATTAGTCATCGCAGTTTAAATATTTATAAGTAGCTCGACGTACAGGGGGTATTTTTGAAGATCTAAAGTCATCCATTGTTCGACTATGGTCCCTTTGGTCTTGCACTATTTAACCGCTGCCGTTTTCATTTTCATGGAAGAAAATGGAATTAGTCTAGCACCAATTTCCTTTGTTTTTATTTCATTGAATGTATCTTGAGACTCAACTAGGTAGTAATCAACTGTTTCTGCAATTTGTGCTTTTCAAATGGATGATTATATTATTGATGTGTTGCAATAGCCGTCAAGTCCACGTTTATGTCGGAATGCTTTAGAATAGTCACATTTTGAGCTAATAATTGCAACGGGTTGTTGCAGTTAGTTATCGAACTAACAACGCGTTGTCAAATTTTCTATTTGTAACCTATTAGATTTGTTATTATACGTAGCTTAGGGATCGATTTGTCCTTAACACTATCTATACTCGTATAATAAATTGTTCATAAACTAAGATGTCTTCCAATTGATTCAGCTATAGCTAATAGTCAATGATATATATCTAGTAGTCTCTCACAGGATTTTAACGGCGCAGTTGTATAATGAATAGGCGTAGTGTGTCGTACTTTCAGCAAGGCCATTTGGGTATTGTAGGATGTGCGTAGTCATGGACGATTGATTTTAGTCTAGTTTTATAACCTGTCTAATGTTCCATTTAAAAGGCATGCCAAGGCCATTTAGGTATTGCGGGATGTACGTAGTTATCTACGATTGATTTTAGTCTAGTTTTATAACCTGTCTAATGTTCCATTTAAAAGGCATGCCAAGGCCATTTAGGTATTGCGGGATGTACGTAGTTATTTACGATTGATTTTAGTCTAGTTTTATAACCTGTCTGATGTCCGCTTTGAAAGGCATTGCAAGGCCATTTACGTATTGTAGGATATACGCGTAATCATCTACGATTGATTTTAGTTTAGTTTTATAACCTGTCTGATGTTCCCTTTAAAAGGCATTGCAACGCCATTTATGTATTGTAGGATATACACGTAATCATCTACGATTGGTTTTAGTCTAGTTTTATGGCCTGCCTGATGTCCCCTTTGAAAGGCATTGCAACGCCATTTAGGTATTGTAGGATGTACGTAATCATTTACGATTGATGATAATCTAGTTTTATAACCTGTCTGATGTCCTCTTTGAAAGGCATTACATTGACTTTAGTTTGTTTTGCGCCTTCTTCAAGGCCATTTTGGTGTATGAATTGGCATCCCTACTTTGAAAGTTGAGTTATAGCCCTAAAAAGCGCTAAGGCTTCAGGAGGCAGTAGAGTCTAGGATCGATTTGGCCAGTTCTATTTGATCTGCTTGTAAGCAATCCATCTTAATACGACAATGGTATATCGGCAAAAGTAAAGAATTATTTCGTCTTTCTTTTACTCTAAGTTTTGACTTTAACATCAATTTTCCTGCATAACAACAGCTCGATCAGTGCTACTACGTAGTTGATAACTCGGTGAGTGAGAGGCCATTTAGGTACCGACGCTGATAGATTTAAAGTTGCGCACGGTTGATTTTGAACTGCTTTTACGCTCGCTCTCTCCGAGTCCATTTTTTAAGACATTCTATCAATTTTAGTTGATATCGTAACCTCTTCAAGGTCGTTTTATTGACTATGCCATTTTCATGATCATCTATTACTCAAAATGTGGAGATCAATGAGAAGAGTTTTACTGGTCATTTCGATGGCATAGGATATCAGCAACGGCATGCTATGCTGTCCACATTGGACATGTTGCTTTGTAGTACTGCATATGGTAAAGTCCACTGACCTGGAACTAGTCTTGTTGTGTGTCTGTACTGTACAGTTTTATTCGACCAGTTCAGGTTAGTCTACAGCATCGACTAAAGTAATCCATGCGCGATTTTCGAGCATGGACTACAATGTTGTGCCACTATCGAAAAAGAAACCTTAGTCAAAACAAGGATTGTAATAATTTATTGCAAGAGGAAATTTACAAGTCGCTGGTTAGAGGATAAGGCCAAATTCAAAAGTTTTCCTACATTTGGCCATGACGGTCCCGAGGCAGTAGCAAGGACTTGGAAGAATAGTACAGTGTATAGTACAGTGCATTACAGTGCAAAGTACTGTACTATCCAGCACCAAACAGTACAAAGAAAGTGATCGACGTCACTGTTGTGACCTCAGCCAATACCAACTCATCATCAACTCTATTCGTCATTTCTCTATTGTTACTTTTGATCACTAGGTTAACGTTATCTAGCTGGCTATTGATTAAATTAGTTGAAAACATTTGGGCAAATTATTTCATTGCTTTCATGCTGCCGCTGACCATTGCTCCAATCGAAAAGATTCCACGTTGATCCATCACCCAAAATTTTGCCTAACTCATGTCCGATTGTGATTATAACCGTGATAAGGGAGAGTTGCTTGGTTCTTCAGGTAAGCGTTGAAATCAGGGATACGATAGGCTTGAAGTTGTTATCAATAGACTCAAAATGATGAAAAGACCGACTTCATTTTCGTTTTCGTTTTCACTATGTTCGTCTTGTTATGGCGATGATGATTGAATAACAGTCGTTTCGGGTCTCTTGGCAGAAGATCGACCGATATCGGTGATAGACAGTACTGTACTGGAGTTTTTTTTTTTGGGGGGGGGGGGTTCTTTGTGGAGACGTTAATAACGTTACAGTCTGGCGTAATAAGAGTTGATGTCTACCTGAAAGTTTAGACAGCCTCCCTTGTAGTAGGATGTTTCACTTGATGTCTTGAGTACTCTACATCAACGTTTCAGTTTAGAGGTATGATTCCATGTATTCTAGGCTAGTCATCTTTTACCCAAAATGACGACAATAGCATGAGTATCAAAGCAAGACTCCGCTTTGAAGGATATTCTTGCGGTTGGATGAAGATATCTATAATAAAGTGCAATAACAAACAACAATGGCTTCATGACCGTGAATGGAGTTTGATTTTCAAATGGATAGAAAAGTTATTTTCAAACTACCTCGATTTCAAGTAATCTACTTGCTGAAGCATCAAATTAGAATGGATACGATTGCTGTCTCTAAAGACGACGGTTGATCTACTTTTGATTTACTCATGCTTTCCTATGTGAACGACTTGAAGTATTCTAGCCTAGCGAAATGAATAGTTGTAATTATAGGAATCACTATTGCTCAAATTTTTATATCGATTCTCCACCATTCCCAATTGATATCATTGATCAACTTCAGCTTTCACAGTCATCAGTTTTTAAACATGATCATTTCCTCTTTCTGAACACATGCAGTACTGTACTAGATAGTATTACACTATTTCACTATGACAAAAATTTTCGTTTCGATTCTCGATCATTCCTTGTTGACATCATGGATCAAGTTCAACTGTTACAATAAGCAATAGTGAGCAGTTTGGAAATACGATCATTTCCTCTTTTTACTTAACACATACAGTAGGGTATTACACTATTTCACTATAACAAATACTTTCATTTCGATTCTCCATCATTCCTTGTTGATATCATTGATCAAATTCAACTTTCATAGTCATCAGTTTGGAAAGACGATCGTTTCCTCTTGCTTGCCACATGCAGTAGTAGACGGCAATATCGCTCTGACCAGCATTGTATTGAAGCTTCATAAATAAATTAGTAAATTATCAACTGTCAGAAATGAAAATAAAGTTATGATTGATCAATCAGGATATTTTCCTACTCTGCTTAGTGCCATCCTACTGCACCTGCCATAGACAACAATACAGAAGACAAATTATAGACTCGGATACACAGATATCTGGCTCTTGTATGGCGCTGATTTCCACTAAAACGATGAACTGCCTTGATTTTTCTCGTTTCATTTTTTTTTAGATTCTGCTTTATCGGTAATTTGCCTTGTGCTATATTTTAATGATGGTGATTAATCTCAGGGCAATGGGCGGTCTGCTTATCCGGTATACAACTTCTATCCATAGTGTAATTGGTATTTTCATCAATATTTCTTTAAAAGTGACAAATCATCACAGGTTATTCAGTCAAGTTTCCATGGGATGTATGAACTCATTATCAGCAATGAGTCATGCCCTACGTCTAATGAGGCAATGGACATTTGAACTGTTTATTAATCTTGTATTCTGCCTAGATTATAGTAAATAAATAATGAATAATCATGACGGCCAGTATTATTGACAATCCAATATACAGTATGAGCATTGTACTGTACTGTATAGTGAGTGTATACTTATGGTGAGGATCGCTACTTTACGCACTCAGTACAGTATAATTTGGATGTCATCAACTTCTTTAATTTGAGTTCCGTTTGTCAACTAGCTTAAAAAATTGGAAGATATAGCATCTCTTGCAGGATTAAGTAGTTTGGCACTTTAAAATAGATTTTATCTTGCAGTCTTTATTCATATCATTGTGGTAAATGGAAATGGAAGAAATTCCAGAACGTAGCGAGCTCCATTGCAGAGCTTAATTAATAATACTTTATTCATTCCCAAATCCCAATGTTACCAATTAATGTATGTATCACTCATTATTTTTTCTTTTGTATGATATTATTCAAAATCATGAATTATTACTGTAGCAGAGCTTACTAGGAAATATGGAAGCGATAATTATATCGTGGCTTGTCCTGTACTTTATATCAAACGTAACTACAGTATATACTGTATTAAGAATTGAGTCCAATGATAAGCTTCGAGTAATAGCGGAGCAAATGGCGTTTATTTTTTTGTTAGTGAAGTAGTTTACGACAGCTGTGATAACATACCGTGGAAGAAAATGTCCAAATAAATAAGCGATGATGTCCAACTTGATGTACTTTACATTCAACGATTTAATATTGCTATATATTTTATTACTCTTACTTTCGAACTTAAGTAAGAAATAATAGCGTAATACTGCTGACTTGTCCACGGACCAGAAGCAAGTGCCTATGTAGTATTGAACGATGCTCTCCATTACTCGGCATTGAGATGAAACTAAAATTTATTGCTACTTCAGTTTGCTACATTTTAGTGTTTTAACAAGGGTCCTTTACTAAGATCCAATTCTGTATTGACTCGTCTCTATGTTGTGATATCGGTCTGAAAATTGTAAAATAAGAAAAATTTAAAAGTTCTCGTATCGAGCATGAATTTAAGGTCATTGTCGAAATTTGTTGTTACTGTATTGAGATTTTTTTTCCTTTTCTACGTAATAATGTTTCTACATTTTTAATCGCGATTTCGTTCGTCTTCTAATAGCTAAGTCTCATCAATAACTCATTTTAATCCTCTATGTTTGATCAAGTTTTATTTTTTTTAATTTATAATTAATTTTGTTTGCAAAGTCAAAAGAAATTTTTCAGTAAAAAATATTCATTGACATCTAGAATATTCTAATCCCTTTATCAACGACATAATTGGGGCATTTTATTTTATTTATCGTGTCAAAAGAATGTCTTTCGTATAGTATAAAAAGATTTCAATTGTCGTTTCAAGTCTCCCTACTTTAGATTTAGCATTAGTTCCTACTTTTGCAGTGACTACTGTAACTTCTGCTCTATCTTATGCTGTAATGAATATAATTAATGGATTGGAGATAATTGATTATACGGGGCTGCAGGCGTAATGTGATTAATTTGTATTGCAATTATACAGATACAAATCTATTTGAATTTATATATACAATGATATAATGATATATCCTTCGAGGATTGAAAGAGAGTATGAATAGTGCACTCAAATAATAGTCATTAAATATGTTATTAGTGGAATAAGTTGTGCTAGCAATTACAAATTTATTATGGTCACGGTAGAATGCCCACTAACCTGATCATGATCAGGTGTAGCCGTGTTGGTTGCTTTTAGGAAATAATGAATTAATCTGCTAATACCATAGTAAAGGTCCTTTTAAGTTATATCGGTTGTTGATTTCTTATAAATATATAGGGCCTTGTGAAGGAACCCAAAACCATTTCAATATGAGTGAGATTGAATTAAATCAAACCGATATATCCTATACGTGCCGTGAAACCGACCAGTTTATCGATGAAGATCAAAGCAATGTCTCCAATGATGAACATATGCCAAAAGTTTTAACTAAGCGTGGCCGTAACCGATCCTACCGATACCGAATTTTTTCCTTTCATCGACCATGCAATAAACGAGAAATTGGCTTCGTCTTTTTATCATGTATTGTCCTTGTTGTATTGGCAATTCTTACTGGTCTCCTTATTACTTACCATCGTAGCTGGAAACATACTTTTGAAGATCATTCCGGACAAGGAAAGAAGGTCAAAATGTGCGATAGCAACCTATGTATTATTACTGCTGGTAATATGATCAAGAAAATGAATCAATCAGTCCATCCTTGCCAGGATTTCTATCAATTTGCTTGTGGGAATTTCTTAGCCAATACTCCGATGCCATCTGGCCATACACGTTGGGCACTCTTTTCTGAGATTGCTAACAAAAATAATTTTGTCATTAAGAAAGCTGTTGAATCGTATAAGTCATTACAATCTCAAGCTAGCCATACAGTATTACCAGCTATCACTAAAGTTATAAATATGTATCAGTCGTGTATGAATTTAACAATTATTGACCAATACGGAGGGCAACCTCTAATTCAGCTGATGAAAAAATTACAACCATGGAAATTAAGTTCTGACCGAGATTGGATTGCAGACCACTGGGATTTTAATCAGGCTTTAATTGAGAGCCATTTTCTCGGTGGAGGTGGATTATTTTTAATTTATGCCAATACTGATCCTGGAAATTCTAGTCGAATCATTTTACAGGTAAAGAAATTGCTAGTGTCATTGACTAAATAAATGAGGTGATAGGTATGAAATTGTTGGATAAGTCCTAAAGTGACATGGAGAATAGTTACAAACTGTGATGATAACACAAGGTGACAACGTGAAAACTTCTTTTATCGTGTCTATAGGCTGCTCAAGCAGGAACTGGTCTGTCGTCCAGACATTACTATTTATCTAATAGTAGTTTACTGGGCAATTACAAAGTATACATGATGGATATCTTTAAGTTGTTAAATGTGAAACAAAGTGCAGGTAATATCAGTCAGATAGTCGAAAAGGTGGTCGAGTTGGAAATTGAATTAGCGCAGGTATATTTTCTCTGATTATAGTAATTGATGATAAACATCTAACTGATACGATATTGCATGTCCTAATGCATACTTTATAACTTACATAACATGCATCACATGCTAATCACATACAATACGATATCTGGGCCAGCGTTTGCAGATGGTAGATATATTATTGAAAGTTCAATGAATACTAAATCAGATAGTACGGATTACAAATAATTCCTCTTACAGTTGTGAGCTCTTACTAATTTTAAAAATAGTAAACATAATTGATAGCATAGTTTTGAACTAGAATTAGGTTGGCTACATTTAACCAATCAAGGTATTTTCTAGTACAATAAGATTTCCGTTACTTACTACGTTAAGCGTAGTAGTATTAGTTACAAGGGATGGTTGCTACATTTAACCCATTAAAGTATTTCTTAATGCAAATAAATTTCAGTTACTAACTACGTTAAGCGTAGTAATGTAGCATTAGCCACAGTGGATGGTTACTGTACTAGTTCACTAGCAGATTCTCCTAGTTACTATTCCCTTTGCACTAGTACTAGACAATGCCAAATACATATGATCGTGTAGACTTTTGATCTAGTTCAATCTGTTATTTACAGTGATTACCATTCTATCATAACTGATTTCGTTAATTTTCTATTTTAAAGCAATTCTTGCCTGCAGAAGAGATGATGCCTGATCAAACCTATCATTTTAATGCTGTTGAAGATTTAATTACAATGTGTCCCGTTGTTAGTATCAAAAAGATTATTATTCATTATTCATTTACAAAATAGATTTGACTGATGTACTTTATTTCAACAATATCAATGCTACATACCTTTAGATTCCGTGGATAAAATTAATCTCCAATTTAACCAGTGCAGCTGTTGTTAATAAAACTGTAATTAACATTGCAACACCGCGATATTTTCAACACTTATCTCATATTATTTCGAAAACTGAAAAAAGGTATTGTAAGATCTTACGTTTTCAAGTCTTAATACAAAGAATTGAAAAGCTGCTTTATTCAGTGTATATTATAACTTAGCACGCAGTACAACCGTAGCATCTTCGTAATTAGCATAAGATAGGCACTTATCTTAATAAGCCCTTCAGTTTTTCGCCAGTATTTTTTTATATTATTTACTTATTCGCAGACCTATTCCTTTAGATTTTCTTGATATCATTTTTATTACAGCATTATGTCAACATACCTTATGTGGAGAATAATCAATTCCATGGTTGATACCTTGTCCAAACCATTTCGTGATGCAAATCGAAAATTTAATCTAGCTTTCAATGGTGGTGATCCGTCTGCAATCAAACCGCGATGGGAGACTTGTATAGATAAACTAAATTATTACTTTGGAAAAGCAACAGGTCGGCTGTTTGTTGATAGCCATTTTCAGGGTAAAAGTAAAGATCAGGTACAGTTCTTATAAATGATATTTAGGAATTCCACTTGAAGACTAATGATCTTGCTATGCAATGCTTTAAAGTATTAATGGATTAATTGTATACAGGCGATGAAAATGATTGCTGGCATTCGTGAAGCTTTTCTTAACAATTTGCCTACGGTAAAGTGGATGGATCCTAAAACTGCTGCTAAAGCTAACGAAAAGGTAGTGTTCGTTCACAGAGAATGTATACCTACGTATAATATAGGCTGCTACGTATGAATTGCTGTCAATATCCAATAATTTCGTGTCATTTGATAGTACATATGATAACAGTTATAGTGACATAACTAGTGTAAATATTATTACCAAATATTGAATAGATAATACTGCAAAGCTAAAATATTGCCCTAAATTTCATGGTAGTTTATTACTATATTTTTTAATTCTCCAGTAAAAATTGATTCGCTTATGTAATTTGTTGGTTTAAATACATATTTCAGGCTCGGGCAATTATCAGCTTAATAGGTTTTCCAGATTGGATTTTAAATAATGAAAAATTAAATGCTTATTATTCCGGGGTTTGTAAACCATTATCATGAAATTGTATTGTATTACTGTTATGATACCTGTGCAGTAGGAAATATCAGATTTCAAAGACGCATAACATAGTTGTGATACAGATAATGGTACTGCTGCTAATAAACTTTCAATCTGTTAAATTGCAGGTAATAATCAATCCTAATGAATTCTTTAAGAATACTATCAATCTCAGGATATTTTTAAATAATAAAGGAATGGCATTGTTAAAGACACCAGTTGATCGACATAGGTATATACAACGCCCTTATGTAGGCTTAGAACACTACTAGTGGAGGGTAACGTTCCGAAAACGAACAAAATTTAAGATGTCGTTATTCTTACAGTATATTTCTTAGTTTAGATTTGGAAAAATGATGAATAATTGAAAAATATCTTTTGATGGGTTATGGCAATAACCAGTTGCTATTATTAACGCGTACTTCTAATAAGTTGTTAACGTAGCCAGACTATAGGATAGCTTCAAGGAATGAAGAAACAAGATGTCTTAGCGTATATTGTATTGCTTTTATATTTAAGGTGGTTTATGGAACCTTCAACAGTTAATGCATATTTTTCGCAGTCTTTAAATGATATTGGTAAGTATTACCATGTATAAAATTTACTGCGACTAGTTTGTCTCAGAGAATTTAATAAACTTTTATGCTACGGTAACGTAAAAATAGATTTTTGTGATTTCAACTTATTGAATCACCCGCAATTTAATTTAACTTTGTTGGTTTATATTTCACAGTTTTGACTTGAACATAGCTTTATTAAGTTGATATTTATTTAATGTGAAGACTATAGTGGAGTATGGTAGTCTTTAATGACGGGATGTTATTATTCATATTTAGTGTTTCCAGCTGGCATTTTGCAAGAACCTTTCTTTCATAAAAATTACCCCAAGTATGTTATTTACTGTAAAATATTAACCCTACATTCTCTAAAGTTATATTAAAATAAATTATATCAATTAACGTAAAAATGTGATATTTAACAGATATTTAAATTATGGTGGAATTGGAGTTGCAATGGGCCATGAATTAACGCATGGCTTTGACTCCTCAGGTTTGTAGGGTTTACTCGTACTTGTTCACTCTATTGCTTACAGTCTTCTTAGACGTTCGCTATTTCGCTATAACAATACGGGTATTAATAGGAAGAAAATTTGATTCTGTGGGAAACTTGAAATCATGGTGGGAAGATGAAGCCAACACTGCTTACGAGCAGCATGCCAAATGCATGATTGATCAATATGCCAGATACAAAATAGATAATATTAATGTGAGTAGTTAATCTAGCTTTAATCCAGTTTTCCAAGTGTATCACAGGGATATTATCGATCGTAGGCTTTTGGGGAACGTGGTAGGCATGTGATAATGAACTAAATTAATCTTAGCTATTGTTATTTTCTAGCTTAATGGAAATCTAACTATTACTGAAAATATTGCTGATAATGGTGGCATGAAACTTGCATATAACGTAAGCTGTATGATAACCTTACAATCTATTCAAAAGTATTTGTTGCCACAGACTGAGAAGTGTTGAGATAATAGCAGTGTTTGAATACTATGTCTTCGATATAGTTAGGCAATACGACTTAAATAATGATAAAATTAAAGCGCTCTTAAAAACTTGCATTTATGTAGGCTTACCAAAAATGGAAAAATGATAATGAGCAGGAAGTACAATTGCCGGGACTTAAATACACTCCTGATCAAATGTTATTTATTGCTTTTGCTCAGGTATATCGTTACTGAGTATTTATTGTCTTCATAAATACTAGTTTAGAGCTGACATTAAAGTAAGGATTGCTATTCGAATTATATAGATATGGTGCACGTTGGAGACACCTCAGACAACTCGTCATTTGATTCTAACGAATCGCCATAGCCCTGGTAAATACAGGTATTGCTTAAATTTCTTAGTCATATCGTAACAAATTTTAAATCTGTTACGATAATCTCTGATTATAATACCGCGTCTTTAGTATAAGTTTGAGTGGATGATAAACTACATAACATATTTAAAATTTAATTGCAGGGTTATAGGTACCTTATCCAATAGTAGGGAATTTACTAAAGCTTTTAAATGTAATGCTGGAACTCCCATGAATCCAGAAAAGAAATGCAGTGTCTGGTAATGAATCCATGCATGAATGCTTTTTGGATATTTTTTATCAGAATATGGTTTGATATTGAAAATAAACATAAAAGATTATGTTCATCAGAGATGGGCCATAGTTATACTAACAATTGTAAGGGATTTTTGATATCTACTGTTATAGTGCATCCTGCTGATATGCAAAAATCTGATTAATTATAATGACTTCTATGTCTTGATAGTATTACATACCTCAAAAATGTCAGAGAAGTTATGTACATATATCCAATAATCTTCTAATATTGATTTTATAAGCTTGTATAACTCATCCAAATCTTGTAGCTTGATTTTCAAATGAACGTAGAAGCTGGATCGTAGTAATTCAAAATGTTAGCTTTAAGCACTGATTAAATAGGAAGAACATGTTATTCTCTTTATGCTTTTTAGATAAAGTGTATTGATTAATTTATTCTTTAAAATGACACTTGTCGTTACAATTAACGATCAGTAGCCGGTTAACGATTTATGAATAACTCATAAGACTAGATCTCATAAGATATTAATAAACAAAGAAATATCTCTAAATTATGGATATGTAAGTGTATTATGTGAAGATACTTCGAGATAGATATTGCATTAGATTTTTATTTAACTATTTTATTGTAACCTAGCAGTGAAGTAAACTGCAATACGTTGCTTCATTTTAGCGTGTATATTCTACGTATGATATAATCTATAAACTAGGCAAAATAGCTGGTATTTATTTTTATACCTTGTTATATATGCTTTTTGGTGAGCGAAATCTTATTAATCATTATACACTAAGACGTTGAAAAAATTAGTAGCTTTCATTGTGGATATGATCGCTAGCGTAATTTTGTAATCTATTAAAGATCACTCATTAACGGATGAAAAATTACAAGAAAGGTGTTATATTAGATATGATGTCATGAAATTTCACAGGGTTGAATGAAGGCTTTTTGATTCAATCTGAGATAGGTATTAGTAACCATAAGTGTTCGATTTTCGCTAAATATTTACGTTTTTGTCCATCTTCAAGTCACACTACATTCAGAACAAGTTTGTAAGATTTATAGCGTGGGTGATTTGTAATCCACAATAATGGTCGAGTATTAGTGTACCCTGAAACGGAAATAAGCATGCAAATTGGCGATAATTTAGTTACAATATGCCTTACAAAAGTAATATACAAGCGTATATCGTCTTTACTGTTGATCATTGAGTGTTGAGATACAGCAGTACCAGTAATTATAATTCATTCATAAGGAAAAAAATGTGCAAGAATCGGAATTAATTACCGGTATTGAATGACGATGGCATACTAAATACCCTATAAGGATTTCCTATTTTAGCATCATTGTACATTTCATCGTATTGTGGAATTTTTCGCGATATCAGTATAATTTTCTTAACGCTAGTATTTAATTAGGGGAGGACTGAGAAAGCGAAATGTAGAATGAGATATAGAGGCAAAATAGATGATGTTTGTATGTATAAAAGTAGTAGCTTATCGTTGCCATTTTGATAGCAAAGGAGTATCGATAGCAGCATACGATGTGCAAAGAGAGATTTATTATCAATAACGATAAAAAGATTGCAAAGTTTATCTTTGCAGTAAATCATGAAAGTATCAACAGTAATAAAGAAAATCTGCTATCAAATTTGGTTATCTTTATAGAACAAATCAATCTAAGAATATTTCATCAAAGTTACTCTTTAAGATGCTGCGTACAGTGACATAAAAAAATTTTGATATTGATTTATTTACATGCTATTTAACCTCAATCCACACAATTGTAAGAATAAAATGGTGTAATTTCGTCGAAGAATTGCTGATAGTGACTTTCAAGCATTCATACTATACAAATAACAATGCAAGGAAGTTCATATATGTGTACCAACTATTTTTTTCCTAGAGACCACAACATTAAGCTGCAGAGATAGGATGATATATATATACTTACTAAGTGCTTTATCACTCAGTGGAAAATATTTCATATTTGTACATCTCGTGAAAATAGCAAACCTCAACAAATTTGCTCTTGTGGACCAACAACTGTATCACAAATTTGCATCATAACACAATCGTAATCTGATCTTATTTTCTATTGTCATTACCATAAATATCTATTCAGTTTAATACAGTACTAGACTTTGACAAATGATAAAAGGCAAATAATTAAAAATGTACATGCTCCATCACGAATCTTATAATACTACGAGCTTTAGTCAAATACGCAAATCAACATCTTCATATTTTCGATTGGAGATTTGGTATTAGCGTGCCAATTAAGGTATGTCGATCTATAAATTCAAGTTTTTTCCACCCTGGACTTTATAATTTCATTGCATTTAGGTCATTTACAAGTATCCTCAATGATTTCGGGACAGAAATACTGCAATTTCCCTGAAAATGATCCAAGAATTTTGATTCTCAGAAATGATAACTTTAATGCACTTGACAGGAAAATCGAGTGGCCTATCGAGATCATTGCAGTCAGCTACACCATCGATAAATTCGGAGGTCACTGTTACAAAATTCTTATGACAAACATATTCCCCTGTGACCAAAGACATTCAAATTTAGTGCTACTTTTAGTTGATAATTAATTATCTATAGATAACAATAAATGTAGGATTTATCAGTGCATAAGGAAAGCTTTACTAGCTTGGAGTAAGCCGATAGAAAACCTACCATTTACTTTTTGAGCAGCAGTACCGCTGACTCGAATCTCGGCAGAGGGTAAGATATCCTTCTTACTTTTGTCCATGCCAGTAGCAACGACTAGACGCTTTATCCGATGCTCAACATGGAATTTAATTAACAGTGTATCACCTTTCTGGGGGTTTGCAGCCCAAAAGTATCCAGGTGATTTGCCGTAACACAACTCTGGTGTATGCTGTTTAAAAACCTTCATTGTTGATGTAACAATAGCTGGTGGATTATCACCTATTTAAAAGATGATATAAAAACTGATGTTACAGACATGATACAAAATCAATAGAAGCAATAGCACTGGCGAACATTACATCATCTTGAAATGATTAGATTTAAAATATTATAAAAGAAACGAAGCAAAAATTTTTCATGATACCTCTGTATTCACGTTCAGTTTCTATAATTTCGAAATATTTGTCTTTAACGTCTTGCGTTTTATTATTTGATGAATAGTATCCGACATGCTGAAATACAGAAGGAGTTCGCAATCTTGATTCTATTTGCATATTTATTGAGTTGTAAAATCGGAATAAAGCATCGATTGGTTGCTCTCGATACATGAAGTAAGCAAATTTAGCAATTAAATTGATTTCTGATACTAGATACAATTTGCCAATTGACCCAAGCTCACAAAAATCTAGTGATACCCATGATCTGGCTTGCTGATTGATAAAGTCTTTAATAGCAGCCAGATAATGAGGCGCGGTGTCTACATCATCATCTAATTGCAAATAATACTTTGCAGATAAATGACTGCAATATGCCATTAAATAAGAGTAATCTAAAGACTGCTTTTGGTGCCATCGAGTTAATTTTTTAGATTTATTGAATGAACCACCTTCGTTCTCTTTGCTGTTATACAAAAAGGCATTAGGATAAAATGACCGTGGAGATTGAATGATTTGCAACAAACCCATCTCAATGTATTTAGAGAAAGTATGAGATAGGCTTTCAGCTCTTTCGCTACGAATCTCAGGATCGAAATCCGCCAAGAAAACAACAATAACTACTTCTGGATAATCATCAGGTGTCAGGTGTCGAATCAACTTAGTAATTGTGGCCTCAATATAATTTGCTTTAATTCTTTTAATTGTTGGGATTCCAATGGTAATGAAAGCTAAAAAATTTATTGAACAGAGGATAATTAGAATAGTGCCGATACAAGTATGAACTGCTAGCTGATTCCACGCAAGAATTACTTTACACTTTCTTGCTTCTTTATGAAAAAGTATTGAACTAAACTCATAACACTTAAAACTATACAATATTAATGCATCTGGTAATGGAATTACTGAATTGTGCACGAATACATTTAATTAACTTGAACTATTGCTAAATTTGGGTAGGGAACAATTTCTATGATCACAGCTAGTGAAATGATTAATGATTGATTCAGTTTGGTAAATTCCCAAAGTATGAACATCTTTACCTTTTCTCTTCTCAAGTATATGCCCGTACATTAAGGCATATTTTTTCTTGACCTTAAACTTTCCATAAGGACACCCAAGAGGTTTTAAACTAGAACATCGGTCTGGGGCTGTTTGACCGGAACCATATATATCGTCGTCTTCTTCATATTCGTCCCCAGCGATTGAGCTTTTCTCAGGAGGGCGGGCTATTACACTTTTTTCTTGGAAAGCGCGTAATGCGCTCATTAGTGCTTGCTTTTTGTGGGAGCATTGACTACCATTGGTGTTACCTGTTATTTTAATTACAATTATACTTAATTAAGATATCCAAAAGATATGTATAGTTAGAATGTACGAACGAAAGTCGTTCCGGTTTCTGTTGCGATTATTTTTAATTAGCTACGTTTATAAATAAACAAGTAATAGCTAATCATGGCCAGTATACGTTAAGATAGTTGCAGAATTGGATAAAATGGCACGATACAATTAATTTGGTATGAGAAGATACTGAAAGGCATAAATAGTATATTTTACAGAACTTGCTGTATATTATCATATTATAAGAGGGTTTATATTGTAGTATTAAGCAATAATGTAATAGAAATTACAAATTTTTATCCTAAGTATATGCATAAAGTACACTTGTTTATAATCAAGGAAATATCTTGACGTCAGTTTCTAAAGATAGTACCATATACTGAATTATAGAATGACTAAAGTCTACCAAGGACTTTGGAGATTTCATAGGGCAGACCATTTTACCTATCGAATACTAAAACGGTGCGAAGAGTGGAATATTCACAAGGAAATGATCAAATTCGTAAACCTGAAAAATTATTTACGATCGATGATACCAATCTACAGTATATTGCAGGTAAAATTGTGCTACATAAATTTTTCAGTAGAATGAGAGATAATTAAAAAGTTAACTTCTACTTCATAAAATCGGTCGCTGTTATGATAGCGTAGCGTAGTCTAATTAATAAATGAGCCAGGAAATGCAAGTCAACGTCCGATGTTGATATTATAAACAATTCTAATTGGAAAAGTTACATGGCCTCAATATTAATTAATTATCAGTTTCAAATTTAAGTAGTCCGGTGAAATAGAAGAAAATAAGTTAGCAATCATTTTATAACACTTCGAGGCATCGTTTGTTACAAGCAATTAACGACGAGTTATTCAGGAAAGAAATAAATTAGTCAGTAAAGTTGAGACTACAGGCTAATTTTGAATAAAATTTATAGGCCTTAATATTAACGATATTGATTTAAAACTTATGGCGATGATGACAAAGCCCTCTATGTGATAATTCAACGTTGTTACTTGTTACAAGCACTTGAAGGACTATTAAGGTAATCGAAATCAAGTCGATACATCAAGTTATAGGCTATAGCCAGAAAGCCATAAGACCATTTTGGTGACACAGATAAGCACTCATTAGTAATAATTTGACGATTTTGCTTTTTAGAACTATTTTTAGAGAAGTACTGATAGTCAAAATATCATTAGTTTTCATGCTGGTATAGTTGGAGTCTATCGAGTCTGACTATCGAAATTGTCGATATGTAACTGTACAAGCTACTTTGCTGGTAAGAAAGAAACCCTAGTGCCACGTTATAATCCAACATGCGCTCAACTAATGGCTGCTGCAAAATCAACCATAACATCCAAGCCCATTATTATACTTTGCATAATATTTAAATATGCTAACATAGAAATAAATAATAATATAATTAGGAGAAAATAATATTATTGCATGGCACTAATTCTATTTTCTGTTAAAACTGATAACTGTCATCAAGCAATGATGAGGATGGATGATTCATCAAAGTAAAGGTTGATTCCAATGCCTTTCCTAGACACATCTAATACTACCATAGTGAATGAACATAAATGCCAATGTTAATTTACTACACATTTACCATAAATGGACAATGAATATGTAAATATTGTATACGTATGATTGATGTGTACGGGGGCGCTCTTACAAAAGTAAGTTTTAGTCTATGGTTTATTGTACACTGACAAGCATACCTAATAGTACTGTGTATGTAATCGTTGTTGTATTAATAAGGAATGTACCGTATATAATCAAGGCGCGAACTTCAGTTAGTTTAGTAGTTCAGATCACAAGGATTGCGACTTTAGTTGTTGATTCTAATATTTACTACAACATCAGAAGTAGGGTGATCAATACCTATACGATTCTCGCGATTAAAGCCGCTTAAGTCTTAAAATATGCTGATCACTTTAAAATTTACGGCGATTACCACGACTGAATAATGATAAATTAGCATTTATTTTTACTAATTTAAAATATTTGATAACATGATATACTGAACATAATGAGTAATTCCCATGATATAGTCAAAGTCATCATTGCAACTGTTATTAAAATATGATAACGATTACGATTACAATTAGTAGTCGAATTTGCTTTCGGTACAGTAAATTCGGTGCCTTATTTTTACTAGTAGCGATACAGTTATATCGTACATTAGTTAGCAAATGTGATCCAAATAGGATTACGATTACGATTCCGTCTCACTTTATTTTCGGGATAGTAAATTAGATATTTGTCTTTACCTACAATAGCTCCAATCAACGTATACCTTTTCTACGCGTATTTAGTTAAAAGCTATTTTGGATTCGTATTTACAAATGTTAAGTATGCATTAGCAAAATAAAACTGCATTGAACTATCAACTTAGTTAAATGTAAAGAGAAATTGCGATCTATTACTGCTGAAATTTTTGACCATTTCTTTACTTATTTCATTATCCTAACGGTACAGTATTATCAAAATAGGAATGCCATCTATTCCGTTAACTAAACAATGTACTTTGATTTTCTAATTTCTAAGAGTAATTAGTTATCATCGCGGAGCTTTTACAGTAATACAGAATGATCAAAATTCAATTCGTGTCGATTAATTAATTAATTGTGCTACATCATTATTATTATTAATTATGATTAACTTAAGCAGTCCATCTACCCTTAAGCAGAAGTGTAAGCTGTGGCATAGATTGACGTATAAAGCGTTTGTAAATCATTTTCATCAACCTTTTACACCATGCTAACTGATACATGATAACCAAAGATGAATTCAAATTGGATCACATGGTGGATTTTACACAGTGAAATGGACAATGACTAGCAACACCTATAGCGAAGTTGAACCGTTGTCATTGATTGCGGAAAAAGGCAAATTTACTGTCGATATTCAATGACTGCAATCTATTGCAACGGCAACCGCAGAGACAAAAATCAATGGAAAAATTTTCTAAGATTAGTACTGATAACTCTACTGCCTACGGTCATGACGAGAGCAAGAGAATTCGTCATTCAATGGATTGCAAGCTGCGGTATCATGGATTAGAATTATTATTTTACCACGACTAGAATAATCGAGTCGATTGGCTGACTAAAATCCTTGTCCTATCGAATACTTTATTCCGTTACTTCAACAACAAAAATAGATTGAATATGATATTGTATATACTGCTACACCAGCAGCCAGTAGAAAAGTATCAAAATAAAATGAACGCTGATATGGCAAAATATATTGCGCTAACAGGCTTGCAATTTATGTCGTTCATTTATTAAACGCCATTGAATTGAATCAATCGTTGTTCGACAGTGAAAACACGAGGTTGTATGGGGGAAAATTCAGTTTAAACGACTTTACTATTGAATTCGACCTATGTCGTCAGTGATATTCCTTAGTTCATTACTTACTGTCGAAGATGAGGAAGACATTAAGGAGAAATAAGGCAGCAATAACCACTACTTTTAAGATATTGCCTGTCTCCATACCAACATTGAAAATGGCGGAAAGAAGTCCTCACGTCAGTCGCAGCCGCTTCTCGTTGATCTACTTGTACTACACTGAAGCTTTGACAGGATATCGACCCACCCTATACTGTCGCAGTTGTACTGCTTCTTCTCATACAGATCGACAGTTGGTGTTGGATTCAGCCATGATTGCCTATAGTTATCTATAGTACAGTATGATAAGTCAATCAGGCTAAGTCCAACGTTCGATGTAGTACTACGTAGCGCATTTAAAACAGTCATAACTTAACCAAGAAGTGTTACTAAAAACGTTAGCCTACCGTACCATATCGATCCTCCACAGTGTACAGTGCACTCGGTACAGTAGTATTTACTGTAGTAAGTCTAGATTTTTACTTACAATGGCTGTCACTCTTGACAGGTGCAGAATCAGTAACCATGGTTGCAACATCTTCCCTTTCAATATTTTGCAGTGCTATTATTATTTAATTATACATTACTACTGTAGTACAACAGAAAAATTAATAATTTGATACGGTATATTGTCTATTAACATGCATTATACGAATGCGGTAAGACTAACAACATTAATTTCTACCTTTATAATACCTTACTATTTATTGTCATTATGCAAATGATGTGATTAAAGTTGAATAGATTAGAAGGTAAGAGCCTTTCGCTCATTTAAATCAACGTGGTGTTTCAAAATTAGAAGCAATAAGACTTGGTAGGTGGATAGTAACAACCCTGACTTTATCTTCAATATTTCTTTATACAAATTGATATGAATATGGCTTGGACTCGTAAGTCTCAAATAATCCGCTCATCTCTACTTTATGTTGTCATTCAGAACGCTATTAAATATGAATAGGACAACGGTTTAAGGGTGGTAACAGTTCATTTTATGCGCTATTATTTATCCTACAATTTGCTGTAGGCAATAATTAAAGAAAGGACTCGCACAAACAGCGTCCCATCTCGGTATTTGGAGCAGGCTTTTATTTCTATATTATAGCTGTCAATGGTGATGCATGTTTTAGACACTTCTACCTTGCATCGACACGCATCCACTAACAGAATGCTTCATCATATAATATATGTACAGTATACCAAGTCAAACATGTGAGGCATACTACCGTATTAGCTGTAAGTGCAGCTACTCGGTTTATCAATGGAGCTTTGAACGTAGTAAGTAAATACAAATATTTAGTTCATTATACTAGCTTGCTAGAAAAAAAAACAGCTAGGATATTGGTAGAGATTCAGCATACCATAATCCTGGATTTTTGTGTATACTGTACATACAGCAACCATCTATTTTATTATTTCAGGTATACTTAATTTAGACAGCGTAAATGTAAGATTAGCACGCAATCCTCATTCAAAATAGATCAATACTAGTGCTTTCAAATATCATTATCTCCGTAACATACATCCAATTAATTCTATTTTATTGGGCAAGCGGATTTATTTTGCTCTCTCATAAAAAGAACATAAGCGATCAAATGACATTCCGTGATAAAAAAATCAGTCACAAATACTCTTGGCCTACATATTACAAACAAATCAATTTTAAAACATATCCTTGGGCGTAAATATCGGACTATTTGGCTGCTTGGCTCGCATATTCATGTTTCCAACAATTACCGTACAGTATTCTACAAGAAAGTTCTAAGCTAAAGTAGTGTTCGATTTGTGAACTAACGAACTGACTTTGTCGACGTACATTACCCGCTAAAGACATAAAGTGAAGCCACTCTATTATCATGCATCGATCTGGACAGCTAAAAACTAAGATAAACTGATTTCTTTCGTCCACTATACTGTCACTCGCTTCCATTACATTAATTTACTACTGCCCGACGATCATCTTACGGATCATGTATTGCAAAATACCGCCGTGTTTAAAGTACGTAAGTTCAACATCAGTATCAAAGCGTGCCTTAACTGTAAAGGAGCGGCCATTATCCAGCTGATTAAGCGTATCATAAAAAAAAATTAACATGACCATTAGTTTTGAAAAACAATCATTTGATTATGACAATACACGAAAAACAATCTTACCGTGACATCTACTAAGTCGCCTGGCTTCAAATCTGATGGAATCGTTATAGTATAACTTTCTTTACCAGTTAAACCGAGAGATTCAGTTGATTGGCCATCAATATATTGGAGTGGTACAATACCCATACCAATTAAATTGCTCCTATGAATTCTTTCAAAAGATTCACAAATAACTGCTTTGATTCCCTATAGGCATATAAGAAAAATTATAGTTACATTTGAAAAATCAGTAGATACAGATGAGAGTAAAATCAAGGTGCAACATAAAATTCGATAACTCTCTTTACTGGATGAAAAGATAACCAAAATTTCGAAATACTAGATGTTAAGCTTTTTAGTAATCCCTGATAAAATATACGTAATTCTTACCAGAATCCAGGGGCCTTTGGCTGCCCAATCTCTAGATGAGCCTGATCCATAATCTTTTCCAGCCAAAACAATTAAATGACGCCCTTCCATGAGGTATCGTTCCGAAGCATCAAATACGTCCATCTATCCAGGATAATCAGTCTAGCATCAGCAATGTAACTGCAGTGTATTGGGAATAATATAATAAAGATACAGATCATAGCATAGCAATACCGTTTCACCGGATGAAATGTAAACTGTTTTAGGTGCAGCCTTTCCGATAAATTTATTTACTAAGCGAATATTGGCGAAAGTCCCGCGAGCCATAACCGCATCATTACCACGGCGGGATCCATATGAATTGAATTCACGCGGAATCAATCTTTTTTATAATATTTAAGAGGGCAGGTAGCATAAAATTAATTATTATTAACTTATATAAACAAAAAGAAGTAAAACCGTACACAATCTTGCAAAGTGATATAACAAGCGACAATGTAGAGTAACAATTACACGTACCCTCTCCCAGCTAGATAACGCGCTGCAGGACTATTTCTGGCTATACTACCCGCTGGAGATATATGATCAGTCGTGACAGAATCTCCTAAATTTAGCAAGACGGCAGCATTTTGAATGCTTTCCATAGATGGTACTTCCTTTGCCTAATGAAAGCAATTCAATTAGCAAATAATATTTAGACAGCTAACACGAATGATACCCAGCTACATATGCGCCATACCATTCTTAAGAAGAAAGGCGGGGATTTGATATAGGTTGATTTTTCATCCCAAGGATATAGCATCGAGTCAGGAGTATCTAAAGCGTTCCATGCTGGACTTCCTTGTTGAAGTCGGTCGTATACTTCGCTGAACATTGCTGGCAAGACATGTTTTCTCTCTACTTCCTACATAGTTAAGAAAATTTCCTAATTAAAATTTACTAGCATTACCTCTTTCTTTTTATCGATATTGCTAAAGTCATACCTGCACTTGTTCTCTGGTAGGCCAAATATCTCGCAAGTATATGTCCTTTCCGTCAGTAGATTTGCCTACATAATGACAGTGGAAAAATCTGATGTTAATTAAAATGTAAACGATAAAGTTGATGCCATACACGTACGGTTTATCACCGTAGATAGTGCTATAAAAAATTATGCTTGGAAAGGAGTTTTCAACAAATTGTTACTAACCAATCGGTTCCTTTTCGAAATCAATATTAACAGTTCCAGCCAATGCATATGCTACAACAAGAGGGGGTGAGGCTAAATAATTTGCTCTAGTTAACGGATGAATGCGACCTTCAAAGTTGCGATTTCCAGATAAAACACCGCAAACAACTAAATCCTCCTAAAATTTTTGAATGAAATTTTATTCATTTAGTGACATTGATGAAAAGGGTAGCAATATAAATAAAATAAATTTTACTTGTTCTATGGCAGCTGCAACAGGATCAGATAGAGGGCCGCTATTGCCTATACAAGTCATGCATCCATATCCAACCAGATCAAATCTATTTAAATGAGCATGCAAATACATCGTTAAAATTTATCTTTCAGGTGAAAGTTCGAATTACAATGAATACGAATTGACAAAGCAAGAAGCCAACGATTTTATTTTACCCCAATTTTGCTAATGGATCCAGTACACCACTCTCTCTTAAATAGTAAGTAACTACTCCCGAACCTGGAGATAAGCTCGTTTTGATATATGGTGCTACGTTTAATCCGCATTCAACTGCATTCTTAGCAAGCAAACCTACAAATTAAAAATTGTATTATATTTCAAATTAGAATAATTATAAAATAGGTGTACATTATGCTCATTTCTTACACACCTGCTCCCAACATAACAGATGGATTACTTGTATTAGTACAGCTAGTAATTGCTGCAATGACAACAGAACCTGCAATACCCAATAGACATTCAGTTGCCTTATTGTTTCATCTTTACAATACATCAGTACTAATTATTAAACGTTTGGTATAAAATTCTACCGTGTTTGAGGGTGAAATTTTCGTTATTGAAAGTAAATTGAGACTCCTTGCATTGCTTTTCAGCTGAAATATGGAAACCCTTGAAGCCGACTTTGTTATCCAAGCATTGCTGGAAGTCTGCCTTCATGTCGCTCACAGAAACGCGATCGTGTGGTCTTTTAGGACCAGAAACGCAAGAAACAACGTCGCTTAAATTTAGTTCAATAACCTGAAATCATATTAATCATCAATGAGTATCGGTTTAAAGATAAAGTCACATTATGTACTACATGTTATATACCTGGCTAAAAATCGGATCTTCATCTGGATTACTATAATTTCTGAACATTTTCATTTCTTTCAGGTATTTTTCAATATATTCCAATTTCTTCTCAGAGCGTCCTATAGTATTAACTCACATCGTAAGATTTGATAGCAGATATGATTTCAGTTAAATACTCATACCTGTCTGTCTTAAGTAAACGATACTTTGGCCGTCCACCGGGAAATAGCCAATAGTAGCTCCATATTCAGGACACATGTTCGAAATGGTAGCACGATCGGCAATCGATAGTTCGGAGACACCAGGACCGAAGAATTCTACGAATTTTCCAACGACACCAATTTGCCGTAAATGCTATTTTTTTGAAGGATGACACTCAATAAACTCTTGTAATCATAAATTATGATCTAATGCGAAATGACTTACTTTTGTAATTGTGAGAACAGCATCGGTTGAGGTGGCCATTCCTGTCATCTTACCGGTTAGCTTATAACCAATAACCTTTGGTAATACCATACTGATTGATTGACCGAGCATAACAGCCTCAGCTTCAATGCCACCGACACCTACAGTGAAATTTTCGTCATTTATAATAGTGGGTTTGATTAGTGGTGCATCAGCTAGAATATATAACATCAACGTATAATGAAAGGTAATTGTAATTTTTTACCCCATCCAACAACGCCAAGACCATTAATCATTGTTGTGTGAGAATCTGTTCCTACCAAGCTATCAGGATATAACATTCCATCCGTGTTAAAGACTGCGCGAGCTAAGTATTCCAGGTTGACCTAAGACAAGATTTAAAGATGATAATAACTATCCTATTAGTGTGTATTTTTAATCACTATAGGTATACAAATGTTACAATATATAATTGTACTTTGTAAACTGAGGTTATAAACCTTTAAATGATTGACAACTTTTGGATAAAAGATATAACAAGGAATAAGATGGAAAGCATAGCTACGTTACAGTAACTATTTTGAATATTAAAGAGCAATGTAACTACCTGATGGACAATGCCTGTTCCAGGTGGGACGATAGTCAAGTTTTTGAACGCTTTCGCACCCCACTACAATTTAAATTATATTATTGAATTGAATTTTATAGTATGATAGAAAAGTTGGTTAATTGGATATAATTTATCAACATTTTAAGTGCATTTGCACCTTCAAAAATTGAAATCTTTCTTTGTTCCGCTCCATTTCCAACTTATGATTCTCTTTTAGGGCATCTTGTCTATGATTGGTGTAAGGAGTCAGATAACTGTTAATCAAGAGCTTAGATTTTGCTATGACTTATTAGTGACTGTTTAAAATTACTTGCTATAGAAGATCAATAATGAAGGCTCTAGAAACAAATATTACACCGATAACATTAGGTATTTACCTTCTAGATACGTCAACCTGTACCGAATGGTCGATTACGAGATCCGCAGGGCAGACTGGGTTAATAACAGATGGATCTCCACCCAGTGCTTTTACTGCATCACGCATCGCAGCGAAATCTACAACTGCCGGTACCCCACTAATGAAATACAAAGTAAAAACTATTTGCATGGTCCCCACTTTTATAATTATAGTCTATATACTGTACTTGAACTGAACGCGCTAAAAGAGTGAATTATTTTTGCATATAATACATATATCGGTTATAATTGCCAGAAAGTAAGAAAAAGCTTACGTGAAATCTTGCAAGATAACTCGAGCAGGTTTGAATGGGATTTCAACATCCTGGTTTTGATTATCCTGCCAATTTAAAATATTTTCTACATCCTTTTCTTTGACTTGAAAATTATCGCAATTTCTAACCGCCGATTCCAATAATACTCTGATGGAGAAAGGAAGTTTATCTAGAAATTGTAATTTGCAAAACAGTTTAGGATTGCGTAAAAGTGGAGAATGAAGCCTGCTAATTTTGTAGCGTCTTTACTATAGACAGTATCTAATCTAAAAAATATTAAATATTGGGTGTATTTCTTTCCGCGGTCAACTTATCCAATATGAACTGTAGATATTTGACCATGGTCACTATTAGGTATGTAACCATTTCGATTTAATGGGCGAAGTTTGGCACAGAGCAAACCATTAGTATTTTCACACAATAATTTCGAATTTTAAAGCCTTACCATATCGTCCATCATTAAGATCTGGCAAAGAGTAAAATTGGAAATTTTCTTCTCCAATTTGAGTATTTTTCAATATTCGGTCAAAGGGATTAGCTGAAGTAAAAATAAATAAATATTTATTTTGTTAGTACTTGATAACGTATTGTCCTGAATAAGTGATAGTGTTGTAAATCGGTTTATACCGTAAATTAATTAATTATTCAACAAAACTAACAGGCCGAAAACATCATATATTCACTGTAGCAATTTTTAGGGCGCAAGGTGCTGTACTCTTTAGATTAACACATGGATAATTTTTGGGCAGTGTAGAGTATTGTTGACAAGATGCAACCAATAGTAGAAGTTGTAGTTTTACGCTGATAGTATTTTGTAGAATATAACTACTTACACGTAATTTATGTATATTGATTGAGTCGTTGACTTATTGTGGATTAGGAATATAAATTAGTTATTTTACTGTTCATCAAGCATCTTTTATTTTATATTGGATAGCAATAGGGATTCTTAAAACATTCATTTTTCAGTAATACTCGTTTAGCCATAATCCAATATAGTACAAAGGTTTCCAGAAAAGAGTAACAACCTGCCCTCCCCCCTCCAAAAAAATTAATTGCGAACTGCGACCCTAAATTATTAAACTACTGATACTGTAATTGTCAGCAATATTTGCTGATAACGCATTTTATAGTGAATAGCACGATTTAAAGTATAGCGTACATTTATACTTGATTGCGTTTGGACATGATGAAGAATAGTTAAATTATCCTATAATTGACGGTTGCGTAATTTTACTGTTTGATTGAATTGTTGTCTAGAATTGGTAACGTTTTCAGACACTAAATGGTTTATTGTATGTCTTCGTATAAGGGTAGAATTTATTGTATCGCCAAACTTCAACATAATACTGAATGTTTATAAGATAGAGGATGGAATCGAATTTATACGATAAAAAAAGTCCTTTGAAGTCCTGCAACTGGATTTGACTCTCTGAATACCTTTGAGAAAATATTAGTAATTTCGCTATATTGCCCTTACCCATATTGATAGGGTATTTCTCTCGTCGTGATCGTTTGTAATCGGATTATTAATCATTGCCACGATATCGAAACCATATCTATGAATACATATTGTTGATGAAAATCTGAATTTGTTGAGCTACATGTGTTGTAGGAAATGGAAACCGTTTTTTCGCTATCTTACTACCTCGCTTGAAAGGTATTAGTATCCACATAATTGTAACTTCGGATCAAGTGTATTTGTAAATGATATAGTATAAAATTTGCTGGGTTCGTCTAATGCACTTGATCCGTAACTTGTATGTTGGACAAAGCTATATACAGTGTACAATTAGAGTGATGTCAAAAAATGGTATAGTGTGTTCTTCAATAGCAAGATGTAAAAATGGGTTAACAAAGTATGATGCATGCGTATTGACGCTTTATTTCTAGGCCGACATATTGATAGATGATTTGATCATCTGTCCTCTATTGACAGCGTCAATATTTCTTCCATCTTACATTCAGGGAGTCCAATCTACTGAATACGAATTCGGGGTTATGACAGTCAATTCAACATTCACAAAGCAGAGAGGATCATTTTACAATGCCATCATGCTTGATGGATCTCAACAGTAAAAACACCCTTTTTGATGATTGCAAGCATGTTGATATCCAATCCTCTTGCAGTTCAAAGCTACTGTAAACAACATGGCTGGCTTTTCTTTGGTTCAGGCGATATGGCAAAAGATGTAGAAGTGTATAAGTAATTCCATGATTCAAACTAGGACAGTACAATTCAACAGAACAATTGGATGTTATTTCTATTGCTCTACTATACCCATCTTGGACAGCGATGTGATTCTATCAACACTGTCCAAGAGAGACTGTGGTCTCCATCTTGACTCAATCGATCGACGTTGAGGGAAAAAAACAACATCTTCTACAACTCATGACAGGTAAAATGAACTCGATTCTTACATCATCGATGTAGATATAGAAGTGTATAAGTAATTCCATGATTCAAACTAGGACAGTACAATTCAACAGAACAATTGGATGTTATTGCTATTGCTCTACTATATCCATCTTGGACAGCGATGTGATGCTATCAACACTGTCCAAGAGAGACTGTGGTCTCCATCTTGACTCAATCGATCGACGTTGAGGGGAAAAAAAACAACATCTTCTACAACTCATGACCGGTAAAATGAACTCGATTCTTACATCATCGCTTAACCCTAAACTATCTTACCTGATACTGGCATCTTGGCAAGCAATGGATGATCGATAGTTGAGCAAGATCAGTGGATACCGCCTTCGAATGTCTACCTTAACAGAAAAGATGGCTTTTTCCTCCAGGAGAAAGGCTTTTATAACTCAGAGAAAGGTTATTGCGTGAGAAAGGCTGTTTACCACCGTAGGTCAAGATAGTTGCCATTGCGCAGTACTGCCGTGCCCGGTACTGTACCGTGATACCTTGAGAGATGTATGACTGGATCGCCTGTATCGTATTAAGAGCTAGACTAGAGTTTCCTTTTTTCCCCTCAATCACTATCAATCTCAACACTCAGTTACTATGAAACGGTACCGTACCGGTTGGATACCATGACGGTACCGTACCCAAAGCGAGAGTTTGACCTTTCATTTTTGTCCGGCCTATCCTTACTGTCTCATACGGTTCTCTGAGCATGCTCACAGACCAGCGTTGGAATGAAATTAAACCTAACCCCGTAAGGTCGAGTTCAAGTTCTAAACGACCAATGGCAACAGCTACAGCATGCTTTCAAAATTTGCAACGACAAGTAGATCCAATGGTCGTTGCTCGAAAATAGATATCACACCCGAAACAGACTCTGTGAAGATATGGATCAGCTATTACTACTGTATTAATAGAAGCAAGTTAGAGCTTTGCTGTGAATACTGGTGTAATATGCAGGCTATCAACTATGATAATTTCAGTTTTGTCCCTATTCGATAATCATTAGAATACGGTATAGAGCTCGCAGCAAATTAAAATGACGATTTTGACTCATGTGATAGCTCAAAGGGTTGTAGCTCGAAAACAGATAGCGTACCCCAAACAGATATGGATCGGATATTACTACTGTATTAATCGAAACAAGCTAGAGCTTTGCTGTGAATACTGTTGTAATATGCAGGCTATTAACTATGATAATTTCAGTTTTGTCCCTATTCGATAATCATTAGAATACAGTATAGGGCTCGCAGCAAATTAAAATGACGATTTTGACTCATGTGATAGCTCAAAGGGTTGTAGCTCGAAAACAGATAGCGTACCCCAAACAGATATGGATCGGATATTACTACTGTATTGATAGAAACAAGTTAGAGCTTTGCTGTGAATACTGTTGTAATATGCAGGCTATCAACTATGATAATTTCGGTTTTGTCCCTATTCGATAATCATTCGAAATTTAGAATACAGTATAGAGCTCGCAGCAAATTAAAATGACGATTTTGACTCATGTGATAGCTCAAAGGGTTGTAGCTCGAAAACAGATAGCGTACCCCAAACAGATATGGATCGGATATTACTACTGTATTAATCGAAACAAGCTAGAGCTTTGCTGTGAATACTGTTGTAATATGCAGGCTATTAACTATGATAATTTCAGTTTTGTCCCTATTCGATAATCATTAGAATACAGTATAGGGCTCGCAGCAAATTAAAATGACGATTTTGACTCATGTGATAGCTCAAAGGGTTGTAGCTCGAAAACAGATAGCGTACCCCAAACAGATATGGATCGGATATTACTACTGTATTGATAGAAACAAGTTAGAGCTTTGCTGTGAATACTGTTGTAATATGCAGACCATCAACTATTATAATTTCAGTTTTGTCCCAATTAAAATATAGTATAGAGCTCGCAACTAATTAAAATGACGGTTTTTGCTCATGTGATAGCTCGAAAACATAGCACACCTCCATCCATCCTATGTCTATGGGAGTGCATGATACCGTTTCAGCTCTGTTGACAATCCAGTCAACATGGAGATGCACCTACTGGCCTTTTCATCGATGCTCTGGACTGTGTTGATAAAGTGCTAAAAAAATGTCTGCTGCGACAAACTTTCAATATTGGAGGTTTTGGCAGGCCTAACTGGCCAAGGTAATGAACTCACGCATTGCGTACATTTCTTTTCTTGTACGCGTGAGCGACAAATAGACTAGTACTACTGTAGTATATAGGGGGTTCCAGTAAATGTCGTACACGGAGTGCTTTAACTGACTCAACTCATACTGTAAAACTGTACAGTGTCCTCTACAGTAGTTGCAGCTTTACTTTAGCCGTCGACCACATTACTATTTTAACGATGTGAACGATACCAAACTGGGCAAGCAAGTATCTACTACTTCTAGCAGTCCATATTTGACTAGGGATTTCTCAACCAATTTTCACCCCTTAAAAGTCCCTGTTCCAATAACTGCCTTCATAAATCAATTTAATTTTACCCCTGCTCACTGTTCTTACAATATTTTAAAGAGCTAGGAGTAAAAATGGATTAAGAAATTGCCCGTTTGGCTACCAGACTACCAAGGTTCTCCTTGATCCCTGTATACAGACAGACAGACAGGTCGAGTTCAATAAATGGATTAGAATGATGCATAAATTTAGATTGTCCGTGTGCAATGTCCGTAACATATTATGATTGTTAAGCTAATATTGCCAACTTCTATTTTTTTAGGGCTTGTTTAGACTTGTTGAACACAATCAGGGACTGATTGCCTGGAAGTCCAAGTGTAATTTGCAGTCTAACAGTCTTATGACTCAAACATACCACACGGAATACGTTGCACACTGGCGAATTTTTGTCATCCTTGGAGGTTGAACTCATATTTTTAGCTGGAAAGTCAAATTGCGATCGGCGGGTGATTCAAATATGGACGTTGCTAGTTCAAGCAAGAGAGCCTTGGAAGAAGATTTAGGTGGATTCTATCACTCTTTTAATAGCCAAACTAAGTCAAATCAGTCATTATATATCTAGAATAAATCAAATAGAATCAATTTGCATGATGGATATTATCGTCATCATCAAGAGGACGTTGACATCATCATCAACAACAACATACATCGCAACACTTGCTTGATAATAATTATTGCTTGCCTATTTGGCTGACTAGCTCACGCATTTTCGTCTTTTTCTTTATCATATTAGAATTAGATCCTAAGCGAAGCCGATCAACAGAAGATCATCCTATCGCTACTTTCTTATCACCATGCCATTTGCTATTATATGCTGACAAACCATCTGAACTATCAGGTTAGTTTGCAATGCAAGTACAGTATGTACAATTGTACATTACAGTATACCCGTATTAGATGATGGTGGATTTTATCTATAGATAATTAGACGTGGATAATTCTATAATTAATCTATTATATAATGATTATCTACGGATATCTGTTCGATACCATAAGCTCTGACAGTACATCGTTATAATGACTGGCATCATGATCATTATTTGCAACCAGGATCATGATAAAACTGCTATCCGACGTACAGTACAGTATATTGCATACAGTAAAACACATCTCATGTCAACTGCTAGACAGGAATATTCTTCAAATGTAATGCGATAATCAGAGATCATGATTAAATAGAGATTTAATTATAATCCATAGGAGTAACTGAAATAGAAGCACAACAAAATATATTATCCAAATTGGAAGATCAAGATTCCAATAAGGTAATGCAACAGTTGCAACTGATCTAATATCTTATTTGCGTGCTGGAGTGTAGTTATATGATTTCCTTCGCAGGTTCTAGCACAGTATATTTATTATGTCTTTGTACAATTATAACCGATATCAATCAATGTACTTTTCTGCAACAAGTTTAAAGAATATGCACAAAAATTGAATAAATACAGTGTAATAATTACTTGATCTACGTAAAAATTTTCTGACATCGCTAATGCAATAGTAAAATTGCTAAAATACGCACATACGTATGTACACTCATTATTGTACGGTATATGGTAGCTATCTGTAGCGAGTTGAATTATCAGACAAACGCAATATACTGTACTGTACAGTATTATTACTAAAAACTACAATCAATCTGCAATACTGCGATGAGCTATAACTCATTGATTTCATAAATGCATGTTATACTACTTTCCTATAGATGGATTGGTTTCTCAGTAATCTAGAAGACTACCTGGACGATCAAATCAGGTAAAATTGCTCTCTTGGCATAACAAATCGACTAATATTTAGTGAACCGTAAACTGCTTTGTAATAAAATTAATGGATAATTCGAATTGCATTATAAAACTATGCTTCATTCTTTTTGGCAGACTTTATTACGCATTAATGCCAATACGATCAACAATAGAAAATTCCGATAGGTATTTGGATAATTTTATCAAAGATAATCAGAGTCATGGAAAGAATTTCCTTATGTCTACCATTTATGAATTAATTGATATCTGCGTTATATTATAATTTCGATCTAGCCATATGCGTAAATACTGTATGTTCATTTTATGTTTGGGCAACATCCTTAAAGCGATTTTATTAGTTTTAAATACAGTAGACGTTACGGGACAAGTACATTATATACAATTATTGAGTCTAAAACTTTTAATTTTTCATTCTTAAGCATTTTAGAGCTTTCGGCTGACTCACCTATACAGCTTATCTTAAGCATTAAAGAAATACAGGTGATACATGTACTGTGCTTTACTAGATCGTACTTGTATCAAATTTAAGTCGATGTATTGTTAATTTATTATCAATTTCTTATAACAATGAAAATTTTTATGAATTATAAAAACAAATTTTGTATTTATGAGGTACCGTACCTATCCACTATTCTCAGTCAAATTCAATAATTTACCTAGCCATCCTTGTCTTTTTGTAATAAATTACAGGATAAAGTAGTCGATGTTTTACTCACAAAATTAATGGAGGTGATGTATGAAGACGACATGTAAGTATAGTATATCTGTTCCTTTTAGATGCCATAAGCAGATATAAGAATATTATAGTTGTAGCTTACTTTACGAAAGATTACTAGATAAAGTTTTTAAAATTACAATATATCCTTGGATCCATTGTACTTTTTTATTATACATTTCCGATAAACATAAAACCCATATTTAGTCAAATGTAACTCTTGATTTACATACCTAATATTTTAATTTATATCTTTACTTAGAGTTATTGAAGAAGCAAATATAACCTGTAATATGGGATTATTGCTTATCCGTCAATTTAAATGGATGAATTATCCGATTGATTCTATGGTAAAGTATTATCCTATACATCAAAGTATATCAAGTAACTTGATATGTTGTAAAATCTGTTAATACTGATAATTCTATTATTGCGTATCTTGGGAATAAATGCATTTAAATAATATAGGATGCCATTAATAAGTTATTTGAGACAGTTAAAGTTTTGCCAAAAAATTTGCAAAAGGAAATGATAAAATTACTACCAGAAATGATTAATGATGATAAACATGAGCAAATTGGAAAACTGTTAAGGTAATATTTATCTCTAAATTAAATATCAACAATATGATTGAAATAATAATTTTGTTCTGAATGGATGACCACAAATTATTCCTTGTTTATAATTTTGTTGTGGTCAATCAATAGCTTTGTATCACCGTGAACGCAATTAATTTATTTAAATATTTTAAACAACTGTCATTTATTCTTCGTCTCTAGACAATTTCAAGATTGTAATGTACATCTAATTGGATCCATCATTGCAGCCTTAGCCAATTTGAATATACACTCTCAAATGGAGACTGAAGTTCGTATATTTTGTTTTTATTACATCTTATCTTATATCGTACTATACTTGTAAGCTCTTTAACAGTATCTAATTGAATCTATAATTCAGATTCGAGAATCGTTAGCCAAGGGGTTACGATCTTTCAATTTTGAAGACTTACCAGACGTACTCCGGTTTATTCTGCAAAGCGTTTCTAATAATACTGCCGCTGCAGTTGAGGTATTCAATATAAACCCTTGATAAAGTGCAATCTGTTTAATATTTGATGTGATTTTACATTGGAGTAACTCGCTCACTATAATCTTAACTTTTCATGTACCTATGAAATTATATGACACTATTAAAAACTATCTTTAAATCTCTTAGTGGTACATTATGCTCTATAATTAATTGATAGCTGCTCGTATTCTTTATTTGTTTCTTTTTAGATTATTTTGAAATTGCATAACCATATCAATTTGCCTAATCGGTCGTTGTTATTAACGACAGACATTAAAGGGTTCGTTAAACTTGAGACTAATTGAAGATATGAGCACAGATATAAGTGCTGTAGAAATCTCTAATTACATTGATGCGATAATCATATTGAACATTAACAGTTTACATTGTTTAAATGTAGAAATCAAATAAATTATATGATATAAAAGTAATGCATATTCAGCTGGGAACATTATAAATTTGGGATACAGTTATCGGTTTATCTTACTAGCTAGTCTAAATATATGCAGCCAAATACTGGATGCTAATTTTTATGACCCTAATCAACATTAGAATAAACAGTAAAACTACACGTAAATTTTTGCTACTGAAAGTTTTAATTTTAGCTATACGTTAATAGTACATTATAACGAATAGCTCCAACTAATACTTATTCTAAATATTAAGTATAGTGCATTTCGAAGGTTCGATTGTTTAGGATGTTAAAATAGTAATTTTATATTTCAGATATTCTATTTAGCGCATTATGTAGTCTTCGCTAGACACATCATATATTACAATAAAACTTAAAAACTTTTTCTGTGTTTTATGTGATAGCAATGACGGATGTTACAGTTCGTTACTTGCTTAATAACTTCATTCATGATATTTGATTATGTCATTGTACAGCATTTAGATCTAAGCGTTGATGTTGTGCAGATCTCATATGCAAACCTATATTATACAGTTTTTACTACCTTTTTTATTTAATTAAATGATGTTGCTAATATTTTTGCATTTAGTGATGCTATTAATTCATGTGCTGAAAATCTACTAGAAGTGCTAGAAACTACTATTCGTTTTAAGAAATCTATTGCCGATGGTTGGATTAAGGTATTATAATTTTTAGACATTTTAAAATAGAAAATCAATCGAATAGCGGTGTATTCCGGAAGGACCATATTTTTTAATATGATTTCGAAATTCTTTGGCTATGTAGGTTATTGATTCCTTGATTGCAACAACCGATCTACATGTTAGTTATCAGCAATATGTTCTCATTATAATTCACATATGCAGAAAATTTGATGAAAAGTAAAATTAATTAATCTTAACAATTAAAAAAACTTCTTTAATAGCTTACCGATATCTTCGTCCTATTTATTGCTCATTCACTGCCCAATTATCATCGATCTATCATCAAAGTATTTAAAAAGAAGTCTAAACATTACAAATTTATTACAAGTCTCCTTTCTTTGTGCTTCAAAGACTACTATCAGGTATGCATTTTTCTCTACGTATGATGATTCTTTTTGGATACAATATATGGGTTATTGCAATGCATATATTTATTTTGATGTTTCTGTACATGAATAGATGATACCTCGCTATTTAAGAAGTATATTGTCCATTGCCGACACCCTTTCTCAATCATCTCAAGATGTTATAAGGGATTTGGGCTGTCACTTCTATATTTTAATATTCTCTATGAATAATACGAGCTACCAGCAGGTTAATTTAAATCCATTAATTATGTTAAAAATTACCTTTTACCTCAATTACGTTTATACTTGGTGAGGGTGAACAGTACACAATAAGATTTATTCAAGCGTTGCAATTAAAATCTTTTATCGCAGGAAGTTATTGGTTGTTTACTAACGCACATTGGCAGTGGAATCGAATATGAAGCTGATTCTGCATTAAACGTTTTAAGACAACTTGCAGTAGAAAATCTACAATCATTAAAGGCATTCTCAGTGCTCATTCTGGTTAGTGAATATTAGATCATCAGATGATATAGTTTTAGTCGTAATTAAAACTCGTTACTAGTAATACTGACCCAAATTTAATTGACAATAGGGTGTTATGGAATTTATACATTTATTAACGGATTCTCAAATTAGGGCATTGTATTTTGTGCTTTGCCGAATCGCTTTCTCTGAAAATTGTAACGATTCCATTCAGGTTACAAGAAGTTGCTGAAAACTTATTCTACAAATTACTTAATAGTATTCTGGTTTCATGAAATTTCTTTTTATTGTGACTGCGCTTGAACGTTTCATTTTTTTAACTCTAAAGTTACTTTTGTTTTTCATGCAGGTATTTAAATGGACAAAGCTAATTGTAAATTTTTTAAATGCTACGTTTATTTGTCATTCTAGGATGATATACACATTATACTTCGTAAACAGTTAACGCACAGTAAAATAAAGTAAGCATGAGCATAGATTCCAGCGTTAACTTTACCAAAATTTGTTATAGAGGTTTTTATTGATTTTAATTCATATCGTAGTAGTATTTATTCCTTTGATGTTGATGATATTATCATAGTTACCGGCTGATGGGAGTTACTGGCGGAACAACAGCAGTTTCATGTCTTGCATCGCAGAATTCTAAGTACGACAGTATTTGGAGATGAAGTTTAGGTTGAAATTACTGTGGTTTACTTTCTAATATTTATTGACTTATTGCATTTATTCATTCGTTATCTATAGTAAAGATCAAACTGAAAACAGTAGCAGCAATGGCCTAGCTGGTAATGAAAGTGCACTAAGTCAGGTATACAAAATATAAATTTGAAAAGCTTTGCCTTCAATGGTCCTGTGTAATGCTAATCCGATGTTTGCATATTTAAATGGCGGATCGGGCACCCGTTGCATTCTGGCTGATCTTTCTAATGAAGCTATTATTTCTAAAATAGGCAACAGAATTACTTGAACTATTATATAAAAGTTGCGACGGCATTCCTGAAGTAGCAGCTTTATTATATGACGAACTTGCAGGCATTATTACCAGCGACAATATTAGTATAAAAGTTAAAGTAATTACGTTTAATTATAATTTTATTAACTTTGTATATCTTGATCGTTGGTTAGGAGACCATAAGCTCACAATTTAAAAAAAAATCTGCATAGTCGTCATTGTAGCTATGAGTTTAGTCACCTTCAAGTTATTTATGTAAAGAATCGTATTTTATGTCTTTACAGACATGGATTAATGAATTGATCGTTACAACATTTCAAGAAAGTTACCTGGTCGATTTGAATGAATTACCTACCTGGTAATTACAGGCAGCTATTTGTACATTTAATTGAATTTAGAGTGAATTACTTGAGAATATTTCTAGCCGGTTGAATAATTGTAGTTTTCTGATTCTGTCAGCGATGAATTACCGACATGTTTAAAATATGGACTAGACAACCCTGAAGATAGTAGTATTGCGGTTAATTTGTTACCGAAATTGGTATCTGAGTTAAAAGGAGGAAGTTTTAGTGAAAAGTAATTAAACTGGATATTGCAATATTAAGTTTAATTTCAGCAATAAGTTTTAATAAAGATAGCTTATTTATAATTGTTTTATTAGCATATCGACATCATTTGCAAGTTTTGCATCTCAATTCCATTTATTATGGATTTGTGAAAAATATCAGCGAGGAAACCTCGACGAAATTGATGCTCTTTTAGGTAAGCCAATTGTATAGCTCTTGCGTATCGTAAAAGTAACTTGTACATTAAATAGTCAATTTACTTTTCATAACGGAATATTAAACTGCCTAATTTATTTTAATATTGGAAATAAGGATGTCCTATAATTTTGGCTGATAGCAATAAGATAGAAACGTTTTCAACTTTGGAAACGGAACTGCAAATTGCAATATGTATTTCTCTTATTTATTGCTTAAACTGGTTCAGAGAAGTAAGCCAGCGTAATACTTTTCATTCTATTTACTTAGCTTATTGATGGTGACTAAGATGTAATAATATCTTGAACTACTAAAAAGTCCCTAATAGTATTCAGCATGTTGTTCATTAGCATTCTGTTTAATATTTCATATGGTAGGTAATAGGAGCTTTTGCTTCCTACGACGATGCCGAAGTGAAAGGGAAAATTTTATCTCGAATTAAAGGCATGACTGAGCTCGAAACTGATTTGATTAATCTCTTAAATGGTAAAGAATAATGTAATTTTGTGATGTTCGATGTTGTTAATATAAAATTCATTTTAAACATTTGCTTGCTAGGCATTTTAGTCATACTTGGATGTATTATTTACTTTGTAGATTGCCCATCGTGTGTACCAGTTATAAAGAAACTTGATTTCTGTGCGTTTAAGAAATTACTTGATGTCGAAAAACCACTTAAGCTACAAATAGCTAGGTAAAATGAAAATAAATCTTACATTACATTCGTTAGATTTGTTGGTTGCCTGCCTTGCCTTACGGCATTATAATACCTTGATGGCTGCGAAGGTGTACTTAAGTTTTAAATTCTTTTATTGTGACTTAATTTTCACTTTTTCTAATTGTAGAAAGAAAGAAGGCAAAGAAAAGGAAAATATTGTAAGTCTATTTCCGTATACTCCGATTATACTCGTATGCAATAATCTAGTTTTTGGTATGCAACTCTCAATGATTTACTTAGCCTTTCAATGACTGTTTTTGAAAAGTCTATGACTCAGGATCTCAAGAAAGCTGCCACTAAGGATAAAGTTACGGTTACATTAAATAGATGTTATTTAAGGTACGAAAAAATTGCATTTCCTTTCATTTTTTGGTCGATTGCCAATCGAACAAATACAATGCCTTCAGTTGCTGTACGACTAGCTAGATAGAATTTAACCATCTATATTCTGAAATTTCGCTAATGGTAGGGAGCTTAGCATGGATGTTTTTAACATTTTATCGTGTGGAAAAGTTACGTGCTCAATTTTAGACTCAGGGTTAAATACCGAAGTAAGTTTTACTGCGTAAATAGCAATTAGTTCAATTGCATCAAAATTATTTTATGTGAGTAAAAACAGTCTTAATTGATAAAGACTATTTGCTAATTCTGATGCCATACTAAATTTAATCTGGTATTTATAGAGCGTCACTGTGATTGATATACAACCAGCTCAGCTAGAACTCCTTTTACAAGATTTATGTATCAAGCTGTCTGTCAAATTTAAAATATATTCCTTAATTCCAGAATCAAAAAAGGTTCCATCTGATTCCAATATTTCGATATAAAAGTTATGCTTTTCAGCAAATCTATTCTTATTTTTATTATTAATACCTTACTTATGATTTGTGCACGTAGATTGACCGTCAAACAATGAGGCTGTTTTCAAGATGGAAGCCCGTCGAAGTTGGAAAATTTTTTGTTCAGCTGATCCCTATTATATGCCAAAATTTAGAAGCTATTCACGCTAGCCTACTGGTAAATTGCGTATTAGTGATTAGTGTAGATATTTTAGTTATAGCCTAGAGGAATTCATAACTCTTTTAAACTAATTTACGAGATTAACTTGTGACTAACGATATTAATCATGCGAATTGCATTTTACATGTTTGATTTTAAAATTATTATTACAGAATGAAGAAGACAAAGAAACTGATGGAGCATCTGATACGGAATCCATCATACTAGATGATGCCGTCAATATACACATTGTATCTAGTTATTCATATTTAATTACTTGTTTGGTCTTATTTCTTGAATGGTAATGGAATAAAGTCAATTACTGTATTAACGGTTATAGAAGCTACTTGAATCAAATCTTAAATTAGTACGTTAACTTTATTCCATTATTAGGAGCGTACTTAGTCAAGCTGAAAATCAACAGATGAAACGAGATGCGTTGACATGCATTGCTTCTAGAACAAATACAATCAACAAAGATACGCCGATAAATGACATTGTAGGGTAAGTTATATTAGTTTTGCCAATTTAAATAATCGACAACATTTCTACTATTAGTCTGTTTGAACTTATCAAACTTTATCCATAATTGGTATGATGCTACCTTACAATCCACTAGATCTTTGATTTTTTGTTATTTGTATATGCAATGTAATTACTTTTTTGTAAATAACAGGAAATGTTTTAGATATTTGGAAAAATTTCTACCATCACTCCCAAGTTTTATGTGCGCGACAAAGTTTATTCGTCTTTTGCAAGCCATAAATGTAATTAGTAATGACAAAGTATTCAATCTTGAATTAGGTGAGTAAAGGCAAGATTAGCATCTGTTCATTAGGAATTCCTAAATAATATCATTCTCTATTAAGCTAATATCACGATCTTATTTATGTAGCTACTATTATCATGCAGCATTTGAAAAGAGATTGGCCTGACAGTTCTAAATTTGCGAAATCTGTTTATAAAAAACAAATTGCATACTTACTTAGGTAATGCTCGTAAATTTCGAAATTGATGCTACTCTGTTGATGTTCTTGATCTTTCTTTAGACTATCAATTTTTCATAATCCAAATATACATTATATTTTATGAATTTTTTCGATTTGATTTCGTTGTAATACTGTTGTTTAAGCGAAGTTGTACGCGTACATTGGAAGTGAAATTATAGAGAATTATCGGATACAATACGAAATCGTTCTTCATAATCCTGTTATTAATTTTCCAATCAGACTGCATCTGCAGGCGTTAAAGGAACCCTTATCTACGTTGGAAGAAATTACAAATGAGAATTTACCTGAATCCGTTAAGAAAATTAAAGAGAAACCTTTTTCCACCTTGACGAGGTATGTGTTTACTTTTTTTCTTGCATATACTGAGTGTGTCTTGAATCAATCTAAAGGTCATAATGTGAAGGTTCTTTTCATTGCAGATCCACATTTTCGATATACTATCAAGTACTGCTTGAATTCTTGGTTGAGTCGTTGAAGAGATTAGTTATGGATGGTAGTGCTTGGCGTGGGGTACCAATAAAATTTACGATATGTTTATGGAAATTCGTCAATTCGATAGTATTTTGCATTATTAATAAAATGTATTATCGGTGACTAGGACGAATTAAACAAATTGCTCCAACTACAATCGCATTGTAACCTTCTTTATTCTATGGTCAATCTGGTGAAGGTATGAGTATGTTCCTAAAAAAGCTATTCGCTTAGGCCTCTATGCTTGACTAAGTTAAGATTGTCAGATTGGAAAAAAGGTTAGAAAATATGATAAACTGTAAATAATATCAATAATGGTCCATTTTATCTTACTTTTAAAAAGGTTCTGGGCAAACGTCCAGTTTTGCTATCGGTCATCAAGGTTTGTATTAATACAAATATAACAGTGCCGGCAGTATTAAATAATTAATTAATTAATGTTAATAGATCTATGGCACTTATTACTGTAATTTGGGTACGATGCACTAGAATAATGTAATAAAAAGGCATAAATTTCTGACCTTACAGGGTAGTCATGGCTTTATCGATGTGTTTCTCCGTTATGCAATGCCAGCATTAGATAAACTATTCAGAGCACATAAGGTTTATATTATAGTTTCTTGGCTTATGATCGTAGCTATGGAATAACACGATTTCCTATTAAATCTTAATTTGAACATGGTATAGGATATTATATTGTCTATATTAAAAGCGATTCAACAGAGTACACGCTACTTACATCATGTATGCGGTCACTCTAAGGTAATATTCGTGAAATAAAAGTTTAGAGTGCAGCAGTATTGATCTATAACATACGCATAATAGCATGCCTTGTTTGCTATATAGAATACAAGGGTTGGCGCCGTTACTAAATTTGTGCCCTTACTAAAGAAGAAGTTGGAGATATTTGTCTACAGGGTCAAGGTATATTTATGCCTTCATTTTCTCATCCAATAGCCAAGTTGCTATGATTAATACCATACTTTTATTGCATTTCATTTATATTCACGTAAATGGATATACGGTATAGATAATGTTAACTGTTAATAATTGCCATGAAGCATTTTGGGTTGGAAACCTAAAAAATAGGGATATTCAGGTTAGAAAGAACTTATAGATAGCGGAACAGGATCAGTTAACATTATATTGTGTTATTTATATAAAAAATTTTGTCATTTTATATTTAGGGTCAAGAAATCTTATCTGATACTGATGAAGTTGATGATGAATCGTCAGTTGCCGATGGCGAGGAATCGCCGAATAACTCTGATGAAGAGACTAGTGACGATGAGGTAAAGAATAAAAGGAATTTGAGAAAGCAGCGAGTTCATCATCGACTGTATTTTCAAAATACCTTTGATTTGATAATGTAGTATCTACTTGCTTGTTAATTTAATGTAAGGAACAAGATAGAAATAATCGAATAATTAAAATACTTTCTTAGGAAAACCACTTAATTAATTATTTTTATCATTACTTTTATAGTAAATTATTCTGAATTTACTATGCACTATAACACATCAAGGTACTGCTTAATTGATTTTTAAAAATTTATCATTGTAGGAGGATTCTAGTGATGCTGATGATGAATCAGGTAGCGATAAATGAATCTCCCATGGATGGATTGTGCTACGCTGAGATTTTGAAGAATAATGACTCGATTTTTCACAATCCTGAGAAAACTACTATATTAGCTAATTGCTAATACTCATGCGAGAGTTGGTTATTGACTATTATTGAATCATACAGCAGCAGACATGTATACTTAAACAATTCACTACTAAATGTCGATCCTGATTTGTTAACCGACCTACCACTATTGATTACTATACACTTATACTTAATAAAATTGTATCATCATTCAATATTATGTAGATTACAGTATTCTTAAAGGTATATTGAAATTATGTTTTTCCTACTGGAGTTCCATAACTGTTTATTAGCAATTAAAAGCATATCTGTGCACCTTTACATATGCATAATTTGAGGAAATTGTGATTGGCAGCGCTTGTAGTGCCCTTAATATCAGCTACCTAATACTCAAATATAGGGATTCAAGTACAAATAAACATTAAAATTTATATCTTATGCTATTGGTGTGCATCGTTGCTTTTTAATCGTTCTTCAAAAAAATCTTATGCTTATTTAACTCCTAGTCTTGGTACAACTACCGTAGCTAACAACTGCATTGTTATCAAGATCTTGAAGAAATAGAATTGCAAATTTAAAGTGTTCATCATTGCTTCTCTTAAGGTTGATGGAAGTTGATTAATCCAATTAGATGGGAGTATAAGAAATGCCTAATCGATAAATTAAGAGCTCCTACGGCCATTATGCCATGACCTCCGAGATTGCTGCCGTGATACTGGGACAATCTCACCTAACTACAGTACAACATAATACTAGGAGAAAATACGCAGTATAACTTGAGCCTTCCATGAAGCTCAACAAGTGTCCACCTGCCTCAATTTAGACCCAATTTTAGCAGAGGACATGATAGTAATAACCATGATCCTTGTACTCAGTCTGTCTATTTTTTTATATTTCCGTATACTTCTCCATCATTAAAATTATCGCACTGGAAGAGACAAGAAGCTGCAAAATTGAGCAAGATTGCATATTGGAAACTTTGTCTTCAGACAGATAGAAAGCGCTACTAGCTGCAATCGCTCGCTGTACTATCCGTCCTGAAGGGATTGTGTGTAAATTAGTTGTCATATCTTTTCAGCTGTTTAGCTTGATAGTATAGGACGAAAAGGTCAAGAGGGTGACAATCTATTTTGCACACGGATGCAGTACGCAGCAGCAGCAAGCCATCCGAATTTTGATAGTACAGTGCTTGATATGCTGGATAGAGCAAATCGATATGGTATCGTACATCTCTCTTCGGTCATACTAGATTATAGAATAATTGCGTTCAAGTATATTTCTATAGAAATCATTGTAATACAATCGCAATAGTTTGCTGTCACGCTAAACTGTTGCTTGTTCCACAAGTATCCTCACAACAGGAAAACGACAATACGAACAGACTGCATTCTGATGTACTGAATCAGTATGTAGACTCTCATACAAGCGACCACTTGCACACTAGTTCTTCTCGGTTAATTCATTACTCCACTCTCCCCTCGAGGAAGCGATTTGCAATATGGGAGACGGCGAAGAAATCCAAGAAAATAAACTACATCGAGGCCGAGCTTCAGGACGAAAAGCAGATAAAAAGAAGCAGAAACAACGCCATGATGACGAGACTAGTGCTCAACGTAATCCTAAAGCGTTTACTTTCCATTCAGCGGTTAAAGCAGCTCGATCTGCTCGGCGCACGCTGGATATTGAGACCAAGAAGATGCACCAACCGTTGGTGGATCGCGCTCCATTAGAGCCTCCACCAATTATTGTAGCTATTGTAGGGCCTCCAAAAGTGGGCAAAACGACGCTACTAAATTCGTTAGTTAAAAATTTTACCCGACAGCAAGTTTCACATATTCAAGGACCAGTGACTGTTGTTTCAGGTTGGTCATAATCTGATAGGCATGCTCCTCTGTCGCTAAGCGACGACGACCCATTCCCTGCAGTTGCAATTTTTGAATGTTGTTATCCATTTGATAATACTATTAATTGCTATCTGGATTTCGATAGTAGAGTACATAAATAAATTCAAGGCATTTCTGTTCATTTTAAATAGGTAAAAAAAGAAGATTAACCTTATTTGAATGCGGCAACGATATCAATTCGATGATTGATGTAGCTAAAACTGTCGATTTGGTAAGCTTGTAGTAACTTGGATGCATCGTGATAACCTGTGTTAATTTCGTATAACCCTCTCAAAATTAAGTTGACCTGTGAATGAATAAAAACTTAATCGGATTTTATAGCTGAGGGATAGACTAGGTCGAAATGATATACAAATAGGCTGCACAAGTGCAGACCTTGTATGCTGCATCTAAATACTCATATATTGAAAGGAAACTGTCATGCAGATTCTTCAACATGACATCAAGCTATACTTCCAATATTCCATCGATCAGTAGAGTTTATCATACAAATTTATAGCATAAATTTACTACAGTTGCATTGCCTAGTACTGGAATGAGAAAATAAGACAGCTATATAATTGAGAGCATAATGCACATTTGCATTGATGCGTTTCCCAATCTACGATTTGCAACGAAAGAAATAGAATTGTAATCGTTTAGCGTGGCTATATTCTGACGGCAGAATTATTAAATAAATGACTCAACTAGCTGATAATTTGATTGTAAAATAGTTATAACACATACTTTTACAAGTTGCATTAGAATGAAATACTATCAAACTCACATTGTTATCAGCTCGGCCGTCTCACTGCTATTGAAAATGACTAACTTCCTGTTCTAGCTCTGCACACAGTAAAAGCACACTAGTGACAATGTAGCAAAGTCAATGCTTATCTTTAAATGATTTCAGTATATGGATATTGCTACGCCAGTTTTGTACGCTTTTTATGCCATAAAACATTTGCAACAAAGTTACCAGATCAGTTTAGAATTTATTCAGCATGTAACTGAAAAATTTCTGCTTACTAGGTACTACTACTGATTGACGCTAGCTTTGGATTCGAAATGGAAACATTCGAGTTCTTAAATATCTGCCAGATTCATGGTTTTCCCAAGGTTATCGGTGTCTTGACTCATTTAGACATGCTAAAGAATACAAAAGCATTACGACAAACCAAGAAAAAACTAAAGAACCGCTTCTGGACCGAAATCTATCAAGTATGAATTTTTATGTTACTCGTAAAACTACACACCTTTGAATACTTTAGTCCTTACCTATAATTGATCACTAACTTCGAGACATATCAACGCACAACATCTATGAGAAGTGTGATAGAGATTAAGTTGTTATCCACAGTATTGTTCACTATGATCGATATTTCTTAGGGGGCAAAGTTATTTTATCTGTCCGGATTAATGCATGACTTATATCCCAAGACCGAGATTCATAATCTTTGCAGATTTATATCCGTGACGAAATTCCGACCGTTGCAATGGCGTTCTAGTCATTCTTATGTTTTCGCTGATAGGTTAATAGTTGTCATCATTTCATAAATTTAATACTAATTAGTTATTAAAGAGCTACAGTGTATACAAGCTATTCTTTGTATCAATCGTCTAGGCTGGAGGATATTACCTATCCTGAATTGATTCGAACTGATAAGAAATGTAATCGTAATGTTTGTTTATACGGTTATATCCGTGGTACTAACTTTAAATCAATACATAATGTCCATATACCAGGTATGCATGTAAATGTACGATGTTTGCAAATAGCTTTATAGTAAATTAATAGTTAAAGTTATAGTCTTTCCAACTTTTCCAAGGTTGCGGTGATTTTGCTATTAAGAATGTATACGCTTTGCCGGACCCGTGTCCTTTACCTAGTAATGAAAAGAAAAGAACCCTAAATGAGAAAGAACGTTTAATTTATGCTCCCATGTCTGGAGTTGGTGGCATAGTTTACGATAAAGTTAGTTTCGACTTTTAATCAAGATCTTCTTCCAAATAGATTGTTCAACCTAGAATAAAATGATTTAGTTTATCCTAATCTGTACCATATTTAATATCAGGATGCAGTATACATTGACCTTGGAGGAAGCAGGCAAGCGGTTGACAATAGAGCGATTGGTGAAAATATTGTACGCTCTTTCTTTAACATCGGATTGTATGATAGTATTATGCCTCTCCTGAATAATACTAATAAACAGTTTTACACGCGTATTAATGATAGGTTAACAGTTTACAAGTTGAAAATCCATTAGTTTCTGCTATTATTGAAAGTAAGGCTACAATTGACGAAAAAATGGCAAAGAGTCAAATATCGCTTATCAAGGTAAGTTCCATATTTGATTTATTGTTAGCACGGCTAACCTGTGCATAATTTACAAAGCATTTTAAGCAATTGAATTATATGGAAATTTAAACTCATGCTTTAGGATGCCAAGCCTATTCCTTACGAAAATTTGCTTAGGTGAACATTCTAGCATTATCAATACATTTTAAGATATTTTTATCTACGACAAAGTTGAGGGATATGGCTCACACAAAATTATTATTTTATGCTATATTTATAGTTATAATAGAGACCGTAGTGCAGAATCTGATCAGAGGCACCGTCGCAAAGTAGAACTAAATAGTGATGATGATGTTAGCCTAGATAGCGATTCAGAAGATGATGACGATTCAGCTATCATTGCGGATCATTCCGGTAAGTACGATTTTTGAAATGAATTCCTTTATATGCGCGTGTTTAATGTTTAAATTTGGCTTTGAAGATAAATAAATCTTTTCCGTTTTGATTATTTTCCCGTACTTGAATAGAATCTAACACCGAAAACGTAATGGATGTAAGTATGGCTTTAAAAGTAATCGTAAGATATCAAAATTTATAGTACCGTGCCAACGCCTTTAAGAAAGTCAACTTCGAAAAAATCTATTTGACACATTAATGTTGTAGGACCCAAACATCGATGAAACACTATCTTTTGACTCTGATGGCGACGGTAATTCCTTAGACGAATCAGAAATGTTCGATGCCTCTAAGCTCCACTTTCTTGATAAAGATATTGGCGGTTAGTATGGAATTATCATTCTCTGTTGAGTTAAATTATTGCTTGTTGCAATTATTAAATAGTAAATTATGGAAATACGCACCAGTAGGCGAATTAAACTGGAAAGAAAATCTTGCCAGAAAAGCGAAGGAATCATTTTACCAGCGTCAGTCACAAAAAATAAATTGGAATCGATTAGTTTATGGATCATCTGGTAAATTAAATAGTACCCTTGTAGATTACTTTTATTCGTTCTCATTGTTAAATTAGCAAATTTCAGTCTTTAATAATGTTGATTTGAATGTAGATGGAAATGATGTAAAAATAGAAAGACAAGGTGATGCCCTCAAATACAATCTTGATAAAGGGGAAAGGCAGGAAGTAGGTGAAATATTCTTAAAGAAAGATTCGTTGAAAAGGAATCTAAAAGATCAAGATGGTTTGGATTGCTCTCAGTCTAACTATACAAACCTAGATTGCTGGAATGATGAACAGGTTAAATATTTGTCATAAGGGGTTTTAAAGTTCATAAATGTAATTACAGAATATATCACCATAATATTAACTGGACTTATCCTTGAAAAGTACCATAGCTGTATTTGACATTGTTTGCATCTGCTATAAATGATTGATAATCTTTACATTAGTACCGAGAAAGCATCCGTGATTGTTTCGTTAGTGGCGATTGGCATGAAGAGGACGCTCAGAAAATGATCGATCAAGATGGTATGTTTTCATTTCATTCGAATTTCAACCTACTTTCTACAGAACACGAATAGTAAATTTTTAGGCTACATCTACAGTACAATCTGTTAATCATTGTGATAGGACAATTAGAATTATATATACCTAGCTAGCTTTGCAATTTAAATTATCCTGGTGTAGCTGATCTAGAGTCGGAAGTTGGGATGAATGTGTCTGTTTCGCTATATTCAAATACATGAAATTAATGTAATTGCGTTTATAGATGAATTATACGGCGATTTTGAAGATTTAGATACTGAAAATGTTTCTGCTACGAAGACTGCAGAATCTTCCGATGAAGCAGAACAAGACGAAGTAATGGATGACTCCAGTGGCCGACTGAAAAAAAAGAAGAAACTAAAGGCCACTTTTGATGCTGAATATCTTTTAATATTACGATCTTAAAATCTTCTACTAGCTATATACTGACTTGAGCTGTATGATGTTCCTTAACTTTACGTATATATGATGAAGGAAGTAATAAAACATTCTATGAGACAGCTAAAGCCGAAATGGCTGCTCAAAGTGAGGTACGCCCAATAGACTGTAATATAGCTCGCCAACAGAATTTGTTAAAAAAATTTATCTTTGTAGTTACAATATTAAGCAGAAATGATAATATTATATGGATAAATTTATAGTTGAACCGTAAAGAATTTGAAGGGTTAGACGATGAATCTAGAATTCAATATGAAGGCTATAGACCTGGATCATATGTTAGGATTGAGGTAAATTAGAAGTTGTCAATTTATTTAGCATAGTTTACATGTATTGCATATTTTCTCACAAATTTTATATCGAAAATTGCACGTCATCAAATAACATGTAAAACTATTTCTTGTGTGGCATTTAAGATATTGCTGCCATATTATCTGCTGTTTTAGTAGTTTGAGTTTTCAATTTGATAATCTATCTTAACATTTGCAATTAGCTACAAAGTGTATAGCTATTTGCTCATAATTTATCCGCGTGATTTTAAGGTTTTTTCTCATTTACTTGCAACAGTTACATGGAATGCCATGTGAATTTATCGACTACTTTGATCCAAAGTACCCAATCATCATCGGAGCCTTAAATAGTGGAGAAGAAAACACTGGCTGCGTTCAAGTAAGATCGAATTATGACACATATTTACCTTTACTTTTCAATTTTTTGGGCAATGTATATTAATAAATATGTTAGATAGACCTTAGAATATATATGTAAGAACCTAATGTCGATTGTACTACCATAATTATGTCATGCTTTTGTGTCTGGTGTACGCATTAAATAAAGGTATATTTGTATGCAAACAGGTGAGAATAAGAAAACATCGATGGTATAAACGAATTTTAAAAACGCGCGACCCTGTAATCATGTCGTTAGGATGGCGGCGCTTCCAAACCGTTCCACTCTTTTGTATGGAAGATCATAATGGAAGACAGCGACTACTTAAATATACACCAGAACATGTTCACTGTACGGCCACATTTTTTGGACCCATTACAGCCCCTGGCACTGGTTTTCTAGTAATTCAAACCACTAATGATAAAGTCAGTCATTTTCGTGTCATGGCGACTGGAACTGTGCGAGAACTTGATAAAAGTGTAGCTATCGTAAAAAAATTAAAACTAATAGGAACCCCTCTAAAAATATTCAAGAATACTGCCTTCATAAAGGGTATGTTTAGTTCTACATCAGAAGTAGCTGCTGCTGAAGGCGCAACGATTAGAACTGTTAGTGGTATTCGTGGTCAAATTAAAAGGCCAGTCAAATCGCCTGAGGGTGTTTTCCGGGCTACCTTTGAAGATAAAATTCTGTTAAGCGACATCGTATTCTTAAGAGCATGGTATCCAGTTGATATACCGCAGTTTTATAACCCAGTTACTTCACTTTTAATGCCGCGTGGTGAGAAAACAGAATGGCAGGGTATGAAAACTGTGGGACAGTTGCGAGCATTACATAACATAAAGCCGCCTCAAAAGTCAAATTCACTCTATCATCCTATAGAGAGAGAGCCAAAGCATTTCAATCCATTATTGATACCCCCATCATTGCAAAAAGCTCTGCCTTATAAGAATAAACCAAAATATACACCCAAAACAGCTAAGAAGTCTTCCATTTTATCCCGACCGGTTAGTACCATGTCTAGCAAGGAGAAAAAATTGACTACATTAATGCAGCAACTCCGTACCATTGAGAAAGATAGACTATATAAAAAGAAAGTTAAGAAAGAGGCGGAAAGAAAGGTCTATATGAAAAAGAAGGAAGCTGAAGAAAATAAACGACATAAGAAGATGCAAGAAAGACGTCAAGAGTATTATCGTAAAATTGCTAGAGCTGGAAAAGGAAAATAAACTAAAATAAATTTGTCCAATCTATTGTTAGTCTAAAATTTGGATGTTATTTTGTATACGTTGTAAAGCAATTAATATGAAGTAGAACGTATAACCAGAAATTACACATGATAATCTACTCAGAAAGAAAGAAAGGGAGATTTTATTGACTGAATACTAAATTTGCGAATACTGTGGTTCCATGTTCTAGGATGTGAACTCTAGTGAGCCATGTGTGAATCTACAAAAGGAAAGTGTTTAATAACATTCTGACTCTGTTATTAAGTTAAAGACGAAACCATGTGACATATTTGTAAATAAATCACACTGCCTTATTTCATGCTAACTCTATATAGTGTAAATAATTGTCGTTACAATGTTACTGTGCTATGACTGGTTACAACCAGAAGTATCAGATCAGTTACCTTTTTTTGAGAGTTTATATAAGGCGTTATGTCTGATAAATAATCTAGACGTAATGATAATAGCTTTGCTTACAGGCAGTTTGTATGGAGCGGTATATTATACTCAATTTATTCTCTTTGGAGTCTATTATCACCAGTAGCTTGTTGATTACATTAATGAGAATTAGTTTGCAATCGTTAATTTTTACAGAAATCAACATAAATGCTAATATTCTGGAATTACGAGTATAGCCTCTCAGCTTATCACTAGAAAGTAGAGCGGTTTTATGCTGGTGAAGTTATCTTTGTTGAAAACTGCAACTTCTTTTGCTTCTCGAATTAGACTATGAGAAAACTTCCAGATATAAACGTATAACAGTAACTTTTGCTAAACATTACTAACGATAACCGCTAGATTCTCTTAATACATTTATTCATCGCCTCAGTATCTGCTGCCATGACCTAGCAGCAGAAGCGAGCTCCGATCACATAGTCAATAAATTAAAGCCGATTGTCAAGATATAGAATAGAGCTTAAATTAGTAGTTCGATAAAGTTTACGTTTTAATAATTTGATAATGAATTTATAGACACATACAGTTAATTACGGTCCTCTAATAACGGAAGCTGTCATTATTTTGATTTCTACAAGAGATAAGATACCACAGTAGGAGTATATTGATGTAGTGATGCTGCACCCCGTATTGGCTTATAAGGATAGCTATATTTGATTGTGTTAATAGCTGTATTTGATATATTTAGGATACTACGAAGTGTCTTCTCAAAAATACAACAAGAACTACAGTTTCTTGTAAATTTCACTTTATCACATAAGACTTGTTTCGTCTTACAACTACCAAGGACTATCTAACTGCAATCAGACTGTCGCTGGACTATTACAGTAGTAACATGAAGTACAGTAGCATGAGGGATTAGAATATTCTGCTATGCTGAAGGTGTCTAGGCAATCTAAAATAAAAAGCTACGCTTCCTAATAAGATCTATAACCAGCTGCTACAAGTGGTGACTCATACGAAGAAAATTAGAGAAATTATTAATTCGCTTGTTATTCGAGATATTTCTACTCAACGGAATTTAATTTACTACGATGGCGAGCATGCTTGCAGCATTATATCATATTTATAATCAAGCATAGGTGCATTATTACACTTATATTATGCAATTCCGAAAAATTTTAAACTGCAAACAAGATTACCTATCTTTATCTTAAAATATGCTTGTAATACGAGTTTTTATATTAAGAAATGAAATAAGAATTGCTGCCAAAATAAATGCTATATATAGCACTAGCATGGTATGAAAATGTTTTTTTCCGAAATTACATATCCAAGAAATTTTACGACTTATGGCATTAGAATTTTGTAATCATTGACTGGTATTTGATATTTCAGACATTGATAATATGAATTTGTGAGAATCAATTCTACTTACTATTAGTAGCTATAATGGACCATAAGCAATTATCTTAAGGTGTGATAAACTCTTTTGAAATTTGATTGATAATAATTTGGAAAACGGTTATAATAACCGATGTTTACTTAGCTTAGCTATAATTGATGTGATTATGTAATGAAACTAGATTTTCAACATTTAGTCTTGAAGAGATATGTAGTTACTGTAGAAAAATGATCATCACTTACCGTCACTAATACTATGGACTAAACATCGAGTAGAACAGGCCTAACTAACTTCATACTTGCAATTTTAATTCAGCTTTAGAAGCCTCGGCTAGTTACATGCGGTAAGCAAAAATATCCTTCTAGTAGCCAGAATACTGACATTACGAATAAATTCAGAAATAAAATACCAGTAATCTGGTCTATTTTTTAGCACCATGGAAATTACTACCTTAGCCAAAGCAGTAGTATTCTTCTACACTGAGGAGAATTCTAAAGATATTATGAAAGAATTAATAACAGAGACAAATGACATCAAGTTGAACGCCCAAGCTAGAATCAAATATTTTTATTAGCGCTAATAGAAGAGCATAGAGAATAAGAGAGATATCTAGAGAGAAAATCCAGATTCTGAAACAAAACTATTTTGACCAGGAAAAAGGTATTTATATCATAGCTTGCAGACTGGAAGATGGTAAAATAATATTGGAAATACTATCATCAGAGAAAGAGGGCCTCTAAGCTTAGATACGGAGTCTATTTATGTATATGAATAAATAGAAATAAATATCAGTGATTATTACTGCCGTTACACATAGTATGCGTAATATTGAAAATTTTATCTCAAAATATCTAACTTTCGATTGTTAAGAACTAATTATTGGACAGAAATACAGCAGGTATTAACTGACTAAAATTCTGAAGTCTATAGCCTTACAATATTTGCTTTCGTCTACGTACTCTATTCGAAAATAACAACTAGATTTATAGTTTAACTACCTTATTGGTAAAAATCAGTTCAATGATAAAGAGTTAATCTATAAATTATCAATCGTTGCCGTTCTAGGCGAACCAACGCCAGCTGGATTTATCGCTGGTGCGTTCTTGCATCTTATACAACGACCTATACGATGAAGCAATCGGATCATACCTTGACGATAGATGCTATTAGTAGCCGCATAAATGATAGGATTAATACAACAATTTATCACAATTAATGTCTTGGTAATGGCATGGACAATTGGCTCATATTTCACAACACGTAATTGAACCAAGGTAAAGTAAATTTCGTTCGGTAGCCAACATAAAATCAAGGCAATAGCTGCAATACATAACATGGTTGTAAACCGTCGTCTGATTAAAACTCGCATGGAATTACTAACACTTAATTTAATATCCCTGCCATCAGACATTCTTCTAGCTACATCAGCAAAACTAATCATCGTAATGATAACCGGGAGAAATATTCGAACGGATTCAATAATCATAAATACAATGTTAGCCGATGTAATGTCATCGCCAAATAAGCTAAACCACTGACATGGTGGGAATAAATTGGGGACGAAACGTTTTTGTAGAATGCCATCAATAAGAGTTATGGGCACAAACAACCATATACAAGCGATACAAAATCTTGCACGATTTTTAGTAAATATTCGCTTGTATAGAAAAGGACGAGAAACAGCATACCATCTCTCTAAACTAATGATTGCAATAGTATAGACGGAGATAAATCCAGAGGTAAAAAATAAGACACTAGAATCAATCAAGCTACAGAAGAAAGATCCTATAAAAATATCCTTTGGATAGAAATAGCGGTCAACAGGGAGGGCATAACCCGGCATAATAAATATTATTACACCGCTAATAGCATCGGAAGCAGCTAAACTGACAACGAATTTATTAGGTATTTGACGTAGCATAGGGCGATGAATAACATTTAATGCAATAACGAAGACGTTACCAATAATAGCAGAACTACCAATAACCGCATAAATGATATTAATAGCGGGATTAGAAGTTGTGTTAACAATTACACTATCATTTCTTTGTAAAATATTCATAATGGCTAATAGAAAGAAAATACTAACTTATTGGAAAAGGTTTTGAAATGGAAATAAGCAATGGCCTTTCTTTCTGTATGAAATTAATGAGTCGATTCTCGTATCGAATAATTAAATGGGAAACAGAATTTAACGTACCTTCTTTATATTTAATCAGGGCTATTATAAGTTAGCTTTCGATTATTCTCAATTATGACCGTGTCTATTTGATCTTGAAAGGAGAATTACAGGCTATTACTTAAATCTTTCTTTATAACAATTTTCTTTTAAAGTTTCAAAAGTGAGTAGAAATCAGTGTAGCTATCAATTCTCTTTTTGACCAAGATGAACAGTAAAGGTTTGGTTGAATGAGTTTGACTTTAAAATTAAATTTCCCTATTGTAGAAACCGCTTAATCAACAAATAAAAATTTTCAATGAAAGATCAAGCTTGGATAAGACCAAAGTTCTGTCTTTCTATATGAAACTGATGAATCAATTTTCGCTTATAGATATATCCCAAAATTGAAATTAACGTTTCTTTACTATTGATTAGATTTTATTCATTTATTATATATAGTTTTGGCTGATATTGATCCTGAAGGACAACTAATCGATCAGATTTATTTATATATTATTGTACCTTCGGTGGATTTTGATCTCGAAGAATTACTGAGTATAATTCATCCCAAAACTGAAGTGAACTTCCTTTAAAATCAATCAGATTTATTTATTATATGCTGCTTGGTTTGATTTTGATCCTGAGGAATTACTGAGTAAATTTCATTCCGCAATTGAAATAAGCTATCTTTAGGATCAATCAGGGTTATTTAATACATGTAGACTGGAATGATTTTGATCATGAAGATGAGTGCCGGTAAGATTTATCCTAAAATTGAAATACAAGGCTAGCTCACGTTTTTCTGAAAAAATTATCAAATGTGTCAGAAGTGAATGAATGCCAGTAGTACTATTAAGTTTTCTTGAAGATCGAATGGACATAAGGAAATAAGCTTTAGCTGGGATATCGAATATCGAATAAAATTTAAATTCTTATTTACCAAGTCTCTTCAAAATCATTGTCAAACAAGATGCAAATCTAGGCTTAGATAATGCTAAAGTTTGTTTCTGTCTGTCTACAATGACTTAACCAAATTTCTTTTCCAATATTCCTAAAGTAAACGGGATATAAAAGTTGAAACAACTTTTTGATAGCGACCACAGCTGTGATTTTATAGAGCTCTATAGAGTTAGATGATTGTGAAATAATGGCCGTATATAGTTAATCTTGAAGTGAGAATACCTGTTATAACTGATCTAAACCTTTCTTTCCAAAATCATTAGTTAAAATGTCAAAACTGAACGTTAGCGTGGCTGTGTATTTTCATTAGCATCAAAATGAGAAGAAAAGTTTTCATTGAATACGACTGATTTCAACCTTGAAAACTCGATAGAAATTGAAATTCCTTGTTGACAAAATTACTTACTATAATCAGCCCGTGCAAGCGAAAAAAGATTCCTGGGCAAGCCTTGAACAAGTACTCGTTTGTAATTGAAAATGATTATCAATGCAAGTAATCCAAATATTTGATTAATTAAGAAGATACTGCGTCTTACAAGATAAGCTAACCCAAAACAATTTTTTGATTCTTCAATATCTTGGTTTTACTTCGATTTTAACAGTTGTAGCTAGATTATATTTCCAATATATATAAAATCTTAGCGAGTAATTTGTCGCTCCGCTCTTATATTTGTGCAAATTTACCACTCTAAGAATTCAACTGGAAGACGCCGAATATAAAAGTCCTTATGAACAGCAGCAATATCCAGTTATTTGTTTAGATTTAAAAGCCAGCCTTAACAAGCGATGAAAGTCAACAAATAACTTAAGTTTATTAACATTAAGATTGCATAACGTAATTTCATCGAAAAATTTTACTAATTTCCTTCTCTTAATCTTTCATAAGCTTGGTCTTTTGGCCTTTTTATTTTACCAATGCTTTGAACGTCGTAACGAATTTGCCAAATCGATTCAATCCGATTAAAAATTCGTAAATCGTAAGAGTTTTATAAGAAATATTCAAGCTAATAATTTCTTCTAATTTCTACGTTAATAAATTATGAGATGATTAATTATAATTGCAAAGGTTGCTGCGGTTGTGATAAAAATGGCGAGAAAAAATGGATCCAACGAATGGAGTTGTTAATCGGTCTTGCTGTGACTTACTTCCTTTCACCTGGAGAGTAATACAAAAAAATCAAGTAGATTCTATCTTTTACCTGGTTTTAATCATTTCAATGAAAGCGTGATCTATTTTATCTATTAATGTCAAGTAATTGATATAGATCATATTCTTTTCGTATGTCAAAAATAAAATAAATTATCTTATTTGATCAAGATATGAATAGAGATAATTGTAAGTAGACGATAGGCGTATCTTTTACAATAGGTCTTGCTATTACTTTCATCATTTATAAATAGCTTTGTTAGATAATTAAATTAGCCTATAAAATAGGCTACAATTGAGTATTGTAAATCATTCTATTTTTTTATTACCATAGAATATACTCTGTCTTATGAATAAATCAAACCTTTGAAAAATCTCAAACAGAGAGCCAGTGGCAAACGTCATCTAATTGAATTATATTTTATTAGTAAGACCCAAGTTTCTTAATATTTGATTTGGCAATCTTTTTTATGGTAAAGAATAGATATCTAATCTGTTACAATAGAGATATATCTATTTATGTTATTTCATTATTTAAAAATGAAGATAGAGAATGAGAAAGTCCTATTAAATCATCCAATGATTCGCATACCTAATTAATGGTTTGCAGTTCCGGCATGTTTATAGATTCGTAATCTTCCCGTAAAGCTTTGATATAATCATCTTCAAGATCCGGTGGATATTGTTTGAATTTGCCTCATCGTCCTTTTCTTCTGAATAAGCCTAATACTAGTATAGAATATCTCACTCTCAATTATCTTAAAAATTCATAAAAATTAAATCAAAAGGGCCACTCTTACTGCTATAAAATTTTAGTGAAGCTGCTAAAATAGAGCCCCAAATTTTGTATTACAATTTTTCCAGTTCTTCCCTTCAACATTTCTTATAAAGTTGCACAAATCTTATTCTGTTTCTGTTACTTTTTGGACAATGTAGGCGGTAGATAAACATTATTTTTCTTATTCTTGATCATTAAACTCATTTTCTGCGTGGGTATTATTGACATACACTCACACTTCTATACATTATCGATTTAAAAATCGATGCCATGATAGGATAATGTCGTGTAGGCCGATATATTATTAATATAGCAAAAATGGGCTAATACATAAGTTTTAACATGTGTGAATTTCTAGAGAAATGCCTCTAGCAAATCCTTAAGTCCCTTAGTTTATATCATATAAACAGTCCTATTTTAGGGATCACAATAAACTTCAAAGAAAATTAGTCATAGACATTATTTCTTATTAATTGCCAATAGACGGTATATTTCATTTTCAATACTTAATAAATCATCATTTGCTACGGAATATTCCACATTTAAAGAGGAAGTAAATTGGAGAGTGTTGCTGTATTTCAATTTTATTGATATTATGTTACACATATGCATGATAGGAGCATTTCGGGCTTTAACAATATCTTATGCAAGTATATTCCATGTTTTTATAAAGTCGAGAATTTACCAGCATTATTGAGGCAATTTCATCTATTTTCCTTAAATAAACAAATCTTGTATTATCGTTATTTCAACAAAGACAGAAAACATAAAGATAAATTGATTCTAGCAATATTCTAAGATTCTAACATCCTGTAGTGTTATCCGAAGGAATCTCTTGCCGAAGATAAACCGAAGAATTTATTTTTCTTGTTTTCCTATCAAGTATCTTTCCTTTTCTCATTACTTATTAATACCCTATTGTATTGCATTAATTTTATAAATCAAGATCATGATGGAACAGCAGACTGTAGATTGACTTTTTCATAATATTAAAAAAACAAGTCTAGAATTCCTTTCTCCCGTTTAGGTGAAATGCCTGCAGGCAAATCTAAATATCGAAAGTAATTTTCTGTCTGCGACTTTATTTAGCTAGCAGGCCGCTAATAAAAAGTAACCAAGGACGCTTATATTTGTTTCAATATCTTATGCTAATTCTCAACGTCTCCTAAAATTAACTCGTTCCTTTTAACAAAATTCTATAATCATATTACCATGTGAACAAAAGTACAGTAATCATTTTGTCCATCGACAATAATCTTTACTTCCGTTAAGATGACAGCATAAGAATCTAAATGTGACTATAGTAGTTATGATTACCTAGTCTGTAAATAAAGCCTGATTCACCATTTGTTATTAGGATGAGTACAATAATGCTAAAGAAAATTTTTTTAATTATGTACTAATAATCCTTCAAGGCAGTGCAATGTATGGAAATTCTTTTAATTATCTAGAATAACAGCATGGTTGTATCTGTCGCAAAAGAACTAATATTAATTTGACTTTACCCTCATTTTATGACATCTTCTTTTGCCAGTTCATCCTTGGAATGATTTTTCTTCATCAACGATGCCATAGCTATTAATAATTATAGTCATTGTGTAAATGAAATTATACTAGAGCGAAAATAATCATCGTTTACCAAGAGTATAATACTACAAAATCAATTTAAGAATGCCGACAATTTTTTCAATTCAGAGAGATATTTGTCGCCCTTTATTCCGACAATAGTTGCCATTTACATTCAAAAACGATTGATTTTCAATATTAAGAATTGATTAGGGAACTAGCATACTTATTTGCAATATGAGGATGTCGTTTATCTTGAATTTTCCCAGCAGTTATTGATCCAGGCAGTTTTAGCAGATATAGTACTCTAATCTATTGTAGTTGCTTTATGCCTTCTCTAGCCTTCTCCATCAGAATTCTTAAATAAACAGATAGTGTACATACATGTCGCTAAATAAAAGCCCACGAACCAATATTTATTGATTAATAAATATACTGCGAAAATTCTTTATTTTTATAGTTACTAGTGCAAACTCCCGTCGCTTTACTGACGGTTTACGATAATGTGCTCATTTAACAAGCTTTTAAGGTCAGTATTGTTGATTCATGCACTAATAAGAATAGTTGCATGATAACCTTCCAACTTAAATTAGACTCTATGGTATAAACTGACTATATAAGTAAATTTTTTCTTACGTATATTTAGAATTGACTGAGATTTACACCTTTAACTAAAGGGAACTACAATATCTAATTGCAATCTAATTCTTGATGTTTTATTAAGGACCTCTGATCTAAAATACCCTCTAGCCGTTTCTTAGTCAGCTTCCGTCATAATATTAACGCTATACATCCACTAAATCGAATGCCCTTGATGCTTAAAGCTACTACTAAGCATATCTCCATTCTTCTTCCAAGATCATCATTTGACTAAGGTTTAAAGTATATAAAGCGAACTATAATATCTAGTAGCCCTAAAAAGCTTTGTCGGAAAGGACTAGCAAAGCACTATTGGAAGAGTTATGTAATGTACTTAAAGTTATGATGATTAAAGCTTGTAGATTTATGCTTGAATATAGGTGAGTTACAACATCAAGTAGTCCGCTATAACAGTCCAGACTATTCTCCAGCCTACAGTAAATTATATCAAGGGTATACTTTTGAGGGATATAGTCTGGAGTTGATACGCGACATAGCCTTATCTTAGGTGCATTATCTATTTCAAGTTTTAAGACAGCAATAAAATCGCCAACTTTCGATATCAAGTTTTACTGTTTCTTTTATTAATTGGCATACGCGCAATATCAAATTCTATCCAACAGTCAATTTATAATTGTAGAATAGATTATATCAATTATCGGGTGCTCTATAAATTGCTAATTTGCCGCAGCAAAAATTGTAAAAGGTTATAATCCACTAAACATTGAATAGGATATAAAAATCTTAACCTCTCTGATAATACAATTTAATTCATCGGTAAATCTAAAAATGACAAGCTCCTTTAAAGCTATCATGAATTCTCGGAATAAGACGGAAAAATAAATCAACATCATAAATGTTATTTCATGCTGCAATTGCTAGAAGTGAATTATAAACGTGATCTTATCATCTGTTAAAAACTGTCTATATTGTAAATAGCAATTACAAGTTACGTCCATACTACATAACATAACAAGCGTAGTTAAATTGGTATAATCTTATCACCGGTAATATCATGGATAACTGCTATCAGGTATAAAAACAAAGGGAATCGCTTTTAAGATATTAATAGATAAAACATCAGTACACGACCGCTGGATAGATTAAAATCATTTTACCGATTGAGATCATTTTTAAATTTATCAATAGAGCACCATACTGGTACATATAGTATTGGAAGCAGTGTTCAGTTTCTAATTAATATGCCTCCAACTACGAGTATTTTGGATAATTATAATGACCGGTAATAAATAAATAAAACCAAGATAGAGTTTATGCTATTAGGTAAAATCGTATCGAGTTGTTGCATCATCTCTACTGCCTGTGCCAGAGTTGATACAACGCTCTCCTTTGCAATGTTCGGTTCCTATCAAGGCCGTAATAATTCCAATATAGTCAACAAATCCCTCTTCAGAATTGGTCTTTAGCTTGTGAAATCAGGGAAAATAGCTATGTAAGGCAAGATATTGAGAAAGAGTGGATAACTAAAACCTTCAGTCTCCAATCATATGGTGAATTTAACTTTTGTTTCGCACGCTTGCTTATGGAGGAAGGTAATATATAATAATTAAATGTTGCTAAACTCAATTTAAGCATGAATAATATGCTGTTAATCTGTTAACTTATGACACTAAGGTAAAACTGAAATAAAACGTAATTAGAAATATTATTTAGAATTGATAAACATATCAATGGATTTTTAATTGAATTAAATCACGTTCATGGAATGATTAGAATAGTGTTTCATCAATCTATGAAAGAAAGTTCTGCATGTTTAGAATAACATTAACTGTAAATTCCGTTTAGCTTGAGTATGTATTTTAAGCGGAGAAAGGATAAAATTAATAAACGGAAGAAATTATATAAAGTGTAAATTAAACTGATGGGCTAAATATCGTACGGATATTAGCAGTCAGAGTTGAATTCGAATACAAGTTATTCATCATTGCTAAGCTAATAAGTGAATAAATGTCCATATTTAAAGGCTAGTTAAATCATACGCACTAGCATTGGTTAGATTGGTAGGACTTCTGCTAGGCCTGATCGAATTGATTGGTGCTATTGGTGTCTTTTTACCCGTTATGCAGCGACTTATTTGCCTAATTAATTGGATCATGCCACGACGGTAAGTTACATTCGTGGCCGCATAAATGATCGGATTAACACAGCAATTTGTCACAATTAAGGTTTTGGTAATGGAATGAACTATTGGTTCATAAAAAGCAAGACGCAATTGGACTAAGGAAAAATAAATTTCGTTAGGCAACCAACATATAATTAATGCCACAGCAGCAATACCTAACATAATTGTAAATCGCCGTCGAACCTTAACACGTTTAGCGCTACTGCAATTTAATTTCACATCGCTCTTTTTCGACATTCGTCGAACTACATCAGCAAAGCTAATGATAGTAACAAGTGCTGGAAGAAAGACACGAATAGATTCTAATACCATAAAAACCAAATTAGCTGAAACAATATCACCCCGAAATAGACTAAACCACTGACATGGAGGAAATAATCTTGCATCGAATTTTTTCTGTAAAACACCATCGACAACTGAAATTGGCACAAATATCCATATGCAAATAATAATTAAACGGGTTCGATTTTGCGTGAATAATCGCTTATAAAGAAATGGGCGAGAAACTGCACACCATCTTTCCATACTTATAATAGCAATAGTATAGACCGAGATAAATCCAGAGGCAAAAAATAAAGCATTAGAATCAATTAAACTACAGAATATTGATCCTAAGTAAACACCGTTCGGATATGGATAACTATCAACAGGAAAGATATAGCCTGGCATGATAAATATTAATAAACCACTGATAGCGTCCGAAGCAGCTAAGCTGACAACAAATTTATTCGGTGCTTGATACAACATTGCGCGGTGGATAACATTTAATGCAATAACCCAAATATTACCGATGATCGCTGTACTACCAATAATGGCATAAACAATGTTAATAGTTGGATCATATTCATACGTTGCGTTAGCTTCGATGGAATCATTTTCTTGTAAGACATCCATAGCACAGTGTAGAAACAGTAGTGGAAACAGTAGACGATAGCTCTAAAAGTGTATGGCAAATTGTTAATGTCTTTTATAGAATCATTTAATGAATGCTGATTGATATTAGTAATGGATGAAAACCAATTGGCGTAGAAGAAAATTTCTGTTTACGACCGGAGCTGATCCAAATGATAATTATCTTGCGTAATTTTAGTCTTGAAGGTCAAGTTCTTGATGTCTTAAACCCTTCAATAAACGAGTTTAAATGATACGAGCAATGATGTAAATTTAGTTTTACAGAGCCTTATTTATGTAGAGTAGTTTCAAGTCTTGAAACTCAAATTCTTGATGTCTTAAATCCTTCAACAAGCTAGTTTAAATGAAATGAGCAATGATGTAAGTCTAGTTTTATTAAGCCTTTTTATGCAGAATAATTTCCAAGTATTTATCGTAGAAGAAATTTCTGTATGCGGCCGGAGCTGATCTAAACGGTAGTAACTATATCTTGAGTAATTTCAGTCTTGAGGCTCGATTTCTTGATATCTTAATCCTTCAACAAACTCGATTTATAGATATCTTAATCTTTCAACGAACAAGTTTAAATGAGATTTGCAATTGTGTAAATTTAGCTTTACAAATCCTTTTTATGCTATTACAGTAATTTCAAGTTTTACAGAATTGTCGAAAGCAATTTTGTTTCTGGAATTTTTTCAATCCTTGAATGCCAAATAGGGTTTGGATTAGTAGTATCACCCTCGATTAGGTGGATACGATTGCAATCACTGCTTTAATTGGAAATGACCAAAACGAATAAATTTGAGTAAACGATGATAATTATAATAGCAAATACGTAATATTCAATTCTGCTCGTGCAGTAAGTGTTTGATCCTTTATCCAATGGCGATGAAAAAAGTATCTCACTATCGCGTTATTCGACCGATTTTTTTATCAATTCTAATTGAAGAGAATTGCTTCAATTCTGATAAAATTATCTGAAGAAAAATTTCATCCTACAAATGGAGTTAATCAGTCTTGGCCTTATTGAACTTACGTTGTCCTGAAAGAAATAATAAAGAAGTAAATAACATTGACTATAATCCTTTCATAATCATTTTAGTCTAAATGCTTCAAGTGAATTGATAGTTCGTAGCGATGAAAATGGATAGATTGAAATAGAGTCAATTTATTCGTTCCAATTTAATCAAAAAATGAATTATTTTGCAAGTCTGTAAGAGAACGCCTTGATACTGTGATTTAAAGTGGACCTTTGTTCATTTAACATTAGCGCATTTGGTTAAATAAACTAGGTTATTGAATAGATATTATCCTTATTATCCATTCGCTTATTTTCAATAACCATGTCATAATAGCTGCATAGTTGATTAATTCTAGTTTCTTTTCAAAATTTAAGTTACATTAATGAAAATATCGATAAAGTATGAGGAAGATAGCTACCCAATCGACACTTGTCGCTATATAAAGTCAGGTAGGATTCTTGCTATTGTAGGCCTATCTGCTCAACAATATCTGCTTGCTACTCTGCAACGTTAGTGAATTAATGGGTAATAATAGAATTACCAGCTTGCCTAAATATTTTTTTAACGTTAATAACTTAAAATTCATATAATGCAGATCGAAGGATTCAAACTCTCTTAAAATCAAGTAAAATTGGCACTGAAATGTTACTAGTCTTAAATTTTTCATTATTTTGAGAAATTCAATTCTAGAGTGAATCCATTAGACGTATCTCAAGTCGAAAATTTTCCAAGGCTATTTAGCTCGCATTCACTCACTATTCCCTATTAGTTATTCCTGCAAAAGTTAAACGCTTTTTTTTCGAGCTGGATCGACCGACGCTATTGCTAGCAGACGTAACGAAACGTTCATGATCATAGATGCTGAAATATCGGTCATTTTTACAGGAACTGAGGGGTTTGAACTCTTCAAATTGAAAAGTTAACAGAATGTCATACACAAATAAAATATCCTTATATAATGTGAATGCAAACTATAGTAGCAATTGAATTCATTGCCTTTTCTGCTGCATTTTCTCTACAACAACAACTTACGGCTGATTAAAAATTAATGGCGATTTATTCTAACAATGGTTTAAAATTTCTCTCTGTAATGTGCTATCTTAAGTAATTTTAGAAACAGACTCATCTCTTGCTTACATAAAATAAAGGCCAATTGTATTTAATCATCATTCAAATTCTTATTTATTGACCATAGGATGGAATACACTGTACATCGTCTCTGGCAAGCTATCAATTTTAGACAATCTTGCTACTAAATTGATAGACTTAGTTACAATGGAATGTTGATCAAGTTAATCATTAAAATTCTATAATCTCATCACGCTATTGCTACACTTGGAATTGTTATCCCAATATGATTATGTTAGATGTTTAATTAGAAATTCATCAGTAGCTGCTGAAAAATTTAAATATCAGAAAGCATGTTAAAGCACTCGAAATAAGTGAAAATAGCAGTCATTTAAAAAGCAATTCCCCATCTTCTTATTTACAATTTGATTAACAAAAACGAAAGTTGTTCCATTAAACCATAGCGTTCAAATAACATCATACAAACATGAAACCTCTTGAAACATGTCCCCTATCGATCATCTCTTGATATTTGATCTGCTAGAATTGAAGCTGTTATTATTGGTAAGGGTAATCAATGATTTAGAGCTCTCTTGATAACACCTATACAGCATTGAGCTCTTCATAACAACGGTCTGTAAATTATTTTTCGTAATTTAATCGACTAAAATTGAATCTTTATCATTGCATTGTTATTTTGATTCAGTTCGATTACGTTGTCAATATATCATGCGAGGAAGAATATCTAAATTCTCGCTAAATGAATGTATTTATGCGCCATATAATAGTAGAAATATATTAGAATCAAGATCAAGCTACTGAATGGCTTGACAGACTAGATTCTTTATGACTGAATAGAATTAAATAATTGATCAGAGGTTCCCTTTGACCTATTATTACCTTGCAGTAATTTAAATTGGACAACTCTAACATTCCATAAGTAAGACAATGATAAGAATACAAGATCACGAAAAGAATCAATAAATTACTACAGCAACTTTATCTCCTTCCTCTATGAAAATAAATGCTCTATCCATTAACAATCTACTACATTGTAAAGCCCATACGAAATCTGCTAAACATATTGTAGTATGGATTAATACGTAATTCCACCATACAGTTAAAATTATATTAATTGCGTAATGAAGGACAGGATGTTTTTTTACCGACTATTGCATTATTGCACCACATTAGTATAGTATGTTGAACTTGATTTACTGTACATGGAACTTATTTGATTTGATTACTAATCCATTCCATCAAGGCTAGCTCAATTAGGATATCAAGATTGTCAAGGCCATATTAACAAAATTAAATACTTCTAACTTTTTCTGTTCTATTATAAATCCTAAAACGATCTAACCATCAAAAATGATTCCAAATACTTCGTAAAGTTCTGAAATCAATATAACGTTTTATTCAAGCCTTCCATCGTCTTTAAAACGCCCTTAATATTATGGATTACTTCTAACAATCTTAGAATACAAAAATATTACTCGTTCAAGCCTGTTATCTGCTTCTGGAACTGCATTCTTTCAATGGCTGTCTGAACTAAAGATAGTTACTGTATTGATTAACCTCGTTGATGCGGATATGACGGCATGATAATGATTTATTTGACTCTTATGTGTTAAATCATTCCGTTTTGTTTTTATACTGTTTGCATAGTTGCCTTCAAGGCTGATTTTGGAAAACAATTTTTAATTTGTGTCGTATAAGTTATCGGTTATTAATATTTTTGGTGCGGTTAGGATATTGTTTACATGATAGATACCGTAGTAAAGTCACGAATGGAAAATCTTTCACGATATAAAATCAGGTAAAGTAGAGAATTAAATTGTCTGTATTATTAAGGGCTTAATGCGCTACAGAACTTCATGGCAAAATAAAAGCCCCATGACACTGTATTAGTAGAGCTAACTACGAATTGGCATAATTGATGGCTTAGACCTTGAATGTAAAAGGTGCACAGTAATAAAATAGAATAAGGAACTGGTTCTCTTTAAATATTAGATATGTATTGCTAACAACTATTTGGTATAAGTGATGGCTTAGACCTGGAATGTAAAAGATGCACAGTAAACAAAATAATATGAAGAATTGGTCCTCTTCATTTATCAAATATGTATTATCTTTGCTGTATAATGGAATCATTACAATAAAATTTCCCATATTGTTGCAGGTGGCTCCAAAGACTATAAATGATAACTAAGACTTTACGTGAGTATACGCATATAAAAACTTTCACACTATTTTCATACAGTCATATCCATACTTTGTTTATCAAACAGAAATTTGATATTGGATTAGGCGTTTATTGTCATACACTACAAGCTCTCTAAGTGACGCGAACTCTTACTAGTAAAATCTTTTATGGTATAAAAATTGAAATAAAGAAACAGATTTTCATATTTACGAGAGAGCCATGATCCTTTTCTTCAATGAATTATAAATTATTGTAAGCGCTATAAGTGACTGCTAAAATGTAGCTAGAAAAATCTTTCATGGCATGAAAATGAAATTGAGAATCAGATTTTATTTTACGAGATAGCTTTGATGTTTTTTAAAATAAATTTATTAGAATCAAATCTCGTGTGATATCAGAGAAACTGCAACTAGTGACGAAATAAGTGATGAAGTTTGTATACGCGTAAAGAAAAATTTTAGAACGCCTCGTGTAGTAGTCGCATAGGATATTTGTTTATCGTAACCAAACTTTTAATTTACTCATCGATCAGAGCTGCTACAAAAATGACTTTTTAGCTTAAAATGGATGAAATAGACAATTACTTTTTTTTTTCATCAGAATAGTTTGATCTACTGCATTACTTCAAATTGGGATGATTTTAATGGCTACAATTTCAAAAGACAATACTGCAACGGCTAAGTCAAATAAGATCAGCTAGAGTGTATTGTGATAACTAATTTTAAATACGCTCTTTCAAGTCGGATTACGTAGAGTATTCATGTTTAATTATTTATCCCTATTTATACTATTCTTGATTCAATAAATGATTGAATCCAACTGCTAAATAGTTACTATAGATTTTGGTTATCCTTTGCTTCGGTAGATAAACAGTAATCATCTTGTGTATCAAGTATCTCAACTGTGAAGATAAACCTAATTTTTAAATTTTTTTCTGCGGTATTAATATATCGCTACCAGTTTTAATTTGTGATTAATTATGATAGGTTACAGAATTAATGGATATAAATGAAAGTGAAATTGGTCAGTCAGTAGAATGTAGTCTATATGATATTATATCAAGTCATGGACAACAGTTAAGTATTAATTTACCAGTTTTTTTCCGAAAGCACATATAGATAAGTCATAAATTGTAAGCAATGGATTAGCAAGTAATAGAGCTGATCATGGTAAGGACTGCTACGAACTAAAAGTACATAGGCGTTCTATAAACATCTTTAATAATAATCAATAGTAGCATAACGAAATCAATACGGGTTTGGATTCCTGCTAAGATCGTATAGAAAGTGCTTAATTACTGTAAACAAGCCAATTAACTAGTGAAATAAAATTCATGGCTAACTGTACATTAGTCATCCAAAGCAGAGCGTCTTTAATTATTGCATCCTTGTCTGCAAGCCAGACTAGGATGCCTGCTAAGGTTATCTTAATTAATTCTTAATACTGCATTTGGGAATCCACTATACATCGATTAAACGGTGATTAAACTGCAAAATAAATTTTTTACCAACTGCTGGTATTCGTTATAAAAGATAACGTAGTAACTATTATCATCGGAAGCAAACATCATTGCCTTGCGTGAACACGATTGCCATTAAGCGGAAAATGATCGTGTTGCTTTGAAATAATTTCTATAGGATTATGACACCTAATTGAAGCTTACCATAGGCAAAGTATCATAATTACAGGTAATTTATTAAATGACTTACTGCAGAGCAAGCGACAGTAAAACCTCAAAGAGGATACTTTCTCTTATGGCATGATGTCTACTGATGTTTTAGATATTAGAAATGATCATAATAAATAAGGGTATTTACTGACGACAAATGGTGGCAACTGTAATGATCTGAAGAATAACCTTAAATCGATAATAAAAAAGTGAGCCATGGTAAGTTTTTTCTTTTCGAGAAGACTAATAAAACAAAATCTTAAAGCGAATATTTTATCTTATGACACGAGCCTAAGGATTATTCTAGAAATTAGTGATGGCTATAACAAATTTAAGGTAGTTACTACCGATAGCCAGAAACTGTAATGGTCGGAGTACTAACCTTAAAATTGATCATAAAAATGAGGTACGGTAATTCTTTTTTTTCGAAAAGATTAGCCAATAAAATAGTGATAAATAATAGATGAAAATCAATAGTTAAATTACACTCTAGACAGCTAATTAGTTCGTTAGAATTACAGCAAGCTGTTATTTCCGCTCTTTTAACTGATTTAGTAAATTAAATACACTTCCCGAAAGTGGCTAGAGCAGCAATAGCTCTTTGAGAATAAGTACGTATACCTATATCTTATGTTGGACTTGTAAATCCTAGTAAAATATACTAATGAAAAGATAGAACTGTTTTATAAATTGCTTTTAATCAGACATTACCATCGTAATTTAATAATGATCACTTATATGATGAATAACAGTCTAGAAAGAAATTATTTATACAGTAGATCATCATTAAGTAGGTTTATTTTCACGGTACTACCATACTGCAGATAGCTGTCTAGAAAATCACTTTTATCTAACCAATGAATCTCAATAGCGAGTGCTTGTGCGAGAAATAAAAATAAAATCATGAAGCAAATTTCAACTGTTAAAACATCCATTTGCTCATTATTTGCTAGTAAATCTTTATGATATACGGCATGATACGGTTTAATAAATTATTTTTGGGCCTCTCTTACTTTTAAATTTCAAGCTATGCATATAGATGCTTTCTTGATATATATATATGACATTGCTATTAATAGAAATTAGTGCCACAGTAACTTTATCCTTAGATTTACATTACTCTATCAAAACAAGCCATAATTGCGAAGGAAGAAACTAAAAAATAGGCTTACAGTAGATAATGCAATGATACAGTTAGCAACAATGAAACCGATTTACAGAATCATCGTATTGTCTAAGGAATCTCTTGATTTTAATTTAAAATAATTCAAAATAAAATTTGAAATCAATTTGTCTCAAAGAGCTTTAAATATTTATAATGAACTTTCTTATTTTCGTCTCAGTTTCGAACAATAGTTTTTACCGATCCACAGGGTGCCATTTAACAGAATCAATTTATTACGAAACTGTATCAAAAGAACGCTTGATCAAGTGATAAAAGAGCATTTACTGTAGTTTTACTTACTTTAACCAGTTTTTATGGTAATCTATCAAACGATAAATGCACATGTTCTTTCGATAGTCAATGCAGTGTAGTTTATTTATCAACGATATAATCTACTCCTTCTAATGTGCTACAATAACTAAAGGATATTCTATCCGATTTACTAAGGGACTAGAAATAGATCGAAAGGAAACTATCCAATAAACAGTTTGAGCTCTCTAAGGGCGATTTCAAACAGTTGAGCGGTTAATGTGTCTAATTTATTGGCAAAATAACTTTTAACCCGCTCGTATTCCTTATAAATTTAATTCTAATGACCACTGCTATTGGTTGAAAAGTTTTTTCAGTATGGTTAACGTTGCATCCTCCTTAAAATAAATGAAATTCATGACTGCGAAACATAGCTTATGTGAAGTACTGCACCCAATCAATTCCATCACAGCAGAAAGTTTTAGACAACTGCGTCTAGGCACAAGATCTATGAAAGACTTAAGCAGTCTGAAATTTAAAATGTAAAAGGTCAACAGAATTAAATATAAAATTTATTTATCCATCCGTGGGAATTTATGACGCCGATAGCGCCGGTACTACGGAAATCAAGTAACATTAAGGTGTTCACCAGCAATTCGTTAACAAAGCATCGATCGAATTATTCTAACTAACTCACGATTTATTTAATTATATATTCCGGTCAACGGAAGTATAGAAAGAAAAGGCACATAAGCCATTCTCTATCAGAAAACTGAGCCATCTATTGGTCCTAAAGTAGTGCATAATATTTATCAAGATGTTGATTACGGCAGTTATGGGCAGTTAGCTACTGTGCTGTGCGGCTGAGCATCAATTTTAAATATTTTTTAGCTAATTTTATTTGGCTGATTGCCTATTAATAGTGTCGTATATTAATTAAAAGTCACCATTGCTTGAAAGATCAACTTTATTCTAACGCTATTCTGATGTAAAGTACTTCCTTCAATGTCCTGAACGATTTAAAATTTAATACAATTATGTATTAAAGTAGTGAACACGTTTAAAAGAAAAGGAAAGGTTTCTATTAAATTTATATCCAGATAAAGCCCTAAATAGTAGGATGAAACTGCTTTGACTATTCACATTATAGTAGTCATTTCCCCAAATCTACGGAATGCTATTTCAAATATGTCACAAAATCTAGTCGAAATAGTATTTTAGTTTTATGGAATACTGTAAAATGTCCAACCAAGTCAAGAAAGCAAAATTGTAGCCAGCTGACATCTGTTACTATGCAATAATGTCTACTAACCTGGATTGCTGTCTTCCTTAACTAAAAGACTTGCAATTATAAGGTAATATAATATCCTAATTACGTCTTTAATTGCAAAATAATAAATTTACACAGTATTAACAATTCACTTCCTATGTTATTTTTAGATGGTATCCAAAATATATCATCTAGAATACTTCAGTTTTTTTAATATTTCGTAAACCCTAAAATATTGCCAGCAGTTGAAAGAATAGTTGGACGTTAAAAGTCAATGGGAGTGCTTTAAAAAACAAAGCCTGGCAACAGAATGAGTCATGATATATGCTAACACATGTGGTAATGCCTACAGTATCAACTTAGAGCCTTCCTTGTCTTGTAAACTTATTTACAAAATTTACCACTCTACTTGATGAAGATTGATTACAACCATGAATTAATTATTTTCTATCATCTTATAGTAATATTAAAACAAGTAACTTCATCGAAAAAGAGAGTCAACAATTTAACAATTTAAAATAACAGTCATAGGGTTGGCCAAATGCTTTAGCGTCTTGTATTTCTAATTCGGTAAAAATTTTTCATTTTCATATCAAATTAAAATTCCATGACGTTAAAACATCCATATGAAACCCAAAAGTCGAATTATGTAATAGGTTAATATAATTATTGATGGGAACCGAATTAGTAATTGCTGAGAAGAAAATGAAACTCACCTTGACTATCAGCAGATCCACCAGGTTGTTGGTGGCGATTGTGATATTAGTTTGCTTTCCACACCACTCAATTACAATTTAACCTAACCTTCCACAAACTAAGGATTAATAATTTTAATTTATTATTATTCTCAGGACAAGAATGATAAATCTAAAATAAGTCATCATATTTTAAGGTAACAATAAGAAGAATGTTCTCATTCATCGATGATTTTATTGTCTAATACTAATTGTCTTGTTTACTAATAGTGCAACAATATTTTTACCTATTCTCAGTTGTCAATAAGAATAGGTAGGTTGATTATAAATCCATATCTTTTACTTCATAATCACAGTATGGAGTAGAATTGCTTGAGGCTATAATACGTCTGAAATGAAGTCAACCATTGCTTCATCTTTGTGGTTAGAAGAAGAGCTTTAACTAGCTATTATTACCCAATTAACGGGTTTTATTGGAATAGAACAATATAGTCATTAAAAAAATGCTCTATATCTAGAGTCGAACTTATAGTAGACTTTCTTTTTATACACTCTCATTATAGTCTATAGTCTATAGCTAATCAACGAGAATAGAATTAGATCATGATGACTACTTTAGTCTAGAATAACTGCCCCTAACAATATGTCCTAACCCTTGTGTTCTTATTATAATAGAAGTCAAAAAATGGATATCAAAAAATGTATTGCATAATGATGCTAATCTTAGCTTGTATTTCTTTTTTCATCAAATTAATGAGTATAGGAGAGATTTCCTATTAAATAGTAACATAACGAATCGCTGAAAAAGGCAGATTAAGTGTGGCTAACTTAATTCAAGATAGTTTGCCAGAATTTGTTCAATCTTGCCGTTCCCGTGATTTGGTCACGTTCTAGGTCTATATCATCGTGCTCTATTGCACTACTTTATGTTCTCATGTCCTAGATAAATGCATAGAAAAAATAATAGTATTAACTAATATTATCCTCATAAAATAATAATGATTACTTTATTAATAATACCAATAATGATGACGGTACCAACGAAGGTAAACGATAACCTACGTATAGTTCGAAAGCATTTTTATCTTCAATTTAGAATTTTGAAAGACTAGAGGCCATTATAAAATTGTACGACTCAACCAAAGTCTAATAAATATTAAATATTAGATTCAATAACTGCTTTAATAGCCATGAACTGCTGCGGCAATTTATGTATCGTATTATTTATTCTTGCTAATAAATACTATCCGTTTTCTTGTCTCAAATGATGGCAGCCCCCGATATAAAATATGTATTATATGAGTAAATAACTCGATGAACTACTAATTTTCAAATATAAGTCACTTCATCACTATTCTAAGTGCAAATTTCAATCCATTGTCAATTAGTATCCGTTTCTTGCCTCAAAACCAATAATCATGCCTTACCATGGGCTACTAAATGACCAAAATGACACAATTTTGAGAGTGCGGTAAGTCTGTATCTAATGTACTCGTACTGTAAAACAACAAATAAAGCAGCTGTAAGCCACACTTAATTACATATAGCTAGAAAAGAGAAATGAAAAACACAATAGTGTTGACATAAGTTACCATTTAGGTGTGATTTCGTACAATAACTTTCCTAGTGCTTTGATCAGCATTCTGTAAAGATCAGATATGGGTACATTTTTAGTAGACATCTTTATGGAAGAATAAAAAAGCCATGCCTTATGTTAAAATAGAAATTGAAATTCAGTGTATCTTTTTTTTCTATCTATCAAAATTGTTCTAGGTGTTGTTTATTATATTCAGATGTTAATGATATCAATGGTATATTTATCGTCAAATATAAATTCAAATTCAATTTTCGTTTACCTTCATTATCTACTTTGATTGGCTAGAACCTATTCTAAATCCAGTTACTGCATCTAATGAATTAGAATACACTTGTATTTTAATGAATATAAGAGTTCCCATGGCAATAGCGCAGTATTTGTAGCTAAGTAATATCAGTGTAGATTTACTTCGCGGTATTTATTTATTCAGTACCAGAGGACTGTTTGTACTTAACGATAAATTTATGTGAAAATTTGTGATAGTTTTCCTAAGAGATTAGATTCACTACCGTATAAGATTATACTGTCAGTGTCTCTAATCGATTTGGCACAAAAACATTTGAGATATAGCTATACTGATGGCTAATTTTGTAGATTTTCTTGATCATATAAAGCTTTTCACACTAAAATTTAGCTAGTGATCGTGGACTTCCAGTAAGCGTAGGCTTCGAAAACGTGATTATTAAGTAAAAAATGGTTTAGTTCAATCTTTCCGTCTATCGTCGACATATTACACTGATTAAAATCGTTCCTGATATCACATAACATTAAATACAGTATCTGCATCTTAACAGTATACACTTTATTACCATTTCGTTAAATTATGATTTCGAAAATCATAATCAATATATAGAAGCTATTTCAATTCAATAGTCATCTTAAATATCATATCAATTTATACCAGAATCATATAGAATCAGCCCTACTTTTGAATACTATTTTTCCTGCAAATATATTAGCAAGATCATTAATAATAAATATTTGAATTAATAATTTGTAGCTTCTTTGTTAACGATAATTTAAGATTAGGCAATTCTGGTACAATTATATATCGAATAGATTTATGCCTGCCAATATAATTACATAAGCATACTTTAACTTAATTTGTGAGATATCCGCATAGAGACATTCTACATTCTGCAAATTCATATAGAGAATTCCGATTCCGATACAGATAATTACATAATATCTCTAATTTGTATAGGATGAACTTATAACACAACATGTATCTATATTCTGTAACGAGGCAGCCAAGACATCGCTTTGATAAATCCATATTATCATGCAGCTACTTCATTGATACCTCGATAATAAAATTAAATTGTTGGTTTCTTATAAATGACTATTAATTACTTCATAGAATCTAGATTTTACGATTTAAAATACACCAACTCTAGTACTCATTTTCAATTGGGAATTGGGAATTCGTAATTTATATGAAATTTTTAGGCCTAATTCGTACAGTAATAAACTAATAATATACTGTATAATTTATCTTATAAAACTACTATAAATATATTTAAAATATACCCGAAAGACAATTTTTATCTCGTTATTAACTACACGGAAAGCTTCGACAGTTTCCGCATAGTCACAAAGGCTAATAAAGTAAAAGAAATGTTACCCAGCTTGGGCTAGCAGAATTAAGGACAATTAATTACAATGATAATATTGTATGCTTCAGCTAGGACATTTCATCATCTTATTGTCTGGTTGATTAGTTAAGAATCGGTTTTTTGAGGGCCATACATATCATCTTTTAGCTGCTTAAGATATTCCATCGTCTAAATCCATCAGAAATAAGATGAGCTTCTAGCAAAATTAGCATCAAATAAATAGATGGTTATATCCTGTATATATACCTTTTCTATAGACTCTTCCACATGCTGTATTCGTTTTAGAAATCTACATTTTAGATAGTTTAATAAGGTTATATATTTGAACAGTAAAAAACTACTATTATTATCATTCATAACACTGGTATTCATGTTGTAAGTTATAAGAAGAAAAATATCTTATCGACATACTCTGCTTTTTCCTTATTTCTTATGATTTTTTGTTGATTTAGTAGGTTCATCCATTCTTCTTGAGTTGTAGGAACTTGACATTTTCCGTCGTCATTATGCAAGCTGATATTTAATAATAGTTGATTCGTCATAACACCAAATAAGATACTACATAAATGTTTCTAAATATGATAACTATACTCACCAATTTACTACCGATGACATAGATGTAAAAGTGTTCGTTTGTTGTTCGACCAGGTAAACGCGATAAAATAGAAATACTTGGAGTAATAAGAAAATTCCAATCCTATATGGAGTTATTTATTAGTTGAAATCACTTTGGGCCGAATTCTAGTGAAATTTCTTACAATGTAGTTACTATAGCCTTAATTTCATATTCAGATCTTTCATAATAAAGCCTGTAGAGTCAGAACGTAGCCATTAATTAGCAGATATTAACTAATTAAAGCATACACAGATATAAGAACGTACTTATTTGGTAAATAAGATATCATCCAACTTTTCCCCCTATCTGGCGAAGCTTCTATGATGAAATCAATTAAATATTGCAATTTTATCACAATGGTCATTACTTTATATGCAATAGGTATTGCTACCATGCCTGTAAAAGAATCCGTAGTTGGTGCTGTAGTGTCACTGTCGTTCGAGGTTTTATTATCGCAAATTTCAGGAACTTCTTTGGCTAAATGCTTGATGTTGTTTTTTAACTTTCTTCTATTTCGTGTAACAACAGAGCCATTATCTATGTCGTTTTCAACATGTTTATCTACAATCGAATTATAATTTATATTACTACCTTTGTAGATATTGCACAGAAAATTTCTACGAATTTTATTTATTATAAACTTACGGAGAACCTTCAGTGTAGCATCTAATCCTTCATAAACGTTCTTGTCAATTAAAGCTAAGGAGTACAATAAATAATAACGGTTAATTTTCTTAACATAGACGATAATCAGCTGTAAATTTCACGTATTTTATCGATAGTTCAGTCTAGAGAAATATTAGCTTACATTTGACAATCGTCCACACTGATTTCTTGTACTTTATACCGCCAGACACCCTGTAAGGAATAAGTCATTCAATAATGAACATTAAGATTTCCACAAGCAGATAAAAATGCTACCAGTCAAAAAGAACATCGCAACAACCTTAGACGACATTTGTTGTGAGATATACGTGTGACTATGAAACGTTCTTGCGTGTAAAAGCTTTCACCATAAGGTATTGAGGGCGAATTATAGACCTAATTGAAGCCGGAAATATAGCATATAAGTACACGATTGTAGCAATACTCGTATAATCGGTGTGGAAGTGCTAATTCGTTTTAGATATTGAAAGTAACATTTATCTGGTACTTTTATCACTTACTTCACAATCTACGATATAAATATGTCCCTTTCTGCTAAGCTCCGACAATTTCTGCATAAAGCAACGATGACAATTAATTTCCACTGCAATTTCAATTCTATACATACCGTGATTGGTGTGGCTTAAACAGCAATAAAAGCTGCCAAACTTTCTCAATATCTCAAAATTACAGCGATATTTTACATAATTAACCTGTAATTCATTTGTTACGGACGTTTTCGGGCCTATTGAATGATTTAAAGTTATCGTGTACTTTACACTCCTAACTTTTGTACCATCATCTTGCTCATGCCATACATCATCGACAAAATCTAAACAAATTAAGTCCCAAAATTAATTAAATCAATAAACAACAGTCTTTTTAATTGTTCCCTCTGTAGTTATACAGCTAACCGAAAGTCTTTCTTTCATTTATAAATTTATAATATGTTTCAGATCCGGTAAAGATTGTTTTAAATAAAGTATCCACATTGACTGGATAAACCTATTCAAAATAAGAAACAACTTATTACTAAAGTTCCGAAATCAGAATTACAAAATAAAATTAAAATTTACCTCATCGATAAATGTTTTGGGTAATGTATCGGGATCTTCATATATAACTGATACAAGTAGAGATAAATATTTCTCTGTTATTTCATATCGTTATATTTACGAACAGCTGTAATCAATTTGTATTTCTATGCAACATAATTCAGTACTGTAGTACAATATTACCTTCACCGGGATCGCACATATCAACATCAATTTGATCCGTAGATTCAGCTTCAGAATAGTCACTGCTTGCATCCGTTTGACCCGCAGAATACAATGATTGCTCTTCTTGCTCTTTATTCTGTGATTTCGTTGCGTAAGTAGAACAGAACTTTCAACTTCTGAGCATAGTTCACAAAGCACAATAAATCTGAAAACTTCTTACGGTAGCTGATAGGTAGGCATTTTCGTTCGCATCAGGAGTATCGTCTATTAAAGAATATGATAAAGATATTTATTTTAGCCATATTCCCAAGTACAGTACAACATAAAGCGCTACAATTAGCGAGAATGAATAATAAAGCGATGCTACGTTACCTTTATCAACAGATAACGTCTCAGCAGACCTCGACTTAGTCATGTGTTTATTGTCTTGATCTTTGTCAACATCCACTGTTTTATCTAGACTTCTTAACTGACACAATAAATCAACCGCATTCAACCCATCTTCTTGCATAAGTGCATTTTGCCAGATACGAAAAATTTTCATATAGGCGGTTTCACGTGATGAAAACGACGTAAAAAAATACTAATACAAAATAGAAAATAAATGCACATCGAAAAATTGCTCTAAATAACGCACAAATTGTAAGACCTATTTATGTTATTAGGAAATTGAACTATATCTAATACTTTATCTTGTTCAGTTGCTATAAGAATTGCATTAGGAATCACTTTAGCCGTTTTCTCTCGCAGTATAGATTTGATATCCGTTAAACGTATAGTAAACTAGATTTGTTCAAGAGTAGAAAACGCATATGAAAAGAAAGCACAAGTCATTGCTAATGAAAGCTCTATTAATCACATACAGTAAATTTTTTAGGCAATCCCAGAAGATCGCAACCATGTTATGAATCTAAATGAAGGCATAAGCAAACACTTACACAAGTCTCCCAGCCGAAAATGTTAGCATAAAAGCAAAACCAATTCTGTGACGCATAAAGGCGTCCATGAAGTAAAATATCTCTCTGAACGGCACAAGAGTGATCTATCAAAAGTTTATAAACAAAAAAATATACAATTCAGCCATATGTCGTTATGTCAATTAAGTTTAATTCTAGTAATAGATAGTCCAAACTGCTATGCTTAATTTGCACTTCCAAAGTATTTACACTATGATAAGAGCACGATATGTAATCATCACGAATCGAAAGCTGATGATGTCAATTGACAGATATCATAAAATACAGCTAATGCTATTTGTATTCACTGTATTTTACTTCAAACCGGAGTCAAGAAATACTTATATATTTCTCCTACGCCGGGCGGCTGATCAATGATATGTTACATTTTAAAGCAAATAAACAAATAGATTCACCAATGTGAGTCTACCTAAGCGTATCACTTTAAAATGGTAAAGATTGCTTAAAAGCTACGTCACTATTATAACTCAAATAATTCTAGGAGTACTTTGGATAGTACCACAAATAGATGATTGAAAGAAAATAGTACCATAATTAATAACCGATAAATCTTGCCACTGTAAACTCTACGTAATTAATTCATTATAAACATGATTTATTGAAATCTTACATAACTACGCTACTCTTATCATACTTGTCATAATAGTTATCAGAGATTGTATTTGTCACTTTTGCTTCACTAAAATTAGCACAACCTGCATTATAAATCTAATTATACACTATTACAAATATCAATAATAACGTCAAATTAATGTACTTAACATACCATACTGTAAGTTTACCTGTTAGTAATTTCTCAGTATCTGGAAGATCACTAAACAACTTATGGAATTCCTCATACCGTGACCAATAATTCGATGATAAAGCCTATAAGTAAAAAATTCATTCGATGTTTTTTATTTGCAACTTGATCTTAAATAATTGCTAAGTGTAAGCGATAATAAACTTTAACAGGCAGAAAAATATGAAAGTATCTGATTCACATCAGTAGATTTACAGCAGACACGATACACTTTTTAAGAGCCATTTAGTTTCATAAGTGCGTAGCAACAAATATAAAAAAGACAAGTTGGTAATAAAAGTAGCGATGCAGAAATATTAAAAACCACCTAGTTGCAGGTCCTGAAGAGACAAATTTTGGTGTGTGCATTTACAATGTTACAATCTAATTAATCTGGATTGTACAAATGCTACACCAAATAATCATTTTACAACCTGCTATACCTGATGTAAAGGCGAAGCCACTGGAATCCAATCTTGTAGCGCTTGCTTTTTTTCCTTATTTATCTCTTTCTTTTTTCTGAGGTGGCGATAAGAATTTAACTGCGTTAATGACATTGTTTTATCTAATAACTCTTCACTCTAATGACAGTAAAGAGTTATCCAGCAGCAGTTATACTATAGTAACCGAAGGAACATACATTTAATAAAACTATTATTGTACTCATAAAAGTTAGGTGTTTTATCTATGTACGATCGACAATTGTGAAGCTACAACGATATCAAAATCAGCCTTATTTTAAAACCTTAATCATACTGTCAACCATTGAAAAAAATACAGCGCACAGACTAATTCCGTTTGCTTCCTCGTTGTCGTGAGGCTTGCTAAACTGATAATGACGGTCGAACTGACAACGCAATACGATATATAGGATCATAAATAGTGGGCGGCTAAATCATTGTATAACTAATCCTTAGTTTTATTACTTAGCCGTAATTTCCGTATTGTTCGATTTGCTGGATGTCAAAGGAGTTGGTGAAGCTCTATAAAAGGAAAAAAGCAGTACAGCAGAAGTGAAAATGCAATGAAATTTAAATAATTGTGACAAAGTAACTGGCACATCCGTGTTCCAATTTGTAACGTATATGAGCTAAACATTAAGTTAATTACCCAAATAGAGTTCATTTAACTACACTTTTACTATTTGATATTTGTATCACTACTTTCTGATATTATTTAAGATTGCCATCGGAACTAAAACAGTTCAGCTTTATCGATATTAAAATTACAACAACATCTTGCAGCCAACTAACTTCCTATTACCTGGCATTGACATCAGACATAGTAGATCTAGTCGAGTTTGGGATAGCTGGTGAATTTCTGCCATATAAGGATGAAAATGGAATATTTTAAAAATAGGTTCTCAACAGCATTATAAGATACTATTTGTTATTTGTGAATCATTGCAATTAGGTTAATGAGGTAAAATAACAAATCTTGTTTCAATTGTCTCGATATCAACTGTTTACCAATAGCCAATATAAAATACTTCTTTTATTAGCATCTACTGTAGACAGAGCAGCTGAAATATATCCTATCAGTTAGGAACTACTTTGAGTAAACTAATAATTGTAGTACTACTTCTTTCTTACCCCAATGCTCCTTCTGGTGTATTCGATTTACTGGACGAGATGGTAATAGGAGAAGAATGTCTACATTAAAAAAAATCTATAATGAATACGCTGCTGAAAGTGTGATAAACAATGCACTGAAAGTGTAGTATCTAATATATCGAAAATACACCGGAAAGTTTTATGAAACATTGATTTGGCCGTCAATATCGGATCACATTCACAAAGAAAACCCAGTTAAAAAATGTGTGTTGTTAACTATTGAGTAAAGCTGTTGATTACTAGATGAATCTAGCTACGAGACTGCATAACATTACTCAAGCATTACGTATAAGATTAAGATATATGAGAAACTGCGAGGAGAATAATGAAACGAAATATTATTTCAGATCTTTTATCGGCGTTAAATATTTATAGAATCAATTTTAATTAAAACGAGTCAATTGCAGTAGAGTAGCCGTACAATCGCATAAATAAAATTTGAAGATGTGTCATCTATACGAAATATAATCAAGTCAATATGTAAACGACAGAAGAAATATACTAGGAGAATTTATTTATTCAGTGATAAAAGACGATCGATGCCGGAAAATATGACATTTTTACCTAGATGAAGTTTTATTCTCTTCGTCATCAAGGCCTGGGATATTCAATAATTTTCTATTATAACATTGAAAAGAGATAGATTGATAAAAGTTAATGTAAAAACACAACTACTTTACGGTTCAAATTTTCATTACAGCAAGAAAAAATTACGGTATACGTACATAAGGCCTTGTATATGAATAAGCAATCAATAATTAATATCAGTCAGTAAAGTACGTAAGATCAATGATATTTTATGCTTAGTTGTAGAAATTTGAAAAATTAAACTCTATTTTAAAGCGGGTGAATTATATTGACTTCTAATCTGAATCTTCAAAGGTAGACCAATAGGTCATACAATACGACTGCTAAAATAGTCGTGACTGAGGCAACACTGCCTATTGCAGCTACTTTTGACATCGAATTTTAATTATTAATTATTGGAATTCGAGATAAAGAAGTTTATTCATATTGATATTTCATAATTTTTCTATAACATCCAGTTAATGCTACGAATTCTTTTAATATCATTGTTTCATCGGTATAATAGAGGATTTAAAGCTTCTCTGTGTCTATACAGCAAAGAGACAACTGAGTTATTGAAGCCCGTTGCTAAATTGGTTCAAAATGCCAATCTTAAAAGCAGAAAGATTCCTTCCTTACCCAAATGATCTGATTTGAATTTCTTACGTTATAACACTGAGAGTTTACTAATAACCCTTATCAAATATATCTTATTCCCTAAGAATACTGTAAATTATTGTTGCTAATGTTAGTAGCATCAATACTATTGGCGTCGATTACAGGATGCTGTATATTGGTGCATGAATTAACATAAGTAAGGCATTTCTCGCAGAATGATGATTCCATTTCATTATATGACAATATACGATACTAAGAGTTGACTAATCATCAAGTACATCTAATTCTAATTATTTGAGAGCTGACTTGTAACCCTTACCAACTATAGATATTCAAATATCATTATTTAAGAATAAGTTACTGTTACTAATGTTGCCAGTATCAATCAATACTGTTGCAGCATGTTGTATATTGGTACAAGAATTAACACAAGTACTTCTCGTGAAATGATGATCCTATTCCTTTACTTTACAACATAGTGAAAATTGGCTAATAACCCTCATCGAGAATGCGTGTATATCATTATTGATGAACAAGTTACTATTATTAATAATGTTGGCAGCATCAATGCTGTTGCAATATGTTGTAAATTGATGTACGAATTTGCAAAAGTGAATGACTTGTCGTACAATTATGATTCCATTTCTCTGCATTATAATGGATACATTAAGAGTTGAGTAATAGCTCTCATCGAATATGTATACTCGTATATCATGATATATTTTAAGAATAAATTATTGTTACTGATGTTGGTAGCATCAACGCTGTAGCAGTATATTGCAAATTGATGTAAGAATCAACACAAATGAATGACTTGTCGTAGAATTATGATTCCATTTCTCTGCATTATAATTGATACATTAAGAGTTGAGTAATAACCCTCATCGAATATATGTACTCGTATATCATTATATATTGAAGAATAATTTACTATTACTAATGTCGGTAGTACCAATGCTGTTGCAGTAGATTGCATATTGGCGCAAGAATTAATACAAATCAAGCACTTTTCGTAGAATTGATTCAAAAAAACTTTAACCAACAAGGCATAGCACCAATCTAAAATCAAATTCGTACTTTTAATATTGATCAAGATTAGTGTAAGATGATGATTTTATATCCAATATACTTCTATCACGCCTGGATGATTTGATTCAATTTCTACGCCTATACTTGGCAATATTGAGAGTCCATTAATAATCCTCTTCCAGTCCATATCATTATTTTATGCTTTCATCCAATAATGATTGAAAGAATAAGATACAGTTACTAATTTTAGTAGCACCAATGCTATTGCACTATCTGATATATGTATTAATACAAGAATTAATATACAGTAAGTCAAGCACTCTGATGTTATTGATTTACCGAAAATTGGAACCAATGAGGCGTATTACCGATCTAAAATGAGATCGTTTATTGCCCTATTCTTCAAGATTAATGTAGGTAGGCAATTTTCATGATGGATTGTCATAGTGAAATACAGGTTTTATTGACTGTTGTCTGTTGACTTGACAAATTTATGAATCTAATATTCCTCCAATTTGACAACAGCACTGAGTAAAAGAAACTATGATGATCAAGAAAACTGTATTAGACAATCCAGCTTAAGACAATCTCTATAGCAGTACCCTTAGCAATATCGTTAAGCAAGTGACCAAGAAATGTATGACTAATTTGGAAAGTAAGTGAAATCTTTATTTACGGTAATGTCGTTCAAGAAAGACTGCGTTATGGATACGTTTACTAATCAGCCAATGGCCTAGTCTTGTCAGTAGTGTAAATTGAAAAAGGAAATTAGAAATTTGCCAATGAAAGAGGACTCGAAACTATAGAAAAATTTCTTAACAGACAAATGGAAGATACTACAACAACAGATATTGATACTTTCCAATGGACTTGAGAACAACAAAGTAATGAATGCTAGTGAACAACATGATTGTAATCTAGATCAAATGGTGAAAATCAACAGAATGCTGTAGTGTACAGTATGTTCTTATTTGGCGTGTCTAGAGTTCTTTCCGAGTCAGTCAATAAAATGGAGTTGGGGTAAACTAGGTCGAGATTATTATTGACTTTGCCAATCAGATCGATACAACAACGCGTTCAAAGTACGGCATAGGAAATGCTCATGAATGAGTATTTCTGGAGTCTGATATTTTTTCTATTTTTAACTGTTGACCAATTTTCGAGAATTGCCTATCTTTTACTACAGCCGTATTAGGGGTTGATTTAAGATTCCAATCTGTAAGAGATGAATCAGCTTAACCTTGCATTCAGATCGATACAACAACGCGTTTAAGGTGCAGCATAGGAAATGCTCATGAATGAGTATTTCTAGAGTCTGAAATTTTTTCTATATTTAAATGTTTAAATGTTGACCAATTTTCGAGAATCGCCTATCTTTTACTACAGCCGTATTAGGGGTTGATTTACGATTCCAAACTGTAAGAAATGAATCAGCTTAGTGACAATCCCTGCTGTTTATTGACATCATTGCTAGTTTTGTAATCGAGTACAAATAAAGAGAACTAAACCCAATAGGATACCACCATTAAGCCCGATTGACTTTCATACCGTATGGGGAAAGGATTTGATTTGACGTAAAATGATTCCTATTCCCATTGATTTTACCTTGCTATATTGAAGAGAGAAGGGAATGATTGTGATAGGATCCCAAGTATCCTGGACAATCCACGTAATATACGATCATTTATTTGATGAAAGCGGCTTTTCTATCTTTCTACAGAATTTAAACGGATCTCATGGGAAAAAGGGAATATAATGAGAAATGATCAACAATGACATCGCCTATAAAAATAAATGGTATCCCATAAGGAGCCATTAAAAATAGACTACGATGTCGAATCTATCCAGAACTACTACAAGACAGCTTTCCTAGATCATTGTGTCCTCCATCTTTCTTGATGAGTCTGTGCCCATCTATTGACTTAACTAACAGTGGAAAAAGACTCTGATAATGGACGTAACTGCAAAACGAGGCTTAACATAAGACTGGGATCCTGCAGCAAGAAATAAATGAAGTTGAAGTGCCATACAACCAGTACTAGAAAAGATATTCTACATGGTACATTTATGTGCAATGTAGAGTAACATGATGACGGCCGTCGATCATCATGACTAAGCTACATTGTAGTACACGTCTATCTGTTTCGACAATTGTTAGCAATACAAGTTCTTCTATCCCGTGTACTAGGACTACAACTTAAATTTCCAAAAGTCATGACGAATACAAGAACATTCTGGGGGCTAAACACATATTGCCATCATGCGGAGCATTTGCCTATCTCCCTCCGATGAATATATATATATCTAACAGTACCGTATTGGATTGTAATTTTATTTCCAATCGAAGCTATTGCCTCACTAAAATGTCATGCCATGATTACGATGATATCCAGGATTTGCAGCCTCCTGTTAACACCTATGTCGTATCGTAGATGCCTCAGTTTGAATCAATTTTAGCATATTAAGATTCATTACCGTTCTTGTCTTGCTATCTGGCATTGGACTAACCTCCTATTTAAATACACGTCCAGCATTCAGGAGATTGATACTAGATATCATACTGTGTCAATTGAAAGGTCTTTTAGCCATGTGTAAATGGATCAATATATCTACATTTATTCATGGAATAGAATTTGCTTAAGGCTACTATAATGTGTCCATTTTGGTCATAGAAATATTGTACCCTATGTATTTGGACTAAAATCGCATTCCGAATTAAAAGGAGTGAAACAGTTGNGAAAAACAATCCAATGATAGGAAATAGAATTTGAAATTATTTCCATGGACGATCGGAAGAGGATCATTCGACCAAGATGAGACCGATATGGAGATTTCATTTCAACTGCCATAGATTGTATGGAACTAAGATGAAATTAATTGCAAGACTATTGACGGTAAAGACATTTGGATCAAGTCAATTTCACTTGACTTGATCCAGGTAGTTTATGGAGAAGAAAAAATGAAACAGAAAATGATGGCAGAACGAAAACAAATTGCTCGCAAACAATACTCATGGGTATCATCAATATGAATATTTTGCATCCTGCCAATACAATATGCTATTAATAGCCAATATATCTATATCGGAGAATGATGTCTGAAGATCTAATTAGCTGAATAGAATGCCAGCTCAATTAATATTGAAAAAAATTGGTGGATGGGACTAGATGCGACTCTACTTGAATGGAATATCTCTATATACTGTTCGTATCGGCAACATCCAGGATTTTATCTTTTCTTTCCAATTCCAAGGGGGGGGGGGGGGGGGGAAACAACTTGGATTATACAGGGTACCTATTCTCATCCATATTGAAAGTTGGCCATCGTAGTCCATAGTCTAGTTGAAGTTAATATTTTGTAATCAGTGCTTGAGAAACAGTATGACAATTTAACATAAACGTCTGTTAATCATGCATGATCCATTAGTAGGCAGTTCCCCTAATCAGATTTCCATCGTTAACATAGTTGTAGCCGTAAGGTTTAAATCATTTATACTAGTAATCCAATGAGTAGTATACAACGAAATGTGCATTCGCCAACGCAGCAAAGTCAATAAAAACACAAGTGGAATAATAGCAATTCTCAACGTAGCCTCGACAATTTCATGAATGTGTAGAGTATTACTGTAGTATGGCTTAAGGATCCGTATTATTATAGCATCAGATCACTTTCAAATTGGCAAATGATAGTTGATTAGTTGATGCTATTAAATTATTGACATCAATTTTATCCAGCAATGTCATAACTCCATATTCAAGTACATGTTGAAGGTATTCTATTCATTCTAGTGGTTGGTATGGAGTAAAATGGGTTACTCACTGCTAAAGGAATCTACACAGTATGTCGAGTCCGAGTCTAATTGGTACTCTAAAAAATACCTTAGGATCGACCATACTGTCGATAGTGTAATCTATTACGGTGTAAAATTAAGAAATAGCAGGCGTTAAGGACGCCATCAAAAATGAGAAATGTTATCATAAAGCTGATTACTGAGTTAACATCGATCGATATTATCTTCCTATATTGAAAATGTGCGTAGGCATTTTCTGCCATCAAGAAACATGGAGTCGATCATACTCCTCCTTGACTCCTATTCTGCAGACTAACGATCTCCAGCGCAATTGTGATTGGACAATTGAATGGTAAAATACTCTTCCTTTTTACCCCCTATCTCACCATAAGCGATAAGTAGAAGCTATTCTTCTTTCTATTATCCTCTCCAAGTTATTCGATCCTCATTTTAACCTCAATCAAACCTTGATCAAATGGTCATTGAAATTCTACTCCTATCCACGTTGAGAGATTGGCTTGCTGCCATCTGTGAATCCATCGATGCATGCACTAACTAAGCCAATCTCGTATAGTTTGTCAACATTACTCGTGTCTCTATGTTACAAAGTAGAGTGGATAGATAGCAGAGAATAACCAACATCAGTTTAAACTTACTTAGAGGCTACTTCTCCACCTGCATCATTGATGGCGTAAGTTTCTTTTCGATTGGCCGATCGACCATGTTTGGCTTTAGAATCCATCAGCCCGGTAGTGGCAATTTGATTCACTGTCCAAAGCAATCGTCAATCCCTCCACTGTAATTTTTACATACAATTATGCCTAGTACGGCATACTAAGTTGATTAGACCATGTAGTGGACAAAATGAAGTTAGCATGAATCCAGCGATGGAAAAGACAGCAAAGCAGTTTAGGAAGAAGAAGAAGAAGTTGCCACTTCCATTGTTGATAAGTTTTTTTGTTTTGGCTGGCGATTGATTGACTGACAGACAGAAAGACAGGCGGAGAAGTGGATGCTACAGTTCCAAGTCCACAGTACAGTGTACTGTAGAGCACGGTACCAGCTGCTGTAGGCTACAGTGTACAGTACATATGTTACAGTACAACGTACTGTACTCTACAGTACAGTACTGAAAGTATCTTGGACTGGCTTGATTTAACAAGCTTGCTCTGTCAGCTTCAGCCAGCTGGACTGCCAGACTGTACTTCTCCAAATATGCTATCATGACTATTGCAATGGTGGAAGCTCAAGTGAGTGCATGAGATGAAAATGGAGCAGCTTTGACTATCCGCCATACTGTACTTCTCCAACATGAAATCATGACTATTGCAATGGTGGAAGCTCAAGTGAGTGCATGAGATGAAAATGGAGCAGCTTTGACTATCCGCCATACTGTACTTCTCCAACATGAAATCATGGCTATTGCAATGGTGGAAGCTCAAGTGAGTGCATGAGATGAAAATGGAGCAGCTTTGACTATCCGCCATACTGTACTTCTCCAACATGAAATCATGACTATTGCAATAGTGGAAGCTCAAGTGAGTGCATGAGATGAAAATGGAGCAGCTTTGACTATCCGCCATACTGTACTTCTCCAACTTGAAATCATGACTATTGCAATGGTGGAAGCTCAAGTGAGTGCATGAGATGAAAATGGAGCAGCTTTGACTATCCGCCATACTGTACTTCTCCAATATGCAATCATGACTGTTGCAATGGTGGAAGCTAAAGTGAGTGCATGAGATGAAAATGGAGCAGCTTTGACTATGGAAAATGAAACTTTGTGGAAATTTGTTTTCCACTGTACGTGTACACGTACACGTACAGTGACGTGAGAGAGTTGGAAAACAAATTTCCATAGTCAAAGCTGCTCAACTTTCATCTCATGCACTCAATTTAGCTTCCACCATGGCAATAGTCATGACTCATGAGTGCATATAGGAGAAGTTTGGTGGTACAGCTGGCTGAAGCTGACAGCACAAAATGGTTGGTTAAACCAGTGTAAAACATGATATTAAGCCATAAAATCATCTTGATCGCTGTTGCAGTTTCCACCGAGTCATGCCACCCATATTAATTGCAAGTCGTAAAAACTGCCACGATGATGGTAGTGCTAACGTAGTCTATGGCAGTAATTCATAGTAGCCAAACTCGTAGAAATTGCACGTCAAAGTTCAACAGTCTGCCACATGTGCTATTCAGTTACTGAATATGATGCGATACTATGGTGTCTGTACGTAAACAGGGTGGCTGGATAGGCGGATAATCCGCGCAACACTGCTCTGAACCAACGACTAACTCCAACTCTCTTGATTCATTGAAAAATCCGATGGCTTTTACGCGTACGCCATCAACTATGACTATAGACAGTACAATAATTATAACGTTCAATTATTCTAAGTAGCACTAAGTGCAACTAAATTAGAGAGTAAATAAATGCATGCCATGTTGACGGTATTCTATCACAATCATGTGTCATCTCTAATTCCATGTTTGAATCGTAATTTAAAGTTATACAATGCACACAAATACGCTAAATCTGGATTAAGGTAAGCTTAGTAACCAGCTCTTGTTAGGCCCTAGAGAATAATCTGAAGGCAAAATATCTGTTAAAATAAAAAATACACTGCGCTGCACTGTACGTTATCAATCAATGCTTGCATGCATGCGCTTGTCCGTACGGTGAATTAAAAGAGAGAGAGCAGTACATACTATGCGCTTATTACTGCACATACAGGTTATTACACTGTAGTATTATTAATATATATTAAAATTACCTAATTGACTAAGAATTTACTGCGTAGACGTCAAGACAAGGCGAAAACGATATTGAATTTATTTATAAGTTAGTTTCCTATATGCATACATATGTTAACATATATATGTTCTTGAGATAAAGAGGCACCAGAGATATTTCTGGGTCTTCTTCTATCTCGAACTACTTATCAAGATTAATTCCTCTGACAACTATGAACATTTCCTTAACTTTCACGGCAGAAATGATATAGGCCTACTCTCTAAAATGCATTAGAGCACGTATAACACGAGATAGTCATGATGAGAACACGATTTGACCTTTGAGCTCTCTTACAAATCAGGTATCTAACTCATTCACTTACCCTTACTGTAAAATGAATTAGTTTTACAATCTATAACCTAACGACAAGCAATCAGCTATATAATGATTAATGCAACGTATTCATACTTGATGGTGGTCTTTAACACCATGAAAAAGCTATACTGATCAGAATACTCTATAATAATACGCATATACAAGCAGTATAATATATATTATCAGATAAAGTCATAAGCATACGTAGAATATTCGTACTCAGTACGAAGTAAGAGTAATAATATAAAGTAAATAGTGCAAGTAGAGTACAAGAATTACCACGAGCGAGGCTTCGACCTATATATGATTATGTGATAGCTAACCAATCTCTAATTATTAAACCACATTTACTGGTTACTATAAGTCACGCATAAGGATACTGATACATATTTTTTATTATGTTTTCCTATAGGAATTCAATAAAACAAAGCTACGGTTGGATTGGTAGTCAGTACGAATGACTTGTTTCATAATTTAATTAAATTACTTCTATACAATATTGTAGACGCCAATATATTAACTTTTCTAACATTAGTACCCTCAATTCCTCGTAATGCAGCTACCAAATTTGACTTTACAATGATCTGAAAAGAGTACTCCAAATAGCCTATCTTTCTTGATCCAAATAAATAAAGGAATAGTAGCATTTATCACAGCCGCACCAGTGTTTTATTAGAAAATTACTGTAATTAATACATACGAAACTTGCAGTAATTATTTATTATTTAAGTGGCTCTGCAAAATTAGCCAATAGGTAGCCAAATTCTATTATACGCATATATTGAAAACACAAGGAAATTTATTAATTGAATCATAAATTTTGCTTAATAGACTCCCTTTGCATTATGATATCTTCATAAAAACGTTAGTATTATTGCACTGTACGAAAACTTAATTAAAATATTAAAATTAGTTCGTATTACCTTTTTTATGCTAACGGTCGGCTACAAGCGAATTGCAAATCGAGATATTTGGTTCCATCTTGCAATTTATTCGCATCTGTAGTTTTTGCTAGGTCATATTATATCGTATATGTTTATATTCAAGGACGCTAATCAATCGCATTGTCTAAAATATCCTAAAAGGCGAGCGATGCAGACGTAACTGATAATTTTTTTATTACCATTACATTCGTTTTTATTAGTATTTCTTATCAAGCTCACAACAAAAGGATTAGATAAAGGTAATAGAATGCTTTAGCCAAGCCTTTTCGAATTTATATCTACTAAACTTGACCCAAAAATATTATAATAGACATACAGAGTAAAATTAGTGAGGCAACGATCAATTAACGTTTAGGAAAATAATATCAACATTAAACCCTACTTTAATTTAAGCCTTTAGTGAGATAAACAACGAAGCTGACGTGACTGGAAAGACAATTTTATACCGTTATTTCCCAGGTATATCTACGAAAGATACTGCAATTAACTTGCAATCATACAGTAGATAAATGGAAGGAGACTAAATTAACTATTCAAATACTGAAGCATATTGCTACTGCTCTAATTTAATCATTTCTCATGCGAGAGCAATAATCATAAAATTTTCTTCACATTTCGCTAATATAAAATATTGTATGTATATATTTATTGTATTGATCACTGCAAGTAGGTTCATAAGGCTGTTTCTTTGCAGCCAATATGAAGTGTGATAGCAAAATATGCGTACTGTAGATTATTGCAAGATATCATTAGTTAGTACCTCTATAACATCTGCAACAAAGACGTTTTGAAATAAATTTTTTACACGATACTAAAGAAAGAATAAAAACTATTCTAACATACCTCATACTGCAAGCTCATCAATTACCGTGCCCAGTTAGCATTTTTATCTGGGGTTTATATACTGGACGATTAAACTGACTCTAATGCTCTAAGGAAGCATATGCCAAGTTTATCAACCATTATATCCGCGGCTTTGGGGTGGTTTTAAATTAAGTTGAACTCAATCCACGTATAGCGCAAAGATAGGAACATAGTTTAATAATGCACACTTGCAACGCATAATTTTATCCAGCAGTGAAAGCAGCTATGAGCCAGGAAGAGATTAATGCGGATTGTACAAATTTATTATAAGGCTTTAAACTATTACTAACATCCACGTTATCCTTTCTAGTCATAATTCACATCTGTATCTAAAATCTTTATCTTCTAGGAAGAAGATATCAGTCACGTAATTATGTCACTAACACATAATCTCTTTCCTGAATCGAGCTTTAAAACTTTCACCATAAATAAATTTTTATTAGTTTTTAATTTTGACAAAAGCAGTGATACAAGAAATTAAAAAGTTACTATCAAGTCATTAAATAGTTAATGGTGCTATCAGAACAATAGTTCGCCGTATCCGTTCTTCAAATATTGGAAAGAGCAAATAGCTGTAAGGGGCAATTCCTTGATTATGACATCAATCATCCATCTAGAGCCATATCTATGGCAAGGAAGTACTGCATCGCGGAGTATTTCAGAAATCGCTGTATGGTGATCCTGCTATCTATCTGAACCTATACAATATAGGACAACAAATAGACAATTGTTATGAATATTAAATGTTACGGAATAACGGTAGTATTTACTTTAGTTAAGTAAACCGGTAATAAGGTCAAGGATGATCTATTATCATAGTAAAAGCTAAAATCTTTCCATTATAACGTGAAGTATTAACTGTCAATGACGGTCTTAAAGCTTACAACTACAACAAATTGATCATAATTAAGACAAGATCACTTTTCATTTGGAGTGAAATAGTTCGATACATCAAAAGTTGACCATAATTATTAAGCCCAGAGATTCATGTCATGATTCTAAATAAAAATTATTACGATTTTTACTGCAAGATATACTTGATGAACATGATTTATTGTTCCTGTTCTTAAATTAATACTTTTGCGGCGTAAATTACTAAATTATAGAAAATAACGTCTAGTTTAAGTAACAAATTAAACAAATAAAATGAGGGGGATGAAGCTACAAAGTAAACTATGCAATCAACCGATAAGTTGCAAAAACAACCTTTTCTGAGTCAATAGGTCAATCCTAGGCTCAAGATTTTTGCAATAGAGCCTGTTCAAAACGTCATTATCAGTAATAGTTATATAGATAAGTCAAATAAGTATTTACGTTCTTTGCTGACTGCTGTTTCGACCACCTTAAATTATGATGAAAAGAATTTGTAAAATCGTTATATTCCATAAACTCCAGTCTGCGGTATCGACTATATACAAATATGACGGCCATAGTAGGTGGAACACAGCCAACATTTATCTAATTTGATTGCTTAGATAATATATAAGATATTACGCATCGGTCCGATAAATGTAATTGTTACGATATTGAAATAAGAGAAACCTGTTGATTGTAATGATGATTTTCTTATTTACCTTTATGAATAAATAACTAAATATGATTTTAGCTAGGCTTTTACGGCATCATAATTTGTATAATTGATGGGCTTCCCGCTATCAACAATAAAGCATTGAAAATAACACAATTATTGTCAACTGACTGTATAGATATATAATAAACAGAAAATTTAGGGCTACAATCTTACCTAACCATGCAAGGCCTTGTAAATGTTGCTCGTACAATTGTATCAATAGCAGTATGTCCAATTCGAGATAGAGTAATACATTAACTACATGTACAACGCTACAGCTGACTAACAGCCTTACTCCTCGTATAAATCCGAATATATATTCTGCAACTATAATCGGTGTCGAGAAATGGCAATTTAGACATAAATTATTCGATTTTCTTTACGTAGACCTTGACTCATCTGGATTTTACTGCATATACTGTACTACTACTTTACAACACGTTAGTGTGCACAACCCAAGAACTAAGGTAAGACTATACTGCCACCACTGACTTACACTTTATATTTATACACTAAAATATATGTACTCGTACAGCCGTTTAATGTCCTTTATATTTAACTTCAGTATAAATATAGAAATATTATTGCTGTAGGCCTAACTAAAATTTATTCGCTTGTTAAAATAGCTTGAGAGAGTAAATAACGGCCATATAAATCTGAAGGATCAAATTTAATGCAATTAAAAGCATTTCTAAATGTGAAACTAAATCTATTATTACTAAAATGATCGATTTCAATATACCAGATAGGATTACTTATGTGATCTAATCTACAAATCAATTAGTTCATGCAATTCAGTAAGTCCCAAAGTAATATACTGCCGCACATTTGCCCTAAAATATTTAGAACTTAATTGCCACGTGCGCAAACGACATTCGTAAACTGCAATAACATAACAGTATATAAATATGCATATATATTTCGAAAATAAAGAATGGTTATCCATATGATTAAAGATGAAACCTATGGTCATATGATTTTCACTGCATGACCATGATTACAATACGTAAAAATAGAAGATGCGGCTGTATTGCTGCCTAACTGCTAAAGAGCATTCTCGCTCCGAAAGATACATTGCAATTTTAGAGAAACCAGATGAAAATTAAATGAATTATCGAATCATACACTTTAATAATTCGACATCAAATTATGCACTACTATATACAGTTCATTTTTCAGCTTAATTAAAAATATAATCAACTTAAGTTATCCAATAACCTTATTAGGTAATCTTTCATATTATTATTAAACATACTTACATAATACTATGCTGTAGTATAGACATTCGATCTCATCATCTAATCTTTCACATACGGTATATTACGTTATCACATTGATATGTAGCTCACTGATCCAAATAATTAGTCACTCCCTAATTATAACAGCGAAGTAGCTTTAAATCAATTCGACGGTATCTCATAACTATCACAAGTATGGTACTCAAATACTACATAATTAAAGCTGATTGAAATCAATTTAAAAGATACACTAATGCCTTAACAAGAGAAATGATAATTTAAGCAGTAGTTTTGAAAGTCAGTGGTACAATTATTTTCCATTCTTTGAATCAGCTATTTTTTATATTAAAATCGTAATTAAGGTCAATAAAATCAATGAATTCTACAACGTCACGATAGAGTTGCATTGCCATACCAACTTATTGTCATGGACATCATGACGGCATACAATGTTCAATTATAAAACGGACCTAAACGCATAATAATTACTGAATTGAAGATCAAGTAAAACTGTTAAATTCTTTCGACTCAATAAAATGGTTACTTGAACTATATAGAATATTAAATTTAGTGGAATGTTTAATTGAATAGAACTGTTATTTTTATTATTCTAATCTAAAATGAACAAAGAAAAAGTTCATAACAATATAACCAATTCAATAATGTTGATTCAAGTAGGTCTCACGAAGTAACAACATCAATACAATGATTTAATTTTCACTCGGTACTTGAATAAAAACAAAGCTTAAAATATTATGATAATATTTAGATAGTCATGTAAGGAAATCAATGATAACCCATCGTACCACATCGCCAATACAACGTACCTTAGCATACAGATAGTGATCGACCGCCTTTTCGTTATAATGACAAAAAAATGATAAATTTGATTGACAAGGTAGGATTTATTGTAAGCTATGGTGTTCTTCTACCCTTCAGTGCTTTCTCCATTCTTTTCTACTTATAATTAACTATTGTATCGGCAGTTAAGGTCTAATGAGCGTACAATATTAACCGCCGCTAATGCCAATTGGACTAGTAACCATAGAAATTCTTTCCCTCTCTTTTTTGTTCCTGCTATAAAATTACTGTCTATTTATATAGAATGCTATTATGCATACAAGCCAAAAAATTACGTTGTGAATGCTTAAATGTTATTTGCACTCCTGCCATACTACACTAAAATATAGAATTCTTTTTTGCCCACCCCTGAGTTGTAGTGTGCACATTATTTGATTATAACGCATCATTCGTTAGGCATTTTGTTGGGTACAATCTTACCTATTGCTGCTATCAACTGATTCAACATCAACGTTGCAATTATTATTCCAACTTACAATCGCCATTATAACGCTATTATTGCACACCTACTGTGGATTTGGCAAAACAAATTATACTTTTCAACAGCCACATTTAATACTTTATTCGTAATAGCGTGGCAAAAGGTATTAAAAAAATCATTGGATTAATTCTTTGAACTAACCGTCATAAATTCCGATATTGTTGTTGGATCATTGCCTATTCCGTACGTGCTAGAATTCATCTCTACATTCTGAAACGTAACTTCACATTAATACATTAATTTTAATCCTATTCCTTGGGGATGAATATTTATTTCATTATAGTTATTTAACTTTTATCTGACGCCAAACTGATCAGTTACTGAAACAAATTACTTACATAAAGAAAAGGAAAACGATCCATTCGCCAGCTGTGCGCTATCACTTGCCTTTGTGCAACACCAAAGTGGCTAAGGCGCCTGTTGCAGAATCCGTTTGAACTTGGTCCTCTTTAAGTTGTAAGTTTACTGTAAAATATATTTTATAAAATAGTGATATAAAAGTTTCCTTTTACTCGCTATGTGTTAAAGCTAGAGCAATGCGTTGCTTCGTCTTAGTTCCTTTTTACATACGCATGCATCTATCTTTCTGTTCAAAAGTAAATTCACGTGGGTAGGGCAAGCTAACGTACATTGTATCCAATTCTACTGGGTTATATACATTGTGGTCCATGATATTTATGCATTAAACTACTATTTAGATGATAAATTGAAGTATTAGTGATAATTTTAAGAATATTTTGTTTGCAACATGGTACACAACGAAAGAGATCTTTTTTCTTCCTGACAAAAGTTATATTGACGACTTTATCTTAGAATATTACGACCAAATTTAGTTTAGTCATCTATGGATCATTTTGGAATAGCATAAAATTGGTGTTAAGCCTTTATAATTCACGTACACACATTCAATAGGATCGTTACATCATTCAACCTCCATAATAATGTCAAGATTATTCTAAAATTATTTCCTTGCTATCTTACTCTATATGTACAGAGAGAATATATTAGATTATCATTAAAGTACAAGATCAGATTGTTATATAGAAGTACCCAGTTCTTCTTAAGAAAAGCTAGCGTTTACTTATCGATTCAATATTGTTTAGGCGTAATTGAAAGTTTTATCACCGGAAAGGGTTTATTTTTTGCTTAAATTCATGTCATTATGATCTGATTTTATTTTATGTATTTGATTGTGCTCGACAACAGGTTGAAGAACAATTTATTATAGAATATGATTTCAGAAAATAAGAAAGTGATTTAGTTGTTGAGGATTTATAGATCTCTAAAGATTTTAAAAGAGTCGTACAATATACAGTTTAAGGTTCAGAAATTATAGTTTCTACCTTCGATACGATAAAAAGAATTATTACGGACACAATATTAAAGATATAGAGGTACCTTTAAGATATGCCAGTTTAGAAACTGATTTATGCCGTACGCCTGAATAAATTAAATCAAAACTGGGAAATTATCGATACATTCCACCCAAAGCACGCGTATATATAACAGTTTCTTTCCTACTATTAAACGACATAGTTCCTTTAGTAGGCGATTTCTACGAAGAAAAATCCTGGCTTAATATCATGTTGCCATTCCTAACCTATTTTCATCGATACATCTAATCCGTTGATGTACTATCTTATTATTTAAACCAATTTGTTTCACAAATGTCGTGATGGTCCTGACTAACATCTAATACGATGTTTGTTACCGCCATAGATGTCCAGAAAAACTACGTCACTACCGCTTGCCATCATACTTTGCATACCAATATTTAACTAAAATATAAAAGAATTAAGCCATTGTATGTTAATCACCTAGTCAACTGTACACATGCATTTAAATGAGAACAAGGCACGCTGAGAATGAAACATCTTTCTAGCGGAAAAAAAAATGGCTAATATAAGGCTTAAATGGTTATGTCGCGTGCCAAAGATTCGTTGTAGCAGTTAACTTTCTGTACTTTAGGTATTACGTTCGGTTCTTGACCATTTAGCATTGATAGCAATAGCTGCGAATGGGCTACGGTATTTTCTGCAATATTTAAGTCATATTGCCGACGTATTCCAATAGAGTTATCGTCCATGCTTTTCCACTTTCATAACGGTGTAACCATGACACCTTCAGAATTCACGATAATAAAGACAAATACAAAATGCTGTCTTAATTTCGGTCACCCATTACTGCGAAGTAAAATTGGAAGAGAATTTTAGCTACTTTATAATGTAACTATCTTAGCGGTAGGTTGCCCATTTTCATAGTTTAGCTCACATGATTATACATAACATGATTATTAATTTTAAATTAGATAGGATAGACAACTATAACGCCAACTGTATCAAAGAATTTGATTTCTTACTCTTTAAAATTTTAATTGGCGCAAAAGCTTCAAATTAAAACTAATAGATTAGGCTAGTAATCGCAAGAAGTGATATCGATAACTTGTATAGCCAATTTTACAACGTAAGCTTCACGAATACTACTACCTTCCAACTTGATTATAAGTGTTTCAAAATTACGCTACGTAGCGATTATAAATTGAAACTTTAAACCACATTATGGCAGCTCAAAATTTCTACACTTTGGTTGATACTCACTTACCAAAGTATGCTTTATATTTCAATTTGTAATACATCAATACATAATATTCTACTCAATTTCGGGAAGCGAGTGCTTAAAGATCGCAGCCGTTATGAAAATATTTCGAAAATGAATGAAATAAATTATACAGAAGTAATTACTATGTTATTTAAAGAATTTTCCTCGACAATAAAGCTGTCAATGCATCCTAGCGAGTTAATCTAACAAGATTTAAAATTTCAAAGGAAGCGGGAAAGACATGAAAGGCATATCAAAGATAATTCTTAATAAAGAGTAATGGGCGCTACTACGACATTGTCCTAACCCAATAAGAGTCAATGATTAGGTGTTTAGGGTAAATCGTGGGAATTTCAACAGATTGGAATGCAGTTATCAGCAAGGGGCCATTCTAATCAATTCTATATTTACAGAATTATCACTATTATATTAAACTGTATCAAAGTATTGATAGAACTGCTAGTTTTAAAGAGATTGTAAAAGCCATCGATCCAATTAATTGCAAAGATTCTTTCAAGTTTTTATCATGAGATTACTACTGCCTGGATGCAATCAGGCATCATCAATTATTTCAATTAGTTCTAGATAGAGAGCACGCATCGTGTTAAGTTCGACAATACTATTATACATTTTTACAGGTATATAGCTTGCAACATACATAATATTGCTTATGCTGTATTTAGTTCCTAATAAGCTATCGGAACATTATCAAAAATATCCTACACGTTTCGATATTGCTCTATCCAGCCTAAGATCAATAATAACAGCATTGTATCTAATCAAATTCTTTGTTGCAAGCCCAATAGCTTTTGAAGCTCATTTAAGGGAATTCTTAAGAAATTTTTTTTTAAGAGCTAGTCTACGGAGATACACGCTACACTCGGTTTTAACGAGGCCACCTGGTTAAAATGCAAATTTTCCGAATAATTTCATTCATAAATTAGCAGTATGAATAATTAATTATCCTACAAAACTGTTATTAGTTTTGTCCAACCACTATTTTGTATTATCTTCAATCTTAAAGGCAACATCATTCATAATAAAAACAATCACATTTTACGTTGTATAACACCATGTACAAAATAAGCGAAGTAAAATTATTCCTTTCAGTATTACGGCCGTAGTTCATACTATGTGCTCATAGTTTTATAGGGCCTAATTTCAACAGTCTAATTTGATAATATTAGAAAATTCTTCGCCTATTACTAGTCTAAACTAGAATCTAAATTTTTTAAAGTTATTATTAGAGTTATAGCACAAGGGACTGCTATCTAGCTTACAATTACACAAGCTTACACATCAAGGATAAATACAAAAAAAGGGCTATAAAATATTTACCCAGTGTTAAACTAATAAGGCTTACATGTTAGAATTGCTTTTACTACCTTCCGTGGAATTACCTCCCTTACTAATAATCGGCTAAATTTTCTGATTTAAAATTGTAATTATGTTAGTTTGTCTAGCATTTGAAACTATTCTGTAAACTTATCAGAAACTTTATTAGCCTGGCATTTAATAAACTGTATTCAATCGTAAGTACAGACGACGCCAACTGTAATTGCCCAATCAACAAAAAATAATAGCTAAGCACTTTAATTTTGTTAGCCTTACAATAAATAGAATGGACATGTGCATACAGAAAATCATTGATAGATAACGATAGTGTCCTTTAATTGATACATGCAAATATGCTTAACATAATCAAATCTGTAATGTTTTCGCTTTAATACTATAAGAAGTTCATTTCTATCTGAATTCAAACCGACAACAAAAGGATATCGTAGATAGCTCGTATCGTTCTTATCAGTTACGATACGAAGCTTTACAAACTAAAATTTAAATCTAGCTGAGATTGATCATCTGCTACCATTATAATTGATTTTGTATTGTCTGTAACTAAATTATATTTTTTTAATTATTTATAAGCTCATGCACTTCATTCAAGGCAATCTTAAAGTTTGCAATATTTTTATTTCATGAACCGTTATATATTTCGTTCATGATTTCATCAATTCCGACGCTAAAAAATATTAAAGTCCAAGAATTTTAAAAAATTATAATTTTTAAATTTAAATTTCATTATAAAATTGTTAGTTAAAATAAAGTATTTTCATGAGATTAAGCCGAAAGAGAATAACTATAATGTTTACTATCATCGGCTGATATTTCCTTCATTGCTAGGATTTAAAATATACTAATAGACAATATCAACTAAATTTGTTACTTTATGTCAGTAAATACGGTCTTAGATTAATAGTAATAAAGATGTAACCGATAAAAAACAATATCCCTATTATGTAATACTTAATGCCAGATTGAACACCAGGCCTTTTTACAAAGCATTACCTTACAGCTGCTGCCTTTATTTTTCGTGCTATCAATAACATAAGCTGAATAGCATCCGATAAGAAGGAGATTATTAGTTTATAACTATATTACACTAAACTAATTAATTATTATATAATAAGGTTTATACATTTACTGATGATAATTGATTTTCTGAGTAAGCGATAATCGACGATGTATCTGCATTTGGTATTAATATTTAAATATAGCAAAATCATTGAATCAATATGATACAAGTATTACATCCAACGAACAGAACAATTAGAATATATTTTATATTGTAGAGCTAATTCTAAAGACTGATATTATTTTTTTGGTAATAAAACAAATATAAAAGAAGTCAAAGTAATGTTAAGTGTCTATCCTATCCTAATGGTAACGCAATAATAAACTAAATGACAAATGTCCAGCCCATGATTTTTAAACAGTTTTCGTGTTATGCTTCACTGAAACATAATTCTGTTACATATAATTAAAACTTATTACGTAGATATAACCCCTAGTTTATATAAAAGAAAATATTTTTCATATTTTAATATTAATTAATGAAAAATAAACTGATATTTCTAAAGGGGGACCATCTAACTATCTGCTTCTACTATCGTTCCAAAACTTGCAGTTATCTCTATTTGAAGATTTTTGTTAAGGTATGGTACTAATTGCACATTCAATCATTTTCTGAAATTGCTGTAGAATAATTACGGTACTCTAAAGCCAATAAATGTAATATAAATATTGCTTTTACCAATAAAATCAATCACTGTAATCCTGTTCAATATTCGCAATATTTCGTATAGCCATAACAAGCCATAGATTGAATTTATTTCAAATATTTGCTGATATTGTTATCGATCGATACTAAGGGTACTTGTAATAAGTGCAAAGGATTTACCCTGAGTGTATTATAAAATAATGGAGGCCGTAGTAAATCAAAACTTAGAAACTTTATTTAATTAAAAATTCTGTAGTGCATAATATGAAAGTTTACTGAACTACAAACTTTAAATTTTTTTATAGACATTCAAAAGTAGCTGAGTGTTTATTGAAGGCACTATTAGAATGTTGATCTTGCATTCAATTTAACTTTAATTAAATTACTATCAACCTTGTCACAGAGCTAGAACTCTCACCCCATTTGTCCGATCAATTTCAAATATGTACTCTATCAATATCTATATATGAGTATGCATCTGCATCAAAACTGTAACATATGCACCAAAATATCTATTGGAATAGCTACAAATACGATCATTTATGGTTCAATTTTCCATTTTATTTACTTCACTACATCTACCGAAGCCATACTTATCACTATTTGATAAGAGCAAACAGGCCATTTGAGTATCAACTTAAATTCACATTACAGTCATAAAACAGTACTCTTTAATAACTAGGATACAAAGTAAGAACTTGTGTCACTAAAACATGGTTGGACAACAACGGATAAAGATCATGCATGTTAGGAAGGAACTATTTAACAGCTGGACATTAGATTTCAATTACCAATGAATAATGAAACAAAAGTCCTTTAGATAATTAATAAGCAGACTATTTTGATGCATACTTTTCATCATTATGGTGCCTCGATATTTTGGATAATAGTAAAAATAATATAACACTGTTGGAGTCTACTTGTCATAACGATAATATAATAGAGTAGATCTAATTTGTGTCATCGTTCACTAGGGGATTGATTATATTCTTAGTAATAATTACTATTGAGATGTAGCTCACTATTATTCTCTATCACTAAAGTAATGAAAAATCAATATGTATCGATGTATTTACATGTCAATGTTGATAGCGAAATGTATGTTATCAATTGCATCAAGTTGTCATCATTAATTAATACTGGCCATTTTAAATCTAACGTAAAGTACCAGTACACAATTAAACGTATGCGTCTATTAATCTAGTTTAAAATCAAGAGCTAGGTATCGATCTACCGTAATTTACTCCATTAGGCCGCTTTCATCATTTTAACTCCAATTAAATTTAGTCCTAAAATTAAATTGTTCACACAGTTAAGAACTGATTCTTTAATGCTTTGATGACTCTATACCACTGATGACAATTCAATACACAATCGATGGACAAGATAGACTGATGAGACAATAGTGTAAGTTAAGGTAGCCCAACTTGATGAACTTCTCCTCTTAAACAATAATGATATTGTAAAGGTTGGTAGTCTAGGTTATGCCATGATAACTGAATAGAAATAAGAGTTTGCATTATTGTCCTAGCTTGAAATCGATTGAATACATATGACAATTCATCAATGATCAAACAATAGTGTCGCCAAGGTTATTATATGTTATTGTACAAGAATATTGATTCTAGTGCGGAATCAAGAATAGCTTAATCAGTCATCTCTGTGATAGCCCAAGCAAGCAATTAGTACGGCTACAAGCTATTTCAAAAGAGTCAAATAACTTCGTCACCATATTCAGATAATGTTCATTCTATCGTCATATTATAAATAGGACAAGATAGATTGATTATTGTCAATTAGAGTCTTTTTGTGTCATATTTTACTGTCCTAGCCAGGCTAATGATTATAGTTTACCGGAATGGATGCATCAAATATCAACTTAAAAACACTTTGGGTCCATTATTATATTTAATTTTATCCTATAATTGGGTGTTTTCAACTATCATCATATGACGATCCATTAAACAAGGCCAATTTGATAAGTTATTCAAGTTTTTTTCTTTCCCTCATTTAGACCTACATGAGTAAGTACAAAATCGTCAATCAATTGATTACTATAAAATTACGTAACGAAAAATTGCCTATCCTATCTTTTAAAATGATCTATTTATTTTTGATCTTTGCCTAACGATAATTGCCTGCATCCAGTTATAACCATAAGTTTATTATTCATTAATGTAATATCATTGTTTAATTACGCATCATTGAGAGCCATTAAATCTTTTCAATATTATAACCTATAATCGTACCATGTGGTAGTTCACCTTCGATCAAGTTATTATTCTTCTCCGCTTGCCTAAACTATTGGACTTCTTTTTCGTTTCGACTAATGACATTATCTAATGTTTATTTTATTTGAACATTCTTGATAATCTTTATCCATGTTCAACATCAACGTTTGTTTACATCATCGTCAATATTGCCTAATTTCATTACGTGTCCTTTTTCATCCATTAAAAAGTCAATCCTACTTCTATAATCGCCAAAACTTTTCATAAATAACTCTTTTATTGGCGCCAACTAAGTCCGAGCGTTGCGAAAATTCAGAAATTAGTCTCTAGCATATGCAATAATCCCTAAACTTCAAACTATTTACCTACCCTTGACTAACTCTATAAACGGTAATGACTGTAGTAATCCATCGAAATATTGACTGGTACAGCTTGACTATTTTCTTTTATACCTTCACTAAATACAAATTATAATATATTTCACTTTGAAAGATATGTTGTTTAGTTTTATTGATAAAATCAGTTTAATAATTTAGATATCACAATATTTTCTCTAATTAATTTTTCCTAGTTGTTCAGAGTGATAACCAAGAGCCACAATCTATTATATCGACAATGCGGTACTTTAATGATAACGATCAGTCTCCAACTACATAACATTACTCTTCCTGCTTTTCTTCTAGCAAACAAACCGTACGACTTTTAAAGTTATTCATCAGCAATACATAAAAATTATCAAGCAGCCGTAGCCAGTAGCTTTCAAAGTACCCGCAATATTACAAAAAGTCATTTTTACCCGATTGCACTAAGGCATGTCAGTACAATAGCAATTCTCTAGACCTTATAGTTGATTCGTAGACTTAAACTACGCATTTTACTTTTATCGTTTAACATAAGAATATCTTCTACGGTACATTAGCTTGGTAGCATAACTATAGGCCATACCAAAAATTTCCAGCTGAAAACCCCTATTGTAGAGCATTACGCATATAGATAATATATTCAATACTGATATGGCGATATCTTTTGACTATCTATTCTGAAGTTTTCAGTTCTTGGTCAGAAATTGCTTAATGAATGCCTTCATCGGCAAATTTTGTCTATTCAATTAACCACTTCAGATTTCTAGAAATTTGCTTTAACCACTAATTGTCATTCAATTTTAAAATGTTAATCACGTTCAATAACTCATTCTTCAAAGTCCCTTTTGCTAAATTCTATGTACTCAATAAATTTAGCAATTAGATTAATGTATCTACAAATGCGGACGTGAGCATCAAAGAATAGCGCATACAAGATTTATTTTGCTATATTGATTCATTTTCGACAAAATTTCTTATTAGTACCCTCCAAATATCTTAAATCAAGTTTGTTTCTTTACCATAATCTAACTAAACATAATAATATAAAGACAATTTGAGATATTACTGTAAATGAGGGAATCTAAGTTTGCAAAAAAGGTTGTTGCTTTATCAGCTAGAAGAATAAATTTCTCGATTCTACCAAAATATCACATCATAATCAGAACAGAAACTATTTTAGTAAGCTCCCAATAGCGTGTAGTATGAAATTCGGTATATACATACGTATAAAATTACACCCGTGTCATAACATAATCATACTCAGTACTACACGTCGATAATTTCTAATTAAAGAAATTTTAATCTTCGTCAAAACGTACTTTACAAGAACTACTGTAGTTATATATTAAAATTGATTAATTTCCTAATCTTTCTGACTTCCTCAGGCTGTTGCTAGCATGCAATCTTTCAGCCGACTTTGACTAATCATTAAAATTAAGATGCAGGAGTAAAGAAAAGAAAAATCGCTCATTTTCGTACTAAACCTCCAAAGCAAATATACGATACTGTTATTATAATTTATTCTTGAATCCTTCCTGTGTTCTCTTTCTCAATAAATATGTTATAAAGAATTAGTGAATAGGCTACTACCTCGAGATCAAAGTCCTCACCTTATTGGCTTAAAAAATTAAATAAGAAAAATACTATATTTTAATAAGAAGTAAGTAGTACAATAGATGGTCAATCTTGAGTAGATTTTAAATCGGTATTAATGCTCAAGTGCAGTTGATAACTTAGAAAATATCATGAAAATATATTAGTTACTTATTTATCTTTGAAGTAATTAATGAGTGAGAAACGAATTAAGTAGTAATTTTCGTATGATTGACCAGTTTCTAAGTCTGATGATTAGGCTAAAGGTTGGAGAAATAGATATATAAATTAAATCGATTTCGGCTGACGGGATTCTATATAATATACAAGTGAAAGATTATACATGCAATTATTTCATCTTTTAGAATTAATAAAATTTTTACAGTGAGGACGATTAGGCCCTCTACTTTTAGAAAATCAATCATGAACTAATTCTTATTTTTCCTAAAGTTCACATAATGTTATTACCGCAACGATAATAAAAAGAGCCCCATCCCAACTCTTTTTAAGGGTTTAGTTATTATTATAACTAAAAACAACTGCAATCGTCGCAGCGGGTCCACATTTACCGTCCATATGATTCGTCCCATGAGCCCCTGTTTTTCTCTATTACACTTGATGAAAATACTCGTTACTAACATCCAACACTACTTGTTTCCCCACCCGCAAAGATTGATATTACGATATCTCAATCACATTACTCCCTACGAGTACGGTATATGATTATCTTGTATAATTATTAGAAGTATATTACAATCGTCGCTACACGTGTCCTCTTGCCTATCTTACATAAAAAACTAATTGAGCATTGCTTTCAAATCCCACTAATCTCAAGGAGTATCGGATGGCCTACAGAACGAAAATTTAATTTTTTCTAATTTAATTTCCAGATGATGTAATGTTATCATAGGATTTATATATCTGTATTTAAGTATTATCATGTTCCATCACCCAATACCACTACTCCAACAGAAATTGTCGACAAAATTACATTACCCGTAATTACAAGACTACCGTATCGCTTTTGACGAACGATTATCCTATCCAAAATGAAGAAAGTAGACCACATTAAAAAAATATCATTAGGGAATTTCAAGACAGCTTTTCTCCTATTATTGCTACTTGATCCATTGAAAGCAATGCAAGACATTCCCTCTGTTTGCCTTTTGTTTAAAATTGATTTCTATTCTTCTGCTATTATTTTCTTCGGCGAGGCAAAGGCTTTTTTTTATGCTTTATCGATTTCATTTTAAATACAAAATTGACTTTGCCTTCATATTTAGGGTAAGAGTTCGAGTGCATGCGTTAATTATTTGTATTAGCTTAGAAAAAATGTTGATAGACATTATTAACTGGGCTAAATAAAAATCTGTGAAGCTCTATCCATTTCTGATTATCAACTGGATTTCCTTTTATATCGAATTTTCCGTATGAGTAGTACAATACAGTATTATTCGAGTAAAAACAGAACTAGTCATCAGTCATTTATGGACAAGTCGAAAATTTCAATCTGTATTAACCATAAAAGCCCAAGCGTGAGTCATCACACACCAAAAGTATTTATGGAGTTTTAAGTGCCATAGTATTTCAAGTAAAGACTAGATCATTTTTTATCTCTGCATGAGTTTTTATGAGAGAAAAATAGCAGAAATGTTATTGACATCGGATAGAAAGTTTTTATCCTGTAACCCATTTAATGACCAAGTATAAATCGAGAGAAATTAAGTAACTTTCTCGTCTTCATTAAATTGAAGTATTCAGCATTAATTTATAATATCTGTCTAATTAAATGTACAGTAAAAAGAATAGAACTGGATGTTATTCTTGGCGTGTTGTCTACTATTACCAGTATGAATCGATAACAATAATTGACAATCGTTTTTAGAATAGTTCATCATCGACCATCAGGCGTTCTTCCATTATGATCGTGCGAAGTTGATATTAATGTAGAGAATTTACTCTTTCGATTGTCTCATTAACTACTTAGCGAATTATAAACTTTACCTACCCTGATAATGTGGTTTACCGTTGTTATACTATTCCTTTGCTTTTCTAATAATAGTCATATGGATAATAAAAATTATGAATATCATGACAATAAGAATGAAACTATCATACAGTACTTATTCTTCTTTTTATTCAAATATTTTTCAATCCTTTTTTTCTAACTACGTATTGAAAGAACTAATTTAAACAAGAATAAGTTTAAATAACATTATCCATAAAATTACAAAAATCCTTGAACTTTATCTTTGCCATTAACTATATCTACTATAATTTAAAAATCTTTATTTTATTCGCGGATGAAAGCTTAAGGAAATCAATTTCAGCTGTAACTATACTGCCAGAGATCATTACCTTATAACTTGTAAAACGAAATAACTCTACTTCCCTCTCCATGTGAATACAACGCTCATTAATATCTAGTTTATTAAGTTAATTCATTCTTCTCAAAATAATTTTTGTGAACTACTGATAAAACACAGCACGATGTTCATTTTCCTAAAATGTAAAATAGTGGCAATTGCTCTTCTACACGATCGCTAGCCCAGCAATATTGCTGTATTAATTTAGATGATTCTGAAAGATAGAATAAAGGACACCTACCGATCGAGATCTGAAGTTAGAGAATCTATAACGATTAGACCGTGGTATATTCAACTTTTGTACCGCAAACTGGATAGTTAGTAGAGTTTTTCTAGTGAAGGATATCTGTAATTGTCCCTTTGAAAATCTTTTTCTTTTTATTCTTAAACTAAAAAAAGAGAAAGGATTCTTCTTAATAGAATTAATGTTTGTACTTGGTGCATAGTAACCCTATGTTATCACCATAGCTGCAATTTCTACCTTAATCAGACACACATGAAAAATTGGATTTAGTGCTGATAGTTCATGTGTAATGGGTTGTCAAAGTTGAAGTAGAAGGGGTAAGTTTTCAAAAATCTATCATATTGACCTTATACTAAGAATAATCCTTTCAATGGTTAGGGTTATCCAGCTACAATTAAAATTACAGAGTATTTCTAAAACTGGCAATTTCATTTATTAGCATCCTTATCACAGCATGTAGGAATGCAATCGTAAATGATTAACTTATGCAATTTCAAGAACATAATTCAGAATATGCTTGAGTTTAGTCCGCAAATTAAGTTGTCGTTCTCAGCATAATTAAGCTACGCAACTTAGTACGATAACATGCCAATCTAAGGGAAGATTAAATTGTTAAGATATAAATAAGACTAAATCGTTTCACACTCTTTCAAATTCTCAAAATAGTATTCCCAAAATTTCTACTCTGTATGTTAGCAATACTAGTAAGTATTGCTAATATCTTTTCGATATATTGCTAAGTAGTTATTATTACTTGTCTAGACAAGTTATAATGATGTTTTAACACTAATATTTATGTAAATTTTAATAAAACTGCTGGTACAGTATTTCTCTTGATACGTGCACGTATGCCTTTTTTCCTGCTTATTTGAGATCACGAGACGATGACTAGATTTACATCAAGCTTGGTTTCTGAAATTTTTAAATCAGTTATTCCCCCATTTTGCGATCATTAAACTAAAAAAACTGAACGCCATAATTTCCTTCTAATCTACGAAAAATTACTACACCATTCCAATTAAGCAGTTGCATATTACTAGAAGCAGTGTAAAACAATACTCAAAGATGCCGAAAGCAAAATTCTTCATCGATATTTATTTTAAGTTTACGAATACAAACAGGCGTTGTTAATCCGATTTCAACTTATAATAAATTCTATATTTGTGATTACTATATTTTTTCAACTCTAAAATATAGCAATTACTTTTCAAATATTTTATATTTCTCTTTATCATTAAGTAACTAATTCTTTTTCGTAGGTGCTGCCCCAGTTTTTATTGAAGAGCCACAGGACTTTATTGTCCGACGTAATACCGGCATCACACTTCGTTGTAGTGCAACCGGTTCACCATATCCTAAAATTACTTGGTTGAAGAATGGCAAATTACTAGTTATTGACCCTAAAATTAATCCAAGACTATTATTAATTGGTGGTGCACTCTACATTACGAAAGTAACTAAAACTAGCAAATACACAGATGCTGGTATCTACCAATGCATGGCCAAAAATCAATTTGGTTCTGTCTTTAGTCGCAATGCCACCATTACAATAGCTTGTAAGTAAATTTATCTTGCCATAACTTAGCATTAGACGATAATTTATGTACTTAAAAAATGTCTTCTATCCTCTTTTTGCATAATTTTTAATCACTTAATATCAAATCAGGAATTGAATTATCATGTTTGATATCAATAAATGTAGATTTGCGAGATAAATTCCGAATTTCTCCTTCCAACATCACAATAACAACATCAGGAACGGCAAAATTAACCTGCCATGCACCACGAGCAAACCCAAAACCAAGTATTATGTGGGAGAAAAATGGCAAAATTATTCAATCTGGTGGCAGGATTACTTATACTACCACGCCTGAAAGTGTTTTAACTATTCCTAATGTCGATCATTATGATCTCGGATTTTATGTCTGTGTAGCAGAAAATTTAGCTGGTGTGAAACGTTCTGAAGCAGCATACTTGACTGTTAACGGTATTAATTTTACTTAAAGCTTAAAGATATTATGTCAAATTACTAATTGCTGTCATTTAATAAGATATCAATCTCCATTAAATGTCCGTAAGGAAAAAGTTTCTAGTTTTGTTGATTAGGTAGCAGATAAATTGACAACTGCCTTGTATGTAGCATTATAATTTACTAAGTATTTATTCTTAATTGTAACATTAGAAATTCCCAGATTTATTAACAAAGCTCAAACTAGAGTTTCCGTTGCGGTTGGAGCTAAGTTGACATTGGACTGTTCGGCTAAAGGTCTACCAAAACCGAAAATTCAGTGGTTTTATGGAAAATCTGTAATCACTGAAAATGATCCTCGATTTCAACTTCGTAATATGAGATTACATGTCGAAAATATTCAACTTGAAAATGCTGGTACCTTCACTTGTGTCGTAGCGAATGTCCATAAAGAAATCAATCGTATATTTACAGTCAATATCGAAGGTGAGTACTGCCGAAAAAAATTCTAAATTATTAATTACAATATAAAATAAACTGAACGTAAGCAGTATTTTATTTTTAAATTGTGTATTTCTAAACTTTTCCGTCAGAAATAAATATTTAACCGTATTAATAATGTTTTTATTAAAATAAAAAATATTGAACCTAATTGGAATACTAATTCTATGATTAGCAAAGTTCTCCTCATTTTTGAATTCTTAAAATTCATTATCGTTTTGTATAGAGCCTCCCAAATTTACTGTTGTGCCTGTTGATAAATGGGTAGAAGTTGGAAAATTAGTATACTTTAATTGTAAAGCAAATCATGCTCATGCACTCTTTTGGAGAAAAATTGGAACTGATAGTTTGATGTTCGCTGGTCAAAGCGAGGTAGAAGGAATGCATGTATTAAATAATGGGACTCTCGTTATAAAGAAGGTAAGTTTTCTTGTAAACAGTGGCATAAATTTATGAGCAAGCCAAATTGAGCACGAAATTTAGTTGCGGGATAATTGTTATCAAAGTGCACTAGCGAGTATTATTATTAGCACCTAGCATTGACTCATAATAAAAATTTAACGGGTATCCGTGCTAAAGGAATCTCGACAGATTTATAATTTACTAAATGCACCAAGTAGTATAATTCATATATTATAAATTGATATCAGTCATGTTATTAAATAGAAAAAATAAAAAATTTTAGATGCATCCATAATTGTAATTGATTGATATCCCAATTTATTATAACTCTTCGGCGATTGCATCTCTAATGAATCAATATCTATGATTAGGCTGTAGGTCGAGACTCTGGCCTATACCAATGCTCGGTCATTGGCAATATGCAAGGCAGGGATGTTTTAGTAAGACTGGTCGTAAGAGGTATTACATTATTCTATGATATCATAAAAAGCATAGGAATCCAATTCAATTTACTGGATCTTTTCATCTATTTTATCAACTCTATTCATAATATTCTGCGATTACGCATAACTTAGAAAGCGACATCATAAAAATAACTGCGTTTTGAATTAACTTTTAATAATTAGTTGATACAACGGCAACTATACCCGTCATCAAACCGGAATTGTTCAACAAGACAGTCTTCATCAATGACACCGTAACTATTAAATGCAACTCAAAAGGAGATCCTCAACCGATTGTGTACTGGCGTAAAAATGATCAATTATTAAAATCGAATGATACGCGTGTGAAAAGATTATCCTGGAATACGATTGGCATTAAATTGGTTCAGACAAGCGATCAGGGTTGGTATATGTGTGGATCTTACAATAATGCCGGTTTAGTAACAAGTGTGGCCTATCTGAGAGTTGTTGGTGAGTATTTACACATCATATTTACGGAGTAAAGCATACAATTCGAATATAACATTTCGAAAGTTCAGATTGGAAGGTTTTTAATAGGTTATTGACCTCTACTCTATAGAACAATCCTATGGAGTACCTAAAGCTCCCTATAAGCCATATCAAACTCAAATTGGAAGCTCGTTTATTCGTTTACGATGGGACATACCCAAAGACGGAGAAAGAGTACCTGTTCTCGTCTATATTGATTGCTATGAAGTTGGTGGTCGAAAAAAGAGAACTCGTGTTGGGACAATTAGCATAACCGAATTTACAATCCGTAATTTAAAGCCAAATACTCGCTATCAATTTCAGATAGTTTCTATCAATGGCTATGGCACCAGTACATCACCAATGTCATCGATAATTAGGACTAAACTAACATCTACAGCTACCGAATTATCTGTAACTCCAACTCCTCTAAATCTTCAAACAACACCAATATTTAATCGTCTAGAATTTAACATAACCGCTTTATCACCATCTTCAGTACTTTTAAGATGGAATAAGGTATTCTATCCACTGCCTAATAGAATTTGGATGCTCAATTTGCTAATATAACAATCAAATCTGAATTACCGTAGATTACGCCCATACTTATATTCCGCTATACTAAAGAATTTTAAATCTTTTTGGTGTATATTTACTAGGTTGGCAATGGCGAGACTTTTACTTATACTGTTGCATATGTTCAAAAGTATGGCACTCAAGATAATTGGCACACGGTTAATACAACAGCTACTCAAATTATAATTAACCGGCTGGAAGAGCATTTCGAATATGATTTTATTTTAAAAACATATCTAAAGAATAAACAAGTAGACGTTCGCCGTCTCTCCTTTACCATGCCCGAAAGTGGTAATGCAATTTACATATAAGCGCCCATTTGATAATAACTATTTAATGTGACAATATGATATATTTAGACTCGCAGGGCTTGTATTTATACTAACTTATTTACTGCATTTTATCTATTTTAGTTCCAGCTGTTGCACCAGTTCTAATAGACGCATACAAAGTGAATAACACCATTGCTTTGAAATGGGAAAGACTAACCAAGAGTCAATTAAACGGAAAATTTTACGCATATCTCGTAAGAAATTAAAAATGTAAACTGTAAATGTTGATAGTTCTTTTACTCGATACAGTTTATTAACACGCAAAATGAAAATGCAAGCCATGAATTCTTTATTAATAATATTCTACTTTATCGTGTTTGACCTACTTATACTGCTAGTATCTGTAATTTCGATTTTTTTACAGTAATTAGATTCAATCTAGGCCTATATGATAGATTGATAATACTAAAATCTTACATGATAGGTCAATACTAACTGCCAATAATATTCATAATTAAACAGATTCGTTTAAGCTTTCGCGATGGTAGCATAGACAGAAACTTAACTATTTATCGAGACGAGGATTTTGCAGTTATTAGAAAAATTAATGCGAAGTACGAATATTTAGTTTCAATGGCCGTTTCAACTAATGTTGGTATAGGACCTTGGAGCATACCGATAGCAGGTATAAAACTTCAATGAATTACAATCCTTGAAATCAATTAATTATGCTTTATTAACGAAAATTCCGTTGTTATTCCCCAATACATATATATATATATATATATATATATATATATAACCGTATAAAAATTACCGTTCCTTATTAATTAAATATAATTTGAGGTAAATTTATTCCCGTTATTAAACTTCGGCTTCGCACTTGTTATGCCATCTATTACAGTGGGTAGTGGAACAACCGATTCGCCAACTATCTCCTCAGGACAGAGATTTATACTTTCCAATTTTACTTGGCTGATGATCGTATGCGCTATTAGTGGTGTTCTGATTGTAACATCAATACTGATCTGTTGTTGGTGTGTTTGCAACAAAAACAAGAAATCTGTTACTAAAGAAAAGGTTACCGTTGCTGCTGTTACAGATTTATTAGCACAGGATATTCAAAATACAGGTAAAACTATCTCAAATCAGCCTTGCTAATAATACATAACATACTATACAATATATTATGTACGATTCAGAGAGTCAATTTCTTTTGTCTTACTATAGCAATTCAGCGACTATTTAAACTCTTTCCTACAGTATTCCAATTAATACCTGTAACAATCCCAGCAGTGTTGTAAAAACAGGCTCTATTACATAAAACTTATCATTTTCACTACGTATTCATTTCTTCACTTCACTAATGGCTAAATAGTAGTTAATAACTAGTCCGCAGAAACTAATTCTTCTTAATAATTATTTAATAATTAGGAGCGGATAGTAACGCTTGTCGCTGTCACCATCAGGCTTATAATAGTACCGATAATGGCGATAGCAGCATCAGCAGTGAAAGCTACAATGCTAGTAGTTATCAAATATCACAAGGAGACAACGCTTCTGCCCATACAACATCTCAAGCTGCTGTCGATGTAGAGGGAATATCTATTCGAGCTCAAGGATCAACAGGCCATGTTGACAGTATTGGCATCCAAAGTGAATCTACTCTAACAAGCGATCGTCGAGAAGTACGGACTAGTCTCTTAGACGAATATTATTATCGTAGTGTTCGAGGTGAAGATATCGTAGCTGATGTACTTACTCGTAACAAAAGTGCCATTAACAGCAATAGGCATCATTCCAGTAGGAAAACTATCTATCCAACATCAATATTCTCAGAAGCAGCTTGCCAAATTCCTAACAGGAGACGCCATCAACTCGGCGAAGAAGGTCAAGATGATGCTGGTTACACCAGTCTAGGTTCTGGTAATCAACCGACGGCAGATGGTAAGGATAACGATCCACCACCATCATATCATTCGGATGATGATATCGCAGGAGTAAACGAAATAGAACAGGAAGAGAGTACACAAGATAATGTTAATGCAACTGCGGAAAGTTTAATTCGAGTACATTCGCGGCGCCCAGATTTACCAGGAATCGATCCTAACGATAATAAAGCTAAACGTAAAACTGAACAACTTCTGTTATCATCTAAAAATTGCCGCAGCGCTCCAACTTTGGCCAAAGAAAATTCTTCGAGATTTACCGGTGTACAATTGCTGCATATGCCTGATCTAAGTAATAGTTTTACTACTGGAAGTAGGCAATTAAAGAACCACCCACTTCATATATCTAATGAAGGTAGCGATAGTCCATCATTTGGTCACCAAAGCAGCCTAAGTAATGTCAATAGCGATCAAATATCAAATGGTAGCAGTTCATCACAGCAATTTGTGATGGAAATCATGGATGCTAACTATGAAATTAGAAATAGCCTTAGCTTATATACAAATCCCTTACATCAACAAAATCAGTCTTTTACAAGCGATCAATATTTCCAAGAGTATGACATATCTTCGCTATGTCGTCCGGTAAGTAGCCACTGGTTAAAAATATTTACACTTTAGTAAAATAGGGCTATGTAGAAATTGTACTTGTTTTTACTATATCTGTAATATCTGCACATGGATTACTCCTTTTCCAATATTCCAATCTAGTTATTTCATTAGCGTAATTTATCTAAAGATCCATGCATAATAGGCACTCAATTATAATTGCAATATAATTAATTTTAGTCCAGCATACTAGATCTATTTAAAACCAGGAGAACTTCCCGATAGTCTTCACAAACAAGTCATAGCTATAATTTCTCAAAACAAATCAGTCCTGTTAATAAATATTTACTAAGAATGCATATATTCAGGTACCTTGCACTGAAATCGAATCAAGCTTTACTAATTATTCTTTAGACAACGTATCATAATCTTGACATCTTTAATTTCATTACAGTAACTAATTTTATTAATGCTATAATGATTAAATTCTATTTCTATTAGGAAATATCCGATGAAAGTGAGGCACAAAGCGAAACCGAGAGTCAAAATGAAGAACCACCTGTTATACCACCACGCCATCGCTATGATTCTAATGACAGTCTAACTCGAGGGGGCTTTCCTGAAGTTGAGAATAATATATCGAGATATTTTGCACCTAGCCAAAATGAAGAAGAGGAAGAGGTTATAGATTATCCCTATCATCATGAAGAGGTAGCAAAGTCCTTTTTTGATGAAGACTTAACAGACCTTCCATCACCATGTCCTATTGATGACTTAGATAATTTTCCAAATTTGAAATCAGTCTATGCAGACAATAGAAATAATGAAAATTTATTCCGTTTTCCTAATGGCGATTATAAAGTATTAATGCAGCCTACCCATGTAAAAATGAATAGCAGCCCTAGTTCTTCACTCTCGTCATCGCCCCCTTTGCATCCGGCAAGCTACAGTTATGATTACACGCTAAATAGTGAAGTTATTGACGGCGCCAAAAACAAGCGTTACAGGCAGCGACATCAAGACTATAGTTCTACTAATCCACATTTAAGTAAACTATCTACACAATTACAGCATTCTTACGATGAAAAGATATTAAATGACAATCGCTCTCGTAATCAAGACTACCAATTTTCTCCAGTTAAAATTTCTCGATCGCAGCATATTCAATCAATGGAAGATAAACATCATGATGAAATAGATGATATCGCGTCTGTTTTATATAGAAGAGCACCCTCTTTCGATTATATCGATGAAGTAGCATCAGCAAAAATACATCAAGATCGTAATAATATCACCGAATTTACTTTGTAAAGAGCAATGGAATGAATAAATTCAATAAAATAATTGCAACCTTTTAATCGATAAAAAAGAAATCGGAGGTGCTGCTAATTAAAATATGACCTTAAAATCACATATTCAAGAGGGTTAAAAATATTTACGTCAATAAAGTCAACCTAATTAACCAATTATCCAAGATAATGGTTATAATAATCGGTGACCTATAAAGACAGAGATTAACGATGTAGACATCAAAGTCTATGATGAAAATCGTGAAATAATGTAAAAGCAAAATTCTTCCATTTAATTGTTGGTTATGGTTGTTATTCTTGTTTAATTGATGATGATGATAGCGATATCTGGACGCGGTTAAGGGTGACTGTGGATAAGAAATAATTAGATAATATCAATAATTATCTATTGTAGTTTCTAAATTCCATTTATTGTAAACGTAAAAATTGAATCAGAAATACTATTATAACTTTCCTGCATTTTTTTGCTTATTTTTGCATATCATTTTGCTATTAAGTCAAAGATCAGCTGTAATGTTAACCGTGGTAAACAACCAGTTATAGAATTTTACTTCTTTCTTTTGGATGATCTTAATCTGATTTTGAGATTATAAGAAAATTTTTGCTTATTTGTCGCTAAATCTATTAATTATATTTCGCCATAAGCAGTTATTACGGCTTACAATACTGTTATCACGGAAGATATCATTCAGCCTAGTATATCAGTAATACGATACTGTCAAGCCGTCGAAGTTATAAAATATATGGTAAATTATTATACCATTTCAGTGACTTTTTGGTTTCTTAATTTCCTCTAAATTTATTGGCTAATACTGCTGTATGACATGATATTATTAAAAGTAAATCATATATCATTGCTATTAATAACTATCCATTTATTCATTTATTCATTCAATCATCCATTCATTCAACTCTAATTCTATTAATTCTAAATTTATTATAACTATATTAATGTTTATACCATTTTACTATAAATATGAAGATCAATCAAGCATAAAATGTAAAATGTCAAATGAGATATAGTGATCAAACATCCATCTAAGTCATGCTTCCTTCTCTTCCATTAATCATTAATTGGAGATTAATGTATCAATGTTTGTTGTCCCTGCAATATCTTAAAATGCATTAGATAGTTATAACCAAATCTGCCCTTTAATAATGACTGGTTAATGTCAGAAAGATTATGATATTTAGTCAAACCAGTTTTACAAATAAAGTAATCTATCACAACAATTTAAATTTGTCTGCAGTTATCAATACGTCTCACTAAAGGTAATAAAATCTATCGAATATTATACGAGTATGTAGCATTGATTCACTATTTGTTTGATGTAATCTCAAATTCATAACCTTTATTCACCGTTTTAGAAATTATTAAAGTTTATATTGAAAAATTTATCCTTCCGGCTTTGCTTCGTAACTTGTTCGTAACATGTCAGTACATATTTAAGTAGGTTTCATCGTAGTCCTTATATATATCAAGTATGTACATCAAGTTATCAAAAGACTTTATTGTATCATTCTACATGATGTCGATGTTAATAATGATCTCATCATGATTGGCTTTTAATTAATCGTTATTATTTGACGTGTTGATGCATCTTGATAATTGTAACTACGGGACATGATTAATTTTGTTACATAAATAAATATAAATATATATTTACATATATAGATATATGTACAAGTTGTACTTTCCATCTAAGGTTGTCACTGCTTTACACTTTCGTATAATGTTGATATAAATTCATGCTCGCGGTTGATCATGTTTTATTGCTACTGAATTGTAGATTTCAATTAAGATTAAGCGAGATTCATATAATCTATGTACGATTGCTGTCTTATTTTATGTTAAGAACAGCTGATGTTTTGTATTAACTCATTTTATTTAAGAGTATAATGTTATTTTGATCTTGCCAGTTTGATCTTGTATTAATTAATAATAATAAACTATGTTAAATAATAAGCTACTGAAATTGTTGCTAATTATACGGCCAATCGTTACCATAAGGCCAATATTCATCTAAAATAAATATACTTGTTGAATTGCACAATTTCCTTGCAGTCAAACATTAACAATAATAAACTGAATTCAATCTAGCTACAATTACTAGAATAATCATCTTAAGCTTGATAACGATAGTTAATTTTAGCTTCAAGTTAGTAAGATACGTCGTATACAAGATCCAGTACTAAACCTCTTCATGTTCTAGTTCATGGTCAATACGAGTATATACTGTAGGTATGGTATAGAATTTATGATTTTTTCGATTTTTATGGCTATGTAGGTCTCATAAAATATCGCTAAGATTAAAAATACACAGTCAAAATAATTTATTATCGCTTTTCTACTACGGGTATATACTTTGTTCTATTTTTAAATTAAACAATAAAACTTTGTACCCAGATCTTCGAAAAGGCTGAAACAGTTTCTCAGAGCGCTACTTGCATTGAAATTCTACAAAATAATTGTATAGATGGTTACTATTAAGAATAAATACCGCGATATCTAACGCTTATATAGTATACAGTAGTGAAATATCTACAACAAAAATCTATTTTAGCCAACTTGGATATTTATATTTAACAAATTTCCTTAACGGCGAAATCTTATTGATATTATATCTTTCGTGACCTATTTTTCTGCGGTATCTGTTTAAAAATTGTAGCGATTCTACTCCTTTAAAGGACGTCTGCAGATAATTTCTTAATAATCAAATTTAATTTACCATTCTATTTTCATTTTGAGGCATTAATTCTGAGTCACAGCAGCCCATCTCGGTAGCAACGTTATATATCTATACACTTTTGCTTATTTTGGGTATATTGACATGGCGTAGTCAATCATATGCTCTATACGTAGAATTAGTCTTTTGATAAAGTTCAACTATCTCTAATCACAAATTAAATTTTATACAGCTTGATAAGTATGTAAAATAGTAGAATTTTACTTAATTAAATATCTCTAGTTTGATTCTGTAATGGTGTTCGTAACCAACTCCGAATTCGATTAACCAATTAGGTGATATATTAAATTATGATTTTGAAGGTACTATAATAGTACGAAGCGATAATATTCTGGTAAATTCTCGCGACTTCAGTTTCAAATTTTTAAAGAATCATGCAATGCTCATCTTAAATTCCTGTAACTAACTCTAATACCAGCATGCCCGTTAATCATGGAATTTATTAACTATTGAAAATGAAATAACATCGACCTGAAAATTGAATAGATATATAATAATTAAAGCAATAATTCATGTCGATATCAAGATTGACGGGTATATTAGTTAAATTTTATAATAAGTTATAAGCATCGAAATCGCTAAGGTACATTGGTAATTTTATGTCATTAACAGTAATGAATTATTGCTATCAATAATATCGCGATGATGCTACTTTATAATTATTTCTAATGGCTCAAATGCCATTAGCTATTAGGTGAAAGAAATTTCCTTATCAAGTATATGTATACAGCCGGACTAGCATTAGTTAGTTGAAACAATATCATGAGTATTCCAATCATGATTAAATAATTTTAATCATATTATATCAACTTTCGAGTTAATTGTCAAGACAAAATATAGATTTAACTCATATATTTCTATATTGCCAATAACTTTGAACTTGCAGAAAGGCCATAAACATAATTAGAAAAACAGTCTCCATATGTATTTGCTAAAGAGAAAGATTAAGATCAAATATGATCACAATTGATACAAGTTTCAGTTATTCGAAATGATAAAAAATTTCTATGGCTTGTAGGGAGAAACAATTCAGAATCTAGAACAATTAAGCATTGATACTAATAGTAATAGCGAATTTTAAACTATAGATTTCTTAAAATGAATAAGAAGAGTTTTGCTATAGAAATAAAATTTAGTTACTAATGCTAATCAATTTGCAATTAATTGATTACAATAAGCGAACGAGCTTATCAAGCCGTTAAATTAGTAACTTTACAACATTCTACAACATAAATAGCATTTTGAATTTGCCTGATATTCTATTAAAGTTTGTCTTTGATTGAATTCAATCTTTTGACTTTAGCAAAATATCATAAATAGCAAATTGATGATAGAAAGGGGTAATAATAATACATTTTTGTTATACTATAATCGAGGGAAATCGAATATAATAAATAGTAATTTAACTTTCCACATATTTAATAAGCATTATTCGATAGCCATATAGTGATCATTCATTACGTTCCCTCTTGACAAATATAATCCAACTGCTTCGTAACTGAGTATATGCAACTGCTAACGCACGTATAGGACAAGAAATAAATGGTAATGGCAAGACCAATACTATCTTAACGATACTGTATGACATCTAAAAGATCTAGTTTGAATAGAATGGAGATTGTTAGGCGTAATATTTGTAGCATTGTCATTAATTCGTAAAGTCATAGCTAGAAGATAAATCTAATTTAAATATCCTAATATATAAATATGAATAAGTTGACAGCAATTTCTCACTTTAATAATTATTCGCATGTCAACTTAAGAAATAGCCAGATAAAGCAACATCCTCACATATTGTATCAAGAATTTTCTCATTTAATTTTTGTTCAATACCGTCATAACATCAGACTAGCAACATAATTTATTCTATGCAAGATGCGTTTGTATTCATGTGGCCATAATAAGATGCTATTTGAAAATTTTATTATGCTCCTAGGCGTGCCTTTTTTGCATTTATGAACGCATGGAAGACTATTAATGACTTCTCTAGTTTACCTAAGCATGCCCTGTATAGAGAAATTTTCAACGGGTACATATAACTACATAATTTAGTGTCTCAGTCTAACATACAAATAAACTCCGTAGGCTAAAATATTTAAATAGCAAATTGCAAAAATATTAAACTATCGGCCTAACGAAGATTATGTGTTACATGTATATAGAAACTTGAATTGTGTCAGATAAAAGTGTATGGTAAGGAGTTAAGGGTGGAAGATAGTTTTTTATATTATCTTTTATTGTTCTTGTATGTCTTGAGTTTCGCTTGACTTCCCAATGATTAAAAGTCAGACGAAGAAAGAATTAATATTTTAGGATATGATTTCGCTAAGTGGTTTCTTTATCATTGTAGAAATCGTGTGAATTTTCAGAGCTTATGATTTTAAAATGTTGCTGCGACATCGTTTTCTTTAAACATCTAACAACATCACAAGTGATACGTACTTCCAAAATTGATTAAACTGTACTTTGCCTGAAATGAAAAAATAATTTTTAACGTTTATCCAATAAATACCAGGCTAATATTAAAGATTTATAGTTATCATTGCCTGTTTCAAAAAGTATTTAACACCAGTGTACTTAGAAAATATAGCAACATAAGATACCCTAATATCAGAAAATAATTATTTTATATCAAGAACTTACGATGCCCTTCGGCTATCATTGATTTTATCTTTATCTTTTTCTGCTCTTAATTTTTCGCTGCTTTCCTCTTCATTTTTTTCATTATTCGCTTTATTAGCGTCAACTTCTTCAATTTGCTTCAGCTTTTCATATCGTTCCAATGCATCCATCAACGGAATAACCAATAGCTCACGAACATTAGGAAATACCTATTTGTTAAGAATATGAATAATATTGATTCTTAAGTATAGATTATTACATATTTGCATCTAAATGTTAGGGTTCAAATGGACTAGCCCATATTAATATTATTAAGCAAAATAAAAATTACCTCGCTAAATAATTCAAATAATGGAATTAAAACGTATTTTATGAATCCAATTTGTGTGGAAGATTTTGTCACTTTCTCACGATCCATGAAAGGAGCTACAGGCAAACCTTCGGACTTCTCACGATCTCCCTAAATTGGGCATCGCCCGATAGCACAATAGTGATTTAGAAATTTAAAAACCATCAGTACAGCAAGCATTGTCTAGTAGTTTCTAGTAAAAATTACCTGCTGAAAGAATTCCTCTAGTAAGCAGTCTGCCCATGGATCAGAAATCTCCATTGGTCGCACTTCATTAGAGATATCGCAACATTTAATGAGTATCATTTTTAGCTGTAATGGAAAAAATGAATATTTCAGTTAGATAATATAAAAGTAGGAACCAGTATCAAGGTAGAGATCACTTAAGATCAACCATCTAAAATATTAAATATTGACAATTATTATTTGCATGCCACCAGATTTAGTAAGATTAATTCTTACTACATCTATCGTATAATTCTGAATCTGTTTACATACGCAAGTTCGATGTTTTTCGTTGTTGACGTCAAAATCATTAACAGTGCTCCTAAATTGCTCTGTTATTTCGCCGTGCTTTGCCATATCGGTAGCCAATATTAATGAAATAATACCCTGAGTAAACCGATAATGATTGAATCATGAATTGAGACACATTTCGGCATATTCCATTCTGCCTATCACTTCGAAGATACTATTGTATAATTTCTTACCTTTCTGATTTCGCGATACACGCTTTCAGATGTATTAGCAAAAACGTTACATTCAGGCTATTACAAAATTAAATAATTTTGTTTACCATTAACAATTTATCATGTGGTACTTTAGGATTGTTGATATTCTTCAGTCGAAATTTATCCTAATACCTTATTTAAAATCTTGAAGCAAACTGCGCAATGGTGGTTCTCCAGAGGTGAAATATCGTTATAACGTATAGCAAGCTCAGTTTTTGCATTAATTTGGTAGCTATAAAATCAGATAAAAACTATCTTTAATCAAAATTTTGTAGCGCTCTATTATCTCCTTCATAGTATTGAAACATCAAATCAGAAAATGAATTCGATAAAATTATGATAAAGGGATACCATGGGGTACTTCTTATCTACTATATACGGGTAGTTAATTTGCATCGATGCCATATTTGGCCTCAGTACAATTGATACATCAGATTAATAAAATCTTATATTTACTCAGAGTATACGCGTAAAGTAGAAAATAGAACTGATAGAACATAAGTTCTGGCAAAACTATGCTCATTTGATATTACTACAGAGCAGCAATATTTGAGCACAATTCTATCAATGCACGTAAACTTACGCATTATTATAGCCTGGATGATCCAAATCATGACAAACTGCACTTGTTAGCAATGTTGCTAATTCAGCCTTGGTTAAATGTTTATCCAACTGGCATGCATAAATCATCCCATACATCTACATACGTAAAGAATCGAAAATAGTTATTAAAATATAATAACATCCTGAAAAGCCTCACTAAAACTCTGCTTGTGTAGTAATGAGATGATCATTTATTATTGTATTTCATTCATTGGCATTATGATATACTTTCTGCACTGATTTCAAAGTATTAATACAAAATACCAACTTTAAGATAGATAGCAACATATCTCAGGCTTACCATTTGCGTTACACAGAAACAGTGTCTAAAGTTATGGAACGGGTTATTGCGATAATTCTCTTGCACACATAACTAAGATAGTGATTTCGAGATATTAGATAAAGACAGCGCAATGATTATTAATTAGGTGTTATAATGATATGAAATATAATGATAGGGTTTAAATATTTCTTATAAACAGTACTGAAGCAATGACAGTAGCTTATCTTAATTAAGCTACTTACTAGCCAACGTCTCAGAGTTATGGGATTGATATTTAGATCACGAACTATATCCAATTCATGATACATGTGCTCCAATAAGCTCAACATCTGCAATTTCAAGAGCAAATACCACAAGAAGAGAAATCAACGCATTGATAGCTTTTTCAGTTTTAAATCATGAATTCTTCTGCAATTCAGAATTAGAAAAGGGATGAGAAAATTTTCTTAAATATTAACCAACCTCATTCGGTTCCCATTGCCAGATATCAAAGGTTGGTTTCTTCAAATAATCGATTGTTTCTTGTGAAAGTGTATACTAAAAATAACGTAATTAGATGTTATTTAAAATATATATGTTACGTATATATAATTGGGATGATATTGTAATACTAAATGAAATTTAATTAACAAGAAATTCTTCCGACTAAGTAGCAGCCAAAATCTTCCTTAAAAGATTTGTTACCCTACCTTGGTATAAAGTGGAATTTTACTTCGACTTATATTGACTTTATCTGGTTCATTATAGATGTACTGCTCCGAATTGTACTTTCTGTAAAGATAACGGTCAAGAAATAATTAATTAGTAATGCAATTTAGTTTTTTTAATTTTTATTTTTCAATACTGAAATAGTATAACCTAAAAGCAATTATTAGCATTTACCAATTAGTAACATAATTAATCAGTTTACTATAGATAACCAAGTATTTTAAGTTTTGAACGTATTTTAAAGCACAAAAAATTTAAATTATCAGTAAAATCTTAACTTGAAGTTAAATATTGCTTTGGTAATTCTATAACTAATTATGACTACATTTAATAAATAGCTAATACTTATACATTGTTATTTTTATATATCATAGGTTAGAGATTTATTTTGTGCATGCTTTACATTTGTTATCGCCTTACTATTTACAATAATCAACACATAATCTACGTGTTAGAGTTATATAAACGAATTGTTAGATCATGTTATATATGTTACGTCGATGTTGTGAAGGTTAGAGGTCAATTTGTTGGTTGTTTACGTAAGAATTTATGATTGTAGGTTAAAGATAAGTTAGCATGTATGTTATAGAATGTAACTTTAAGCGCAGGATAATAAATATTTTACACACGATATTGCAGTCTAGTCGTTATTAGTTGAAATAAATAAGTGGTTGATTCAACGTTAAAAATGTAACGGGAGACGTAGTTATATTTACCGTAATGGATAATCGACAGAACTAGATCTGCAACGGTCAGATAGAGACAACGTGATGGTGAGAGAAAGAGAGAGAGCATGAGATGTGGAAGCGAGATAGAAAGTCAAGTTTAGATGAAAGTTTTAGTTACAGAAAATATACTACGACCGTAACCATATGAATCTCTTCGATACAATATAAAACTACTGCAACAATACTTTCAATTATAGAGATGCAGATGTTATTACTCTTACTTACAGTAAATCCACCACAACATAGGACCGATTCCAATATTTATATAATATATTTAAACTTAGGATTTAAGTGCATTAATGTAATAAGTGGTATCAGGTTTGACTTACTTCCTTGCATACATCATCTCGCGGAGTTGATTAATTTCTTTCTTACATTTTTCAATTTCGACAGCTTTAAGGCCTTCAACAGCTGTATGAATACAAATTAAAACACGTCAATTTTCTAGAATACGTGATATAAGTGAAGTTTAGTAAAAGTTTTAAAGCTGTATTGTTATCCTGAATGCTAGTTTGGGACATTTGACGTTTGATATCAAAGTAACTTAAATGCATAAGTAATTACACTAGCAAGTGATTATCTAACAGCCTATAATTATAGCCTGCTCTTAATATTTTCTGACCCTATTTTGGGATAAATGCATGGCAATAACTTATTACTGAATTAATGCATCAACTACTTTTAACTATTACTAATTCCTGATCTTCCAGATGAAAAATATAATGAGTCTATCACGAAGTACTTGCGGACTAAAGTTAAATATCTACGGTAAATTTCAATTTATAACTTCCTAGCTAGATTGTAGTTACTAAACTCAATTAGTCGAATCTCCTATTTTATTTATTGAGGACGATAAGCTAATGCCATCAGTGCTCCTAACTAGAAACTATAGTATTATCCTTTATGCATAAGAATCGATCCATAGTCAACGTCGCTAGTAATCTTTGCACCTAAATATCTTTTGCTCTTAACTAGAAACTACAGTATTATCCTTTAGGCAAAAGAATCGATCCATAGTCACACTTCGCTATTAATCTTTGCTCATTATCTGCTCAGTTAAGTATTACACCTCTAAGTATGCAACGAAACAGATCACTAGATCCTAAGTATTACCTATCAATAACCTAACCTATTATCATAGCTATGATCTATTTTACCACTAAAGCTAGTTTGTGTTATGATAAAGCCTAGCACCTTACTATTCTCTCATTTAAGGGGATATGTATCCGAATCTTAGCTAATTAACCATAAACTGAACAGTGCAAGACTGAATACATTTAATCAAAGCTGTTTCTGTTATTTCGTTCTACTTCACTTGCGTACGAGTACATTATACTGTATGCCAAATTACCGGTATGCTGGAATTGAAATAATTTATACCTATTTTAACTATTATACGCTAGTATAGTATCTAGAAATATACTATTACCCTAAGGCAATTACAGAGTCAAATTAAACCTTTTAAACCTTTTAAACCTGAAATTAACTATCCTAGAATTTCTATTTATGGATTTGCGGCCGAAGGTGTCATGTGATGGCCATTAACTCACTCTCTACTCTCTTCTTCAACTCACTCAAGTGGTCTCTAATTTCTTTTCTTAATTCAGTAATGTTAAATGCCCTATCGGAAAAGTTCCAAATGAAATTAATGTAATGTACAAAATAGGTTATTATTTTAGAAACCCGAAAGATGACTTTAAAGGCATGCATTGCATCAATATTTAATAAATTTACCTTACAAAATGGTCGGAAACCTGTGTTAGAATTCCGGCAAGTCTATCATTTTCACTGACAACTGAATCTTCTGCAATCACGGTTGCAACATAAGGTGCACTAAAAATAAAATAGAAATGATTTAATGTCGAAGGGAAAATAATACAAGAAGTTATCAATTGACTTCAAATCGCGGAGAAAGCTTATTTCTTAATATTTAATTGCAGAAATTTGAGACCTTAATACTTAAGATAGCAGATAAATAGTACGTAGACAGCAACTAAACAACAGATAACCTAATACAGAATATACTAAAAGATATCTTGTTAATCTACCTTTCGTCATTTTCCGGTACATCCCAACTAATCGCCACTAGTGATCCATCATCACTGGATAACTGAACTGATTTCCATCTAAGTTAAATAAATAGTAAATACAATTTCGTTACGGTGAGTTCCTAACAGCGAACGATTGCAGTTTTACTATTTATTATCTTAATCTAGTCAGTTAAGCGACATTATCTATCATTCCAGCTGTCGCTTTTTCGCTAGAGTACTACTACGCTCCGATAATACTTCAAATTAATCGAAACTTCCCTTCCATTTGAGAATAATCATATTTATACCGCCAATTACTGCCGACTAAAATATCGTGAGACAAGAACGAAAGGGTGCAGACACCGTTCTCTTTTATCTCACTCAAAATAGCATTCAATAATTGTTACCGTAAGCAATTCATTAATTCGTAAATGCTTAAAATCAACCAATTGAAGTATATTAATTACATCCTAGTTACAACTGTTACTATTCTTTGTCATTCAATCTCTATTCGATTCGTAAATTTAATATTTAGCTTTTAAAATAAGCTCTTGTTTATTACTCCTTCTTCCTGAAAGCTAGCCTTGTATATCACTTCATTCCATCGATATGCTGACTTTTTCGACCCCCAAAATCATGTTGACTTATGGTACTTCCTTATTTTACGTCCGGACTAATAGTTTTTACTGTTATCATTTTAATGTAATTTTGTATCCTCCATTGATAGGAAAGAATAAGATTAGCTCTCCATAGCAACATAAAACGTCAATTCTGCATAAATCTCTAATACATTCATTCATTATTCTACCCGTACGTACTCTAGCTATACTACCTTATTCCTGTATCGATGGTATAGTGAGCAAAAATTAAATCTCATTTATCTACGATATTGTCAATTTATCTTAAACTGTAAAAGCGATTAAATACGTATCAGCCCGCCGCAAAAAGATCAATTTTAGGCACAGTAGGGGTAATCGTCAGTACAGAATTACATATCCGATTTAGAATACTAATGCAACATTAGTGAAGTGAATTAGGTTATTAAAGGACAGTAAATTCTAGTCTGATGCTTATTTTCCTATCCGTAAATGTCCATTTGTGGTCAATTTTATCAAATTTTTTTAAAGATAAGAAATTTGATAATACCGTACTATCGAGATTTTAAGGTACTAACATCATATAAAATATCCTAGAATTCTATGCAAAGAAAGCCTATAACTTCTATCATTTACTTTTTTATGCCATCGTTATTACGCAAGAAATGTTGCTTTACTTTAATTACATGTTACTAAGATTGCAGGAATAGCAGAAAATTTGACGTTATTTTATTTTGGCTTAACAAGAAACATCAAGGCAATTACTGCTAGGCGAATTCAATTGTTAAGACTTTAAATATGATTTGGCTATTTCTATAAAATATCAATCTTGTATATCTCAAGTTTATCATACTAAAAATAAAATTGCGTAGTTTAATAGAGGAAATAAAGTAATGTTTATCTCACCCGATCCTTTATTTTACTGAAATAAACTATTATATGTAATACGGCTTTACGTTTTATTGAAGACTTTTCTAGTAGAGTTTTATGTTACTTCCACCATATGACGTCAATCTGATGGCGTTCTATTTGTTAAGCTCTTTTTTCCAAATTTATTACCGTAACTGATGTAAATGTAAGGTAATAGAGACTAATCTATAGACTATTTAATATCCTTAGGAAATGGATACGTAAATTAAATGACGTCAGCGGATGACTATTATAGCTTAAAGACTGGTCTTAATAATTTGTTAAGGATTATCCTACCATAAACGATACTGGCTATACTTTTCAAATTAGCCGCTGCTGGTTACAATTTGGGTATTCGATGAGTATACTTCGAATGATTCAGCAATAAATTCGTTCATTTGATATTTATACTACCCCTTTCGAAACTGCAACCTTATTTAATCTTGTCTACGAGTACATTAAAGGAAAAATTCGGAGCCTATCACTAAGCTCCAATAAATGATTGTATATACATTTAACTCTATTCGGAAAAATGGTCTATGTGTAGAAATAACATATCAAACCCACCATTTAATGACGATTAATGCAAGATCAACAGACTGCCCGAATAATGCAGTATTATTAAATTATAACTATTCTCTATTAAAATCACATAGAATTGAAAATACTAATAAAAACAAATAAATTTTTAAAATATATTCATTAACACACACAATAATAGAAAATAAATCCATAGTAAATTGTCGTGGTATTTAGGGCTATCTTCACTAATAATCTTTTCAATATTTAGTAAAGAATTTTGTGTCCCTTTAAATGGAAAGTGACCTGATTTACTGCCATCTAGATTTATTTTCAATATTTTTACTCACATGTAATACAAGATTAATTCCTAGACCTTCGTATGTTACGATAAGTCTTCTATTTATACATGCTAAAATTACCTAGCGCTAATCAAAGAGTCCATTTCTACCATTTATTTTATCAAGTATATATTGTAATGACAACGAAATCCTTATGCTAGTATGCTTGCAACCCTATAGTCTGTAAGCGCATCTTGTTTATGACTACTTATCTTTAGTATTACTATTCTATTGCACAGAACCAAATTTTAGGAATTCCATTGTATGAACAGCAGAATTAGATATTTTGATCCCTTCAGCATTTAATAAACTGGGGATAATAATAGTTAATGTTGGTGTCATCGTGGCGTTATAAGATGAAAGCATGATGATTGACAGGGTTGATAAAATTAGTGCTTTTCAGCTGGAACAAATCGATTGCCAAATTTCTCTTATATCATGAATGGAATGACATAATCACATTGCAAGAACAAGAGAAGGGGGTGGGAGGAGTAAAATTTAAGACCAGGATCCGTCTGAAGGGAGTGAATTTATTCGATATATAAGTCATCTGATCTGATTCAGGACTATGTAGCAATGGATATGAAACTAGGCGCAAGAAAAAAATAATATTTGGCCACTATAATTATCTAGTTGTTAATACTGTATTTTGATTTGGATTTGTAAAATATGATTAACAAGGAATGTTACTAATAGGAGTTAATCGTAGATGATAAGTCTTTTATATTATGATTATCTATGATCTATAAGTGCTTTTTTGTTAAAAATGAAAGTGCAAATGATATAGAATATTTCACAATGAATGGTAGATCAGCATGATTAATTCTATCAATAATGTGCTCTAAGTATGAATTTATTATCTGGGCCTAAACTGAATGTAGTGTATGATTTAACAGCAAAAAAAGGTTACAGATTAAGTACTAGTAATGCAGATATGCTTATCGTATAATACCTTATTATATTACTTGATTAAAATAAATTGAAAGAGTCATAACGAACTTACTGTTGAACGGAAAGCATCGCCTATAGCTAAGCTTCCATGAAATATTTTAATCTAGAGTATCCTTAATTCAATGCGCTCCCGATATTAGTTAAAGAAGGCGTAGCTCCAGAATAACCAGAGAGCTCATACGCACTCGTATACTAAATAGCCTCCCTACTAGTGATAAAAACCTACTGTTATAATTCTTAATGCCTAAAACAGGCTAGGAAGCAAATATATATGTAGCCTTAGTGTTTATCAGGCCAACTTCTAGCTTTTAATCGATGAGAGAAATGAAAGTTAATCAAGTTAGACATAAATATCATATCGAAATAAGTGTTTTTTACGTATGTATGCTAAAGCTTAGGTAGAGAAAAAGCTGTGATTGTCATTCTGTGTATAGGAAGAAGGGTCAAAATCACATTTTATTTCATTATAATTATTATAGTATTTCTTGTGTTACGAAATTTTTGTCATTCTATTCTACTTACTTGGTGACTCCGCAGGCTACAGATACCAAATCTTTAAGTTCAGTAGGCGAGCAACTTCGAGTAAATTTTAGCTAGAATATTACGATAAAAGAAATTAACATGGGCTATTGATCCTGTTAAAACTATAAGGAATAACTACTATGAAGTACGGTTATCATAGCTGTCAAAAATATGAAACACTTAGCGAATCTAATTCACCCCACAAATTAACTAATTGCAACCATATTATAAAGCAAGTACGTATTTGATAGCTTTATTCATGCCATTAAAGGAACACATTTGTTCCTTAAGTTCACAAACTTAGGTTCAGATTACGTTATATGATGTTGTAAGAGATTGTTAAAAAATAAAAGGCCTAAAAGTTCATGAGGTTTAAATTGTTAAACAAACTATAATTATTCTTCATGATTCTATAGATATAGTAGCTCATCATCTGCTAACAGCTGTTGCATATATGAAGAAATAGCTAATACTACATTAAATTACACTGTTTTAGTATAGATGATATCAGTATGAAAATACAGTAGTAAGAATTTCGTAAATCTTAGTATTAAACTATATCTTCTCTTCACAGTAACAAAATTATTCAATAAAATTCTATATGAGATTAGGGATAAATTTTCTTGTCTGTGGAATTAAAGAAATTTTTACCAAGATAGAGTACGGTATTTCATTGCATTAGACTTTATGGAACGAAATTCTTCCCAAGTTTTATTAAACTTTCTTCTATTTTATTTTAATATTTTGAAATTTATCTAGTTTACTGTCTGTCTTAGAAGTAGCTTCTAATCTAGCCTCCTAATTCTCTGATTATATTATAATGAGAAACTTGCATGACGTTTTGCTAAATTACCCGCAGTTTTAGACAAAATTTTACCCTAGAATTGCTTAATAAAGCAATCCAACTGTTTTTAAGAAAGATGACAATTAGCCGCTTCAACTTCCATGCTGTATATTATTTACATATAAACTAATAATCTGTAAAAATAAATTTATGTGCATTAAAATAATACGAAAAAACTATCGTTATCTAAGCAAATGTTCTTTTTTAACGCTGATTGGATACCGGTTAGTTATGAATTTGACTTTAATTACTCGATATATGTACGTAATTCTATACTTAAAACACTACTAGCAAGAATATACCAAGAACTAATGTTCTGCGCTAGCATATCAACTACTAAACAATATCCAATAATGTAAGCTAAAAAGTGTTTGAAGTCGCTGATATAATCTGGATACGAAAGATTTATAGACTACTGTCTTTTTACTGCGAACATATAACCCAGATGACTATAAGGAAAACCTGAATAGGATACCATTAGAAAATTAAGTAGAATCGATTACTTACACGTTGAGTCTTGCCATTAGCACGGATATAAATATTTCTAGTTTTATTCTTGGAAGCTCCGCTACCCATCTTCAGTACATGTTTTAACTTGAGAAACGACAAATACTAAATGGTTTAGGGATTATAATCTTGGTTTTAATCCTTTGATATTCAGAACTCTATCTATTCTTTCTTTCCAAGCTAATAAACAACTAAACAATAGCCTAAATTTCGTCTTTGATTTGACCTATTGAATATAAGATATGAATATAATCAAGAGAAAGACATGCAACCAAAGTAAATGATCCATTTTCAAGCTTAAGGGCTAGACATGATCTAATATTGTCATAATTATAAATATAAAAGCAGCGCCAAAGGGCTAATAAGGCTGTCTCAAGATAGAATCTAGCTATTGTTGCTAGCTCCTTCGTTATACAAAATGTTATTAACATATTATTTGACATGAGCGGTATATTTAATTATTTAATCGAGGTATTGATGGAAATAAATAGTTTTTCTAACTTGCAAGGAAATAAATAATAATATAATGTTATGAGAATTGGTTTAATAAAATATGTCTATCAATCATTAAACGACAAACTAGATAGAAAAATCAGTAACTAGTAATTATTCTATTTATGATAATAAATGATAGTTTTCTCATTTATTATTCTTCTGTTTAAATATAGAAGCGCTGACGATAGCTTGCGCCTTCCATTTCTATTATAACTCTATTTGTCAAACAAACATGTACCATTCATCTTTTTCCAAGTATCGATATTCTAATTTTGTTGATATGCATTAGTAGACGTAAAGATACTGATGTAATTTACAAATTAATCGTCCGACAGGCTAATAATGAGAACGCACTTATTATTGATTACTAGTTGTTCCTTTTAGAAGGGAACGAGTAGAAAATACGACCTTGAGCCGATGAAATACTGATTACTAATCCTTCATGACTAATTAATAATTGTCTTCTTCATTCATTTATTACACCTACAAGCTATTTGTTATCGTACCTGAATAGTCACAGATTTTAGCTGAGTTAGCCTAATACAGCGTACCTCTAGGTATAATGATAATGATAATATTAATAACGTTTCCGTAACTTTTCCAATAAGAATACTGAACCCTACGCAAACTGATCATCAAGTCATCATAAATGATTAACTTAAGCAAGTTTTTATCTGTCTACTGGTAGTAAAGAAATACCGTGTCCCTTAAGATTTATAAATATATACCTAAATAGGATTGGTCTTTAACCTTTCTAATTCACAATTTTTTGCTTGATACCGGATAAGTATAGTGCAACTCTTAATTTTTGTTAGCTTTCAAGCTGTATGATAACCTAGTGTTATGACTTAAATTAATTAAACCGCACACTCTAACCTAGATATGTCGTAGCAAACAAAAATTATTTTTCTATCGCTACATTCGATCACAGGACTTAAAAGCTCAGAATGGAAATTCAATGATTGATAAATCGAACTATACGATAAGCTAATGTAACAAACTAAATTAACGAAGTCGCACACTCTGGCCTAGATATATCGTGGCAAATAAAATTATTTTTTTCTATTGCCATATTCGATAGCAGAACTTATCGAAATTCAAATTTTGATAAATTGAACTATACGATAACCTAATGTAACGACCTAAATTAATTAAACCGCATACTCTAACCTAGATGTATCGTAGCAAACAAAATTATTTTTCTATCGCCATATTTGATAGCAGGACTTATCGAAATTCAAATATTGATAGATCGAACTGGGCGATTACCCTATGTAGCGACATAAATTAATTAAACCATAAACTGTAACCTAGATATAGTTTAGCAAACAAAATTTTTTTTACGGTTGCTATGTTCTATGGTAGGACATAAAAGTGTAGTATCGAAATTCAATGATTGATAAATCGAATTGTGTGATAACCCAATCTATCGACGTAAATTAATTAAATCGCACACTCTAACCTGGATATAGCGTAGCAAATAAAAATTTATTTTTCTATCGCTATATTTGATAGCAGAAAGTAAATAGACAGTATCACAATCCTACGATTAGTAAGGTAGTTGATAAAATTGTATCTTTGTTGTTACTTATGAAGATATTTATTCCTATTACGTACTCATATGTCAGACCTAGAACATCTTATCTAGTATTAGAGGATTGCTTTAACATTTTATAATATGTCATTAAAATTCACGATTAAAAGTAAATTGCTTTAAAACTACTATTTACGATAATCTCGACAGTTTACTAAAGAATCGAAATTTCTTAAAATATTTATTAGATGTAGCAGGCGTATCCGTTTATAATTCTCATCTAATAATAGTTTAAAGCACTATTACAACGTTACTAGACTTGATATTCTCTATATAGCAAAATATAGGATAACAGTTTCAGACAATAGCTAATAATGATAGATTTAAGGAAAAGTTACATACTGTACGCTAGCGTAACGATCACTCTGAGCCAATGTTGGAGTTTAATTTTTCAGAAGATGTAGTCTTATTTTATGTTAATAAATAAATACAAATAAACTAAGAATGTCAGCAATAGCATTGGCCTATTTAAATCTTATTTCCATTAATGGGATTTAGGAACGTCTATACTATTAAAAGTCTATATTAGGAACACAAATGCCTGTAATTTTTTAATATTTGTAAGCAAACTCAAGAAAGAGTAAAACTACCATTAGCTAAATTCAATTAGGCTGTCTCGTCAACTTCTGTTGAAAACCCGTATTTTTTTGTAAAAAATTCATATTTCCTTTACATACTTGCTAGATCCATGCATTTAGCCTTAACTTACCAAAATCTGACTAATAGAACCAGTAGGGCGTGTAATTTCTTTTTAGAGATTGTTTGCAAAATGTTCAATTTTCAGTAACAATAGATTAGTCTGTAATAAATATAACATTTATATTTAATTCGGCAATGTTGCTACTATTAGCCGATTTTCGGAAAATAATCTAAGAGACTGTTCATAGATGCGTAGTTTTAATTTATATGCATCGTGATTATTTTTAGCAACCAAGAAACAAATTCTTTATGCGAAGATAAATTTAATGATTACAACATCACATGTTATTTAGAATCAAGCGGGACGTTCTCATCATTATCATAGTTAGCGTCTATTCGTTATAATTTATTAGCAGTAGCTACCATTATTCTAAACTACCAATAGAATCATCACCTCGACTATGACTAATTTTCATAATATTCCACTTTTAATAAAAATCCGACGATAACAGGAATAGATTTTGCAAATAGCTTAATAAATATCGCTATCAAAAGTAATGGGATAGAAAACTATGCATATTCAGTGGTATCCAATGTAATTTTAATAATATCATAGGATATATGTTCCAGAAATTAAAATGTCCCAGTAAGGACTGTAAATTACTGAGACTATCGTGTTATTTTCGACTGACTGTTAATTAGTTCTCAAAGAATCATACAAGCAAGTTTATTTTACTGTCAGAAAGAAATGGTAGTCAAATATCACCTAATCACGCTTCAGAAACAGAAACACCATAATTATTTATCAAGACAGATAAGGTAGCCAAAACTTTAGAAGTAATTTGAAATAGTTTCGATTAAGTCAATTGATATTACAAAAAATTAATATCCTAACTATGAAACGTAAAAATAATATCATTACAGAAAATAGCTTAGCTTTATAGAAGAAGGGAAAACAGTTCTTTGCATTGTCATTTCCCGTGGATTGAGTGTTTTTCCGATATAATCCTTAAATTTTCAACTTAATTTAATATAATTTGGCAGTCTTATGATAAAACTTTGTTCATTAGTACAGTGCTCACTATAGTAATCTCTTAGAAAACATGCAACAAACAAGGGAAACAAAATCCTATTCGTCATTTCTGGGTAAATAGACAATGCTCATATGTCACAGTTAAAAGTATTATCTTCAGAATCTCTAATAATTTCCTTTATGACGCTTTTACGATGGCAAATTGAACGTCATAATAACGGTAGTAATCTAATGCGATAGTAGATAATTGAGGATAAATGGGAAAGCTCTAGTCTAGTCTCCTTTTACTCCATAATCTGTCTATTATTTTCACCTAAATGAATTTATTACCATTAATAGTTATGTCGATAGATATTTTTGATTATTAACCACAGGATAAACTAATAACCAAAACTTTGCCTAGACTTGCTAGATAATAGTTTGTTTATAATGTGGAGCAATTCTATATAGTCCTAATATTACTCTTTAGGCCATCCTTTATCTTTCAAAATATTAAATTGCTTTTTTAACATCATATGATGAGATCATTGCTCCCTCTTTCTTTTAGTAGTTCCTGATTCCATTAAGTTAAAGACTATTTCCTTTTTCATTAATTTTGTAAAATAAGACGAATTTGCAAAGATTTTAACTTAGTCTCAATGTAAGGCCACGACATAACTGAACTCTTAACATACGAATAAAATTATGGAAAACTTTTACAGTTTACTGCGTTTAGTTGATAATCGTTGATTAATAATTTCTACTTATTCATGTAAAAAACGAAGGTAAATGAAACTGCGAAAAGAAATTGTAGATCTAGAAATTGGCTACTGTACCAGTATCAAAATAAACTCACTCCTTTCCAGATCATAGAAATATCATTAAATTCTTTGAAAGGCGGTACTATTTAATTATAGATAACTTGATCAAACCTTTTCCTCTATCCTAATTTATGTTACTAATTCGCAGATAGTTTGACAGTACCAAATCTAAAAATTAACCAAATAGACTTTAATAAACCGAATTTTTCAATTCCATGATTAATTTAATTCCTACGAAAAGCATTGCGCGATTTAAAATTCGGCTAGGCGAATAATTTAGCTATTAACCAGTCAGGAAAGTAAAATATTACATTTAGTACCTTAAAACTGTGCATACCTTGGATAGTTTGAATCGTAATATCAGACCCATTATGATCGCAACTTGATAAGTTGTAGATAATTTATACGACCACAAAGCATTCATATGTGTAAATTCTTATTTAAAAGCTGACTCTATTTTCAGTAGCCTTATAATGTAGCAAAATGCAAAACGGCAAAAAATGTTGAATAGAAATTATGATAAAAGAAACTACATTTTCACGCCACGAAAGAAAAGTCTTTTGGATAAAGCTCTTAGCCGTCATGATTACGATTGCTATGACAACATAAAATGGCGAACTATCAAAGTTATTCAATTTGCTACCTAATGAATTAAAAAAGAAATCTAGCTACCCCATCAAAATTAAGTGGATGACTGACTACCAGATTACTGGTAGCAAGGAAAATTTTTTAATTCTAAGACAGAATGGTCTCTTCTAATTATGGTCAATCAGAATAATGGATACAAGATAGCAATCATCGGGGTGTCTCTAGCAAATTAATCTTAGTACTTACTCTCTAAAGATAATCGAATTAGCAGTGAAGAAATTTCTATCATTTATAACGGCTGTTGAATTAAAATCAGTTATCCTACCATAAAAGATTGCAAGTAAAAAACGTCAACACCGAAAAGTTGCAGGATAAAATTTTCAAAAGCAGACGTATTCACTTGTAATTACTTAGCGGACTTCGGTGGTAGATCTGGATTGATTTTCTATCAGAATTTAAGACTGTACTAGATATTTTGGTATTTATAATGGCGTTCAATATAGCAACTAGAAGACATACCATTTATTTTTGCGTTATCATAGCAACCGTATTAATCAGGTTAAAACTAACTTGATAGAAAGGCAGTATATTTTCTATCTATAGATTCTCATACTTGGGTGTCAATATTCCATAGATTGGATTTAATTATTCTTACCGATGAAAATTTAATGGGTGTTGCTATTAAGTCGGTAATCATGAAGGCAGTGAAAAAATTATCATTCAATTGATTTCAAATTTATCCTCGTGATTAAATAAAAGACAAATCGATCAATGCAAACAATTAATCAACAATTTAAAATAGTCGATGTCCCCATGGAATGCTAATTCTCCTAATTTCAGCAAATATAGTATAGAAAAATACTTTTAAAAAAATAACAATTGAAATGCGTTTGAAAAAGATTTTTCCTCGAATAATAAAATTATTCATTAAATTATGTAATCAATTATTTTGTAGAATAAGTTGAAACTGATCAATTGGTATACATGAATTGAAATTGATAAATTGATTGGCAAAATTTATCATTATGTTGATGACGTATTAATCCAGTGCATCATATAGAGAACATCTTTACTTTATATTTAAATGAGGACAATTAATGCTAAGTATCAGTACAAATTAGCTGCTAGATCCTTATCAACAAACTGTAACTTTATTTATGTCAAATGGAGTCACAAAAATATCTTAAATTTTGGATTATGAGACAGGGTTTGATATGAACTTACAATCTAAAAATTCACCAAAAATATTCTAAGCATACTTTCAGTAAGAAGATAACGTCGAAATATGGGCAAAAACTAATATAAAATACCCCGCATAATTTTACTATTATATACGCGTAGATCAGCAACTTCGGTATTATATGTGTATATTATATGTTCTGAAATAAAATTACGTATGAGATTGAAATTTTGAACTTGGAACTCTCTTCAACCACGACAAATATTCTATCAAATTTTATTAAATATGTCGTTGCTATGACTACAAGGTTATTCATGAGGTAATATGAAAAATTAATATTTGATGGAATTGCGATACCTAAGCTATTGTTAAATCCCATGTACTCGCCCAATATGAAACTTTATCTACGCAAACAGTCAATTGCGAAGTCTAATTGCTATGATAATAATCAGTCTTCATCAAAATTACAACACTATAGATGTAGCTCTCAGTTAAAAACTGCATTATTATAATCAATTTTAATCTATTTCTTTGTCAGAAAATATAAATATGATCAAACTTATAGGAGAAACAATCAATTAAATAGCATTGTTTGCAATCAGTACACCATAAAGGTTGAAAAATCAAACAATTATATCCTATCCCTATATACCTGTAATATTAGATATATATTGCATCAAAAAATGAATGTTTAAATAAATGGAATTTGTATGAAATATAGGTTTAAAGGAAGCTAAAAAAGCTATTTAGAATAGTTAAGCTAATCTTAAAAATGTTCAAATTTTCTACTGTACGTACTAAATGATTCTAATATCAAATTGCGGTTAAAAATACAAGTCAAATATTGTTTGATTGTGACAGTATTATATACTGTATTAGAGTAGAAATATCTATGTTAGGATAATTCTGTTAGCCTATCCTTATTTTGTTAACTTCTAATTTGGATATACTGTGTTTTAATATAGCATTGACTTTTTATGACAGAGACACTTATACACATACTGAAATTAATAGTTATCATAGGGAATGCAAATCATCTACTTACAGTTCGAATCATTGTGATTGTAATTTGCTTATGGTAGATTGTAAATTATCATGGAAATGTTCCGTGATAGGACATATCGTAATCTGACTATTCTGTATTAGTCATTATATGTTTATGCTCGTAAATACTGTTGTCTGCATTAAGGGAGCAGAAGCTAAAATTAAAATCTAATTCAATAAATGATTCCAATGTTAATTGTATAAACTATGACTCATGAACGATTGAGGAATATTATATAAATGCAGTATATCGTGTAATAAACAGAATTCTCAAACTTAGTGTTTAACTTAAAATACGAGGCGTCTAAGTCTTTGTGTAGTCTGCTAGTAGAGCAAAAGTGTTTCTGATAGTGCAGATATCATTCCTTGATACGTGGTTCAAGGAATTGACTTATTGATCGTACATTACGTACATTACCTTATCTTGTTGCAAAGCTGTTTTGTGACATTGATATAAAAACAAGCTCAAAGTTTAAGCTGTAAAATATTAAATTGCACAAGTAGTAACATATACATATAACTACATCATTTAGCAAATTCTTCATTGCTAATTAATTTACCGAGACTAGGAATTAATTTAACAGCTGTTAAATCTCCACTATAATAAAAACTGGTATCCAGATCATTTGCTAGAATGTCAAATAAAGCGATGGATTTCTATAGATTCAGTGTGTTCCTTGATCAAGTTGTCCTTTCCATTTCAGATATTATGTACCAGTATCGTAATTGAGTTTTAATTTTAGTATTCATTATCTCATTCTTAAGGAAGGACATAAGGGTCGAGAATGATAGTTCAACTTTCTTATTACATCAAATTACGACACATAAAGATTGATGATGAAATGAATACTCCTTTCTTCAATTTGTAAATATGCAAAAAATTGAATTATATATTATCTTGCATCTGCTGGTAGTCATTATTATTGTGTCCTATGCAATTAATGTTGACATAGTAGAAATTATATCAAGATTTCAAGTCAGGAATAAAGTCAAATAGGAAATTATTACTCAATAGAAATGCTTGCGGCTACACTTCAATTTACCGTAAATGAAATATCTTAATTTTCAAGCTGAATCTTTATCTATTTTCCGGAATCGATAATTCCCAGCTTGGTATTGACGTAGAATACCATCATGTTGTAAAAATAAATATCTCTCAAATTATCAGTATTCATTACGATCTCGCCAGCGACTATTAATTACTACCTCATTGTTCCATCAAGGTTTTATCTTTACCCCTTAAAAATGTGATTGATCGCAAAATCGATAAGATTGTAGCAGGATATGCAGTAGGGTGCCTTCCTAGCCGCTGACTGCATTTCAGAGAAATTCAGTGTGGGAGGCATTGAATGATATAATTCAGTCATGAATTTTCTAATTATTGGAAATAGCGATATAGCCACAATAGACTTCAAGGGCAAACTTAGACGTCAAATTCAATCTAGATATCTCGTAGCTGTATAAAGATTCTATTCTAATCATATCATGAGAATAAAATAACTGAAAAATATGTAAAATTTTCCAACGAATCGGGATAAAATTGATACGTAATAATTTTATAAGGTTCAATTTACTTGTTCAATTGAAAATATTAGCCGATAGCTATTTTAATTTATGTTATAATCATTCTGTCAGAATGTTAAATTGATAGGCAAAGCAACATTGGAAGCAATTGATGTCTCCATCCTATTCTTTATACCAAGTTCAACAATGATCGATATCCTGTCGGATAGCATGATAGCATTGAGAGCCTACTTGATAAATAACATAATTTGAACTAATTGTAATTAAAATTTATTTCAATAATTAATGAATGAACTACTCCTTGATCATTTGGATTATATTGGAATAGACTGCTTACACCCTGGAATAGATCTAATGAAACCAAAACCGTGTCTACGTTAGTAATGGAAATGATTACTGTGTACAATTTAAATCTACTCGACAGTTATGCTCATAAAATTATAATGCTCACAACAAGCCAAAATTTTATATAGAAGCTTTAAATGATGTTCATAGTTCAAAGAGTAAAGTAAGGATGCCAAAATGAGATATCCCTGTCGTTATTTTATACTTGAGGGTGGAAGGAAGTCAATATAGTGTTAATTCTTGAAACAATCTAATTTAAATAGCGATCGAAGATTCCGTTAATTATATCCATCAAATTAAACTGAAATAGAAAAATATTCTGTCGTTCTTAATTACCATAGATGACACTTTTATTCATCACTAAATCAAAAAATCTAGCTGTTGCTAAATAAATAAGCTTATAATCGTACGAGAAGAGGGATAGAATCATCAAGAAAGCCAAATCTGTGCTTAGATTCTAACAAGATACTCGCTAAAATAAATTCTAATTACTCTACGAAAATCGCATTAGTCAGCCCCGTGATAAGTAACTGTCTAGTATTCTATACAATCATAATCATGCACATATAAATGGAAAGAAAGAAAATAATAATAATCGATATCGTTGTTTATCATGCATATTTGGCGTTCTGGACTTGAATTCATTTAGTAGAAGAATAATGTAGACACAGTCGTAGTGTAAACTAATAGAAATATCATGCAATCATGATTATGCACATGAAAATGAAAAGAAAGAAAAACTATAATCGCTATCGTCATTCATCTTGCGGATTTGACATTCTAGACTTGAATTCATTTAGTTGAAGAATAACGTAGATACAGCCTCGGTGTACTGTAAACTGATAGAAATATCAGAAGGCAAGCCATAAAGGAGAACTTGAAAATAAATTATTTCAGACATCTATCAATGAATATGCACCTATCAGGATGCATATTCTATAAGTATGTCCAATTTGAAGATATTATGACTGTCACCGCCATTAAGGATGGCCATGGCATGACTATTTAGAAGTTTCCTTTCACTATTATGATAGACATTGTCATCAAATTGGATATTTCGCTATTAATATCAACAAGATGATAGATTAGAAAATTTGTATAAGACTTCTCATTTGATCGTCTATCTTTTAGAATGTATTGATGATTTGACTGAAATTTAGAATATTAGATTTATTAGAAAATAAGTAACAATCATTAAATTGAAATTCTCGTGTTCATGTCCAAGATAGAGTAAATTATCAATAGACATCTTCGTTGCTGTTGAAATAATTATTAGCAAAAAATAGTGAAATACTGTTATAGAGGTACGCTGAGTCAATTTTCATGGATCCGATCGCAGTTCTTACAATATCCCTAATACCAATTCTAATTGCTATATTTCACAATCAAGTACTATTATAAAATCAATTCAATTCCGTTTGTTGTCACCTTATTAATTAGAATAAACTTTCATTTTAATTCATGCTCTGTCTATGATAGTATTGGTAATTGTCAGTAAAGTTTGGATTAAGATATAACCAACAAATTACTAGCAAATTAATAGCAGGCTTGTTCTCCTTGTCAAATTAGTATCAAAGAGCGCGGGCCAGAAATGATTTTATCAGCGATTACAATCGGAGTGTTACTATGGTGCAATATCAAATACACTAAACATAAATAAGTCATCATCATTCAGAGCCATCGCGGAATTAATATATTCGAAATGAGAAAGTTTTCTTTATGAGGTAAAAACTGGATTATCTGACTTTAATATCAGGATATATTAATTACAAACAGGAATAACTCAACAAACTGTAAGTATGGGATAGTGTTTCCTTAGAGTTGATCTCATTTTTACTCAACAAACTAAATGGGCTACGTTACTCTTTCAACACAGCGATGACTCGATTAATTCGTGTACTTTTCACGACAGAAGGGGGAATATTGCCCATGGTGAATTAGACACTATTTAGCCATTATAGATGGTTAAACAAAGTGTATTACTGCCTGACTATTGAAATAAATTTTATAACAATGTCAGGGACATTAAATCTCCAATCAAAAGCAATTTCTATGGTGTTAGAAAATTGTAGCCAGATTAGAACTTCAATCTAAAACAAGGCAGCTGCTTTTAGGAATAGGATTATTTATTAAATAAAGTAGATAAAGAAAGGTCAAATACTATCATAATACTAAAATTTAAGTCAATTCCTAAAATCACGCTTTAGGATATGAAGCAATTTCTTTAACAGAAAATTTTTAAAAATTCTGAAAGTTGGTATCATGTAGTATATTTGTTATGTTATGTTATATATATATATGTTATATAACCATATGGCAGAGTCATAACGTCTCCGTCTTTTAATCTATCGCAGTTAAATAACACGGCTTATTAAAAGCGATTTATATTACTCTAACTTGAATAAAGTAATATAGAATTTATTCTATTTTTCAAATAGTTAATGATCTAGAGGGAAAAAATCTTAGATAATATTTCATAATTTATTAACGTATGAACAATTTGATTGTCAACGAAATTAGATGATTTATTGCCCCCATTTCAAGTTTTTTACTAGATCATACTTATATAGGACTTAGTCTCAAGTAAAATCAAATAAAGTAGATAATTTTTGATTTTGTTGGATTATTTTCTACCTTTCATGCCAGTCCAATATGTAAAATAATCCTTCATAAATGGTAGACAGAGCCAGAGTCTCTCTATGCTTGCCGATAAATTTCTTTTAAGAAAGTCTGTAATTTATCGTGGTGCTGTACCCGGGTACCTTTTACTTTGGCACTAGATTAAACTCTAATTTAATTAAGAACTACCATAAGCGTACTAGCTCCTTAAAATATCAACGATTCCTCTAATTACACGAAGTGAAGTGCTGTTGTGCTTAAGCTTAAGATTGTACATCAGATGAGAATTTAATGCATGATTGGAAATCTATTTCAATTTCTGTTATCCAAATTTATATGGAAAATGTCTACCTTCCTTCCTTTAACAGTTTCACTATGAGAAATGGAGGATATCAAGAACCATTATTAAGACAAAGAGAATTTTGGAAAATGATTTATAAGCAATCATAGATTGGCTTCTAAAAATTACCGATATCGATATTAATCTGAAATAATTGTTTATACTACAGTACTGAACCGAGATATTATCAAAAACTTAAGAATCGTGAAAATAGTACAAGAACAATTATATGCATAATCTTAAGTAGGAATATGGATCAAGAATCACGATGTTATACACCGCAGCTATACACCGCAGTTATATACCGCTGTCTCGAAGATGGCAAGGAGTGATGGGACGAAACGCAATTGCAAAAAATTTAAATGTAAATGCAACCAGTCTTCAACTTAGTTTTCTCCTTCATAACAAATTTAAAGTTATACGCCAAGTGAAAACCGAGGTTATGATAAATAGCGATTTCCTCGGAATTAAGGTCTCTTAATATGGAGTGCCATAGTCTGACCATTTAGACTTTTAATCTCCTTCATAATAAGACTGAATCCATCAGGGAGTTATACAGAAAAGATTTTAGTTTAGTCCTAATTTTTATATCTATTTCATCGTTCTAGTCAACAAATATCCGTATTACGATATCATTAAATGATCATTACAAAGTATTCTAGGATAGCCCTGCACGGGATAATATATGTACTATAGTCTAGATGGATATTTAATTAGGCGACAACAATTTAACCAATGGCTTCATTTTTTGTCCGTATCTACTACCGAAGGTAATTTTAAAATCACATAGGGAATGGATTTAGAAATAAACGCCGGTAGACTTAATAAATAGGAATAAGCTTAATGAAAATCATGTAATAATTCAACAATTCACACCAAAGAATTTGGAATTAAACTAAAAATAATATTGATAGATGTCTAACTAAGAGGTTTAGAAATAGACGAACTTGTTAACATGAAAACCCTTTTTTAGTTCTATCAATAGAAATAATTGTCTATAAGCACGAAAACTTAAACTCTATCGATCCACTGCTGTAGATACGCCATAGTTTTAAAAGTTTTAGACAGATTCTAATATTGGCAAGAATGATTCAAATTTCGTTGAGTTCTAGGCTTGGATGGAAATTTGTTGGTTATTGACAGATATGTTACGGCCTAACAGATATATTAGTAAGCACATGCTATAGACAGAGTCTAAAGCAACTTATTTACACTGGGGGTACTGCATAAAATTATTTCAAAATGCAATTAAAAAGTGTCTATCCCGAGCTAGCAATCTTACAAATTATTTGACAAATTCATTTTGATATGAGTTTTCGTAAAATCAGTCGATGAAAAAAATTCCATCATTGTAATATTTTAACACATAGTAACTCTCCATCATTTCACTAGATAATTATTTTACATCAACGAATACCATACCAGATAATTACTATTCTCATGCCCATCAAATTTGTTATTAATATGGCCACTAACACCCATCATCATCATTTTACTTTAATGACAGTAGTCATGGCGTGACAAAATTATAACAGAAAATATGGGAATTTATCAAGTAGGATAGAATAATAACTAACATACGAAATAGACATAAATAGTCGTGTCCAAAGATTCTTGTTATTAACACTGCCGTGTTAGAAATTTTTGAAACAAAAAGAGATAGCAATTACATAGATAGCAAATTTTATAATATATCTACTAAACCGAAGAAGGTTGTTTTATCGATTATGATCAAAGTTGTAATAAAAGATATTGGTCCTAAAGTAAAAGACCAGAACTAGAATAACTAATGTCATTGAAAGAACGTTGCCTCTCAAGGAGGTCTATGCTACAAAAAAGTTTTTATGTTTTGGCTTCAGTTAAGTATGAGCTTGATCGCCCTAGCTTTTAATAACAAGATAATTATCAAGGACAAAATAGACTTGAACAGCCACGTTTTAAAGCCGTAATAAATTAGATGAGAATCCAATACATCATTTTCTTAAAAAAAATAACAAACATGATAGCAAAATTTTTTACTTACGTATCGTTCAATATAGTAATTGTAGGAGAGATAGTAGAAGTAGGAAATGTTTGAAAATTATCCAGTCATAGGATATTATAAGTAAAGGAAGAGCTCAACTAATTTGGAATGAAATTCAAATAACTAAATCAATACCTATCCGACGGTATTAGTAGGTTGGAGAAAAGTAGTTGTCATAAGTTACAGGACACTATTTAATAAAATGATTAACGCAATTGAAAATAGTAACGATGGAAAGGGGTGGAGAGATTAAATTTATTTTTTGTCCTTGTTTTGTACCTTAAACCATGTGGTATACAAATATTAAGTCAAAAGAGCGACACCAAGCAGCCAATGATTTGGAGAATTAGACAATAAGTTACGTCTTGAAGAACAGTTGAATTGAAGACAATATAATTTGAATCCATCCTAGATGGATCAATAGATGAATTTAAAAAAATAGTTAGAAACTTGTCTAAAATGGAGAATCTATTGTACCCTAAGAGGGCATGAGTTGCTTTTGTCATCATTACTTCAAAGTGACTATGACTGAAGAGTATCTTGTTCCAATCTAAAAAACATGATTAAATTAATGGATAGCATCGATGATGTTTGGATTGCCGTCAGCATATAAAAGATGTGCCCTCTATTATCATAGTATTCTTAACATGAAATTGACGTCGATAAGATCTTTTTAAGACAATAATACTAAGGAAAAAACATCATATCGCATAGATAATATTTTAATAGATAGAGTAGCTCAAATCGAGGACAGTATACAATGAACCCATTTGATTAATATCATCGTCCATTACAAAATTGATTGAACTAACCAATCAATGATTTGATGAGAAACAAGATCGATTCAATGGAGCACTAGTTTGAGTTATTGAATTTTAATATATTATTTATAATTTACAGTTCAGTTTATTTTCCTTGATCTATTTCTTCCTTCTTTCTACAATTTTTTTTCTTCTCGAGTCATCCTATTATTATTGCTGCTAAATTGTATAGGCAATCAAGCCTATGAATAACATTTCAATCATGCATAATGAGAGAATCAATATCAAGTTATCCTTAAGAAATTTAATAAGAAAGAACAACACAAATCAATGAATTAAAACTGTAGTCTCTATCAATCGAATGAATTAATAGCGACCCATTTATACCGCGATTGACCATCATATTACTATAGATTATCTATTGAATTGTGGATTTTAAATAATTTCAGTAAATAGGCGATTGAAAAATTATGCCTTTGAAATACAGGCAAAAATTAAAAGATAAATATATTGATCAAATGATCAACAAGGAAAGATTAAGAATTACTATAAACTTGATACTGCAGAAACATAATGCTGTCTTGACAAATAGAAATTCTATGAGAACATCTTCCTTACCCCTATCATATTATCATATCCGTGTAGGAAAATTAATGGTTTTGATACGACTGACAAAGGGTAATTCAAATTAATTTCTCTACTGCTCTAGTAAATTATGTTCATCTTGAAGAGTATAGTGTGCGCAAACATCGAAAAGAAAGTTTTAATAGACTTACAAGTAAAGGGCAATCTTACTAATTTTGGTTGCTATTAAACATAAAGTAGTCAGCATCACAATATACGATATTGTTCAGCCTTTGATAACCATTATGTGAACAGTTGCTAACATCCAATAAAATACATCCATGCTATTGATTGTAATATTATTGAATTTAATTCAGCTTAACCCACTATTCAAAATTCTTTTAATGAATTGATTGACTGACTGGTTGGCATATTATTTATTGCTCCTATCATAGAGGTATGAATAATTTTATATATTAAATTAAATCAGTTTCGCTTAATCAGTAATCAAGATATCGCTCGTTGACAGTAATAATAATAGTCTTCAAGAGTAAAATAATAATACGCTTTAATATCGTCGATGTGCGTTGATAGGATCTAATTCTTTGTGTAAGTCTAGTCAAAAGACAATTTATCCTATTGATTTTAATACCAACTAGGAATTTATGGAATCATGACATAATTAAAATATTAATTTAGAATAATAGATACTGCCAGAAGGAACTGAATTAGCCTTAGTTATTTCCTATTTTACAATATCAACAAAAGCGAAATAAAAGTTTAAAATTAATGCACCTGTCGTAGGTTATTGTACTTTATAATCAATTTTCCATATTGAAAAAATAATATTCCATGACATGACTATATTATTTTTACTGCCTATTGATAAGTAACTATAATTTCCTTTTACATACCTCCTAGATGATGATTCATTCGACACATTATTGCTAAAAGTCACCCAGCTTATCATCCTTTCTCAGCATCCTCCATGGATGATACATTTTCAATAAGTGATATTAACGCTAAAATAACAAAGTAATTAAATTATCATTGTAATTATCTCCATTTTATAACTTTTTTTTTTATCTATCAACAAATTCGTGAATTGATTGCACATAATAATTGTATTTAAAGTTAATAGGAAAATGACGACATTAAAATGATCATCCTACCGAATTGTGTGATCAACATCACATATCCTAACATACACATTACACGATTAGCAAATGCCGATCTATTTTCTATTAAAAAAATTTCGTTTATAGATTTTTAAGACATTATTATCTACTTTAATCAGCTTGCAGTTTCTCATTCCGTCAGTAATAACTATACAAATCAAGCGTGTACCATTCACTTAGACTCAATTGAAAGCTAGATCACCAACAATATAGTCGATGCACAATCTCTTCTATTACAATATTTTGGTTTCTATCGTCTAATTCGACGTATTTAATATCAATTTTTTTCGCTGATTCAACCTCATTCATCTAGCCTTTGCCATTTGCATTCTCAATGACTATAATATGAGTTTTACTTACTTCGACTTTCTACCGTTGCTGCTACAGATACATTAAATCTTTCATTTATTATAATTTTATAGGCTAAATTAATTATAGATAGACATTCAAATTATTAAAAAAAGCATTGGCATTGATAAAAAGAAGCTGAACGTTACTTAAACATTTAATTAACTAGAATGTAAGTATAACTCAATTTGAAAATATCCTAGGGCATCGTTTATACTATTGTCAGCTCTGAATCTGGTAGAGTGAAAATTTAATATTGAAATGGTATTAAATATAATTTGTTTCAATCTTCGGTCCCTACTTAATCTTATTTTAACCTTATAAGATTCCCTAATTTAATATTACTATAATAAATACATAGCTGATATTATTATCATGAATTTTGCTAATTTTCGATTATAGATTCATTTAATCGACTTTGTATTATTTTATTGATTTATTGCTGTTCTTGTTTCAATTAAAATGGTAGCAGAAATATTGCTATGGTCAATGATATCCAAAGAAATGGCCCCTTTTATATATATTGAAAGAAAAAGGATTGTTTCTTAACTTTGTTATTGTTAAACCTTAGAATAAATAGCGTATCGCATTTTTATCAATAGAATATCTCCCTTTTTTAACTAGATAGTCAGTAAGAGATATCCTACGTTATCAGCAATTATAAAAAAATATAGATTCATTTTTATTTTTGATTAGCACACAGAAGATGTTTTAATCTAAATCAAATTTTAAATTGCGTTTTGTTGTCAATTTGAAGATGGTGATAAGTATTAGCACAAATTAAAGATTATAAAGGCTTTATAAATAATGAACGTAATAAATAAGTAACAACTCATGTACGTTTCACTTTTATAAAAGTTGGATAAAGTAAATAATGTTTCATAACTCTTTTATTAATTATCAAAGCAGATGTTATCATTAATGTTTTACTATAGAGTCTTAATTATAACCTACTGATGATGCAATCACAGTCGTACCTTTATTATGCTTTTCGCGATTACATTTTAATTACTATTATCCATCTCTTATCTTTCATCAAAATTAACCTCTTCCCAAGAAGTCGGTTGTTAATTTTATACTTTATTTAGCTTGATTCTTATTTTTTTCATTTGTAAATTTTATCATGTAATACGATTACTCTAGATATCCTGCAATTACTAAGTTTAATGGCTTCCTTATCTTCGAAATTTTAATTAAGTATATGACTTGTTATTTTAATGCTTTATTAGTAGCAACTATAATAGAGATCGAAAGCTTACGTAAGATCATCGTATTCATGATAATATATCCTTGGTAGCACCTGCTCGAGGATGACGGGCAAGATTGTTTTAGAATATTATTCTATTTCTTATTAAGGGCTGATTATCATCTTGATTTGTATCAAAGATCTTGTTATAAATGGCATTTATCAATTCGATTTCTAGGCTAATACGATAAAGCTATTTTCAGAGATTGATGGGCATTTATAGAGATAAATTCTTTTCAACGCCTGTAAGATTTGTTGTTTATCATGAGATCTAAGCGAACACTATCAACACAAATATCTTCCATAAACCTAGATGATTAATAATTATAATAGGGAAGATATTATTAATTGTGTAGGTGTATCTATACGTGTATTAGTTTAGCACCATGGCTAGGTGATGTACCTTTTCGAACAAGAAGTTATCTTAATTGACTTCTAATTCAATTACAACTTTTGTAGCTTAGATAAAATTAATAGCCAGTATTTTTTTTGTAGAGTAAATTAGGATTTTAGTACATTGAATGTACGATAGTTTTTTAATGATGGCAATTTGGTATTATGACCTACCGATATCATTCATATGATACGACTGACAGAATTTTAGATTGATCATGTTAAGCAAGATGAATTGCGTCTAATTTATTGACAATGATAAATATTGCGATGGTGATAATGATTGATATCTATTGAATTGGTTGCTTCTTCATCTAATATTGCACATAATTATAATTCTTAAAAAAGGGGAGAGGAGGGCATTTTACCGATGATGTAGCAATTAATATTCAGTTTCACACGATTATAAAGCCAAATATCTATAACTGGCATCTCTATATGCACAAACTCTGACTTATAGACTTTATCGGACAATGCTATTTGCCAATGTGACGAAGTCTAATTTTTAATTGTATTATGATGCATTTTTATATTTTAATTCCTCTATATCTGCCCAAACACTGTCTGATAAGCTGGCACCTGATAGTGATTATGATCAGAATAACCATCTATTCAGTAGAATATTTTCAAATCCCAATTTCAATTCTCATGACCCCCTGTTATTATTTCTTCGAATCTTTTTTCACTAATCATCTTGCTTTGAAGGGAATTTATTTTTCTCATATTGTATTAAATCCATTGGAGCTACAGTATTGACCGGATGTATCTACTTTTTATAGTTCCTTCCGCATCAAAAAATGAGCATGCAATTGTCACAAACCAGCTTCGTGATAAGGATAACGTAAAACAAATCTCTAAATTACTATAGTCTCCGGGATTCAGTATCCCTTAACTACCTCACAAGAATTTAGACGCCTTTGATTCTACGTTAAACTCAACTAGACAATTGAGAACTGCTTTATTCAACTATCTGACAGGCTTATATACCCTTCTACAGCAGCTAACATTCACGAGTCATCTTATAATAATACTTAGGTGAGAACATCTGCTAACTAATTTTTCACAGTCGGACTACAATATGTCCATTCACTGAATCATTTCAGTACACATTACAGCACAGCATTAAATTTACTGTAACACATTTATAATTAGAGTAATTCCTACTGTAAGTAACTAGTTGTAATATATTATCACTATATTATATTAACCAAATTTAGATGGCTATTTCTTCACGGTAGTTCGTACCGTGATAGCAATTTAACTCAATTGCATGCCCTCAAATAAATAATTTTTAGTATCGAAATTACTAAATGATATGAGCAAATGATACAAATTCTGTTTCATACTTCATTTATGGTATCGGTACAAATAGTCAAGATATCGCTATACGATATAAACTTGCAGCGTTCAATTCTGATACATGTATCTACTAACAAAAAATAAAGTCATTGATAATTTAAAAAAATAGGTGTTAATCTAGGTAGGGCATACGAGTAACTAAAATTGAGCGATAAAGACAAGCATATGATATGGTTTTATTGAACAAAATTCGTGTTCAATAGATATGTTGCTAATAAGTATACGTATTTAACAATTATGAATTAACATTTGAATTAACTTTATAAGTAGTCATTTATTCTTTTTCAATTGAAGTAGAATGTCGTAGTTATGGTACTATAAGGAGATCAGATTGCATATACTATGAGCACAGCCGGATTTAATTTAATTATGTGTTTCATACATTAACTGTAAATTAATTAAATAGCTTGACTGAATGAAGGATGAGCAAATAGAATACGATGACAAAGTTATCAGCATTTGCAATCTAATTTGAGTAGCAGCAGAAATATTTTATAGAGCTTGTATTTGTATGCTTCTATATAATTAGTTAATATCATGAGCGTACAAGTTAAACAAGAACTCATGACCTTTAAAATTCAAAATAGAACTTTACTGCATATCTTATTTTTTTCTCCTCACTGTGATTCAGTCGCAGCCTCACAAACACATTACGATGCATAAAGATTGAAATGACCGAATGGAACGTCATTCTCTGTTAAGTATTTATTTTATTTTTTGTAGTCATAAGGAAATCGTTCATGGTGATAGAATGCATACCCAAATTGAACTAACGCCATGCGCTTTACTGTATGCCCTCTCCTGCAATCTTATGTAATATGAAATGAAGGCTATCTACATCAGATTAGTTTGTAACATCATTGATTGAAGATTGACGTTTATCAAGACCATTACTAGTACTTTATTTTACTCTCTAGCTTGCTCTTGTCTCTTATTTAACAATTATTTATCGACTAAAAAAGGGATTGTTGTTATTTTTATTCTTCTATGCGATAGAGCGATCGCTTTGTTTTCTTTGCGTTACTAAATCTCTCCTATTTAACAATTATTTATCGAGTAAAAAAGGGATCGTTATTTTTATTCTTCTATGCGATAGAGCTATCGGTTTATTTGCTTTGCGTTAGTAACTCTCTGAGTCTTTAAAATAAATGATTGCATATTCCTTGTTGGTGTGGTTAGAAATACTATATTGAATGATTGAATAATTCGATGGTTTTCACCTCTTTATTATACAAGTCGATGAGCTTATCAGGAGTAATTATCCAAATAGAATACCCTAACGCATTGAATAAAAGATAGACCAGCAGTTAGTAGCAGTTTTATTTATTTATTTATTATTATTAAATCGATGTTCAAATTAGAGTCAAGGAGAAGTTTGGATATTTTATTGGGCACGGATAAAATAGTCAAGTTGATGGAGTCTACGGCTACGACAGCCAGTGATTTGCGTGCGCTTGAATTTCTATACTATCCGTTCATATACTCTACACATTCCATGAGGCTCCTCTGTCCTGCAGTCCGGTCGAAACTCTGAAGGTTTTCGTTACAAAGTGACCCATTGTCCATGATTACGCTACAGTACTGTAGACTGTACACTGTACAAGAAAACCATAAGTGAAGTAATTATTATGGAAGTATAAAAACTTTCCAAGTTTCGCCAATTCGGAAAGGTTGATGACTCGCACGAGTGCGTCAATACCAATAAGAGTTTCGAATTTTTGGAGTTTGGTTTCTTGACGTGTGCAGCGTCGAGGAGCCCAACATTCAACGCAAAGTAAAGCAAATAGTTACCGCGGCGGACTCTCTCTTCAGACACAGTACTGTGCAGTATTAGTATGTAGAACGCCATCATTACAATGGGCAAGTTCTCTCTGTCTCTCTGAAATTCATTCGGCAGCCATAGTAACAATACTACAGTACAGTACTGTAGACAGATCCGCTGATTAGCGAGATCCTGTCACGAGCCCTACTGTGCAGTACTGTGGTATCGAGCGAAAACACAAAAGCGTTGGAAAATACTGTAGAGAAAGAACGTCCTATCTAAATGGCGGTGCAGTACAACGACTGCTACCGTAGCCATTGACCAGTGACATCATTTTGGATAGTGATTTCGCTGCCGACTGCTTGCATTTTCTTTTGTAGATGAACACTGTCTACCAGTGTCGTGCATCCTTGCATACAGTATCACTGATCACTATCGGCGCCTTGTTCACGATCTTTGATCATGACTACGGAGTATACTGTACACTATTCATTGATTCATCGTCCATTCTCCATCTCGTCGTTATGACTGTAGCGGTTTTTCCACTACCCTATTGATTGTCATGACTTGCAAACTTGTAGAAGTACTGTACTGTACAGTCTGTACTGTAAAAGAAAAGCTGATCGGGCAGCCGACTACAGTACATTGTACTGTAGTCCTTTTCTTTTCGTTGTACAGTACAGTACTCTACAGTACTGTACTGTGACACGAGTCAAGAGAAAAGACGACAACTGCCTCGACAGCCCGGCCTGGACTAGACTGGAACGGTACGGTACCGATAGGACTGACTAATTGACCAGTCACTTTGAACAGCCAAGTCATCGCTGCACAAGCAAAGAAAAAAAATGGAGGAAATCGGAATAGTGGTCAATAAGGTAAACTCCTGAATAGTAACCTTGTTCAATATCATGTGAAAGTACATTGCTAGTCATTAGCTGGAGTTGAGTTCGGTTTGGATAGGGTATAGATAGATAAGAATAAGGATGGAAAGGGAAGCAGGATTAGACGAAAGAAGATTGGACGGTTGATTGTCCACGCACAGTAGTCTACAACCCAGAAAATTTCAAAAAGTTCCCACTGTCTAGCATAGGCAATCGTCTCGACTGGTTGGAAAAGACATTGATATTCTGTTCAATTCGATATACATTGTTCATCAACGCTTGATAGAGTGTATTAGTGATGCATACCTTAGGCTTGCTTGACGGCAAAGGAAGTCTCTTTCAAAATTGAACGTAATCTCAACAATGCTCTATAGTATAGTATATCAGTCATCAGCAAGGGTGAACGACAGTTCTATCCGTAGTCGTTTGTGAACAAGGTCAACGTGAAGTTACTCTTCAAATAGCGTAGAACTATTTGACTCTCTATTTTACTTGATAAAATGGGTTCAATGAGTCTACAGCCATAAATACTCTTGTTAGATGGTATAAAATAACAGTTTTATACAAGACTCTTCAAACACTGAAATTGCAACCGTACTCAAAAAACGGCTATTCACCACATCATCCAAGTCGAACAAATTTACTTCAAGCACGTTACAGTAAATCATGAACATCGAGCAATGCGCTCAAAATTGGTAGCGTACCGATACACGTACGAATCTCTCTAATGATACTGTAATAGACTTGGACGTTGATTTCATGTCAAGTCTTTTACCCTCTTGTCAATGTTATCATTCCGATTAAGACATGGTACTGCAATGATAACGATATCATATGGATTGTGTTGTATGCAATCAAAATTGGCAATAGGATATTTCTAGTTGGCATTGGTAGTTTCTCAAATGCTTCACTTGTGATAGTGTTAATACAGGAGGAATCTTCAGCAAGTATCGTTATAAACGACTTACACGTCTTCAGTGACTGTACAAATATTATTTTAAATGTTATCATAATCCACCAGTGATACCATACCATAGGTGACTACCACAAAATCTTAATACTGCAATATATGCGTATAGCGGTGCTGTAGCTTACGTCAAGAATGAATAATTACATGTCATTTGCATCAACCTATTAGGCTTATCCACATCAGTTTCACTCACGTATACTGCAATGACTTTGTTAACATTCTTTTTCCTATCATGTACATATTCTTATCAAATGATGAATCAAAAATAACAGCACTAATACATTTCATTGTCATGTTTGATAACCTGTACAACTTTACTTACTCAATTCATTCCTTTCGAACACGTAGAATGCTACTAATCAAGATGAAAAACAAGTAACTCAAAAGGATAAACTCTTATCCTTGCTAACTCCATCCGGTGATAGCATCTCAATAGATGATCTCTACTCGTTATACAAAAAGCTGCAACGTCAATTAGAATTTCTGCAAGTACAAGAGGAGTATATTAAATATGAACAAAAAAATTTAAAACGTGAATATTTACATGCTCAAGAGGAAGTGAAAAGAATACGTTCAGTACCCCTTGTCATCGGTCAATTTCTAGAAGCTGTTGACCAAGTCCATGGCATCGTTGGATCGACAACAGGCATGTTACATCTCAGAGTTGATGTTGATATCATTGTGCCATTTTTTCTTGGACCACTTCTTGTTGGAATGCATTCTTACAGTATTTCATCAATGACCTACCTGTATTCTAACAATACTATACTAATGAATTACAATTATTTTTATTGCAGGCTCCAATTATTTTGTTAGAATTCTTAGTACCATCGATCGTGAATTATTAAAGCCTGGATGCTCTGTTGCATTGCATAAGCATTCAAATGCTTTAGTGGATATTTTACCTCCAGAATCGGACAGTAGTATCGCGTTATTATCTGCTGAGGAAAAGCCAAACATACTGTATTCCGATATCGGCGGCATGGATATACAAAAACAAGAAATGAAAGAAGCCGTCGAACTGCCCTTAACACACTTTGACTTATATCAACAAATAGGTAAGCATGTCATGATTTTGCTGTTGAGAATGAGAACATTTTCATAGAGATTTTGACTTAAGCTGCAAATAAGCATATATATATATGAGAGCAGAACCATTCACATATTGCGTATGCGCCATTGAATGTACGCATTGCATTCCTATTCAAAAACGATGCATTTCATAAATTGGTCAATCGGTGTAATATAATCGCAATATTATACTAATTGTAGGTATAGATCCACCCCGTGGTGTTTTAATGTATGGCCCGCCAGGTTGCGGTAAAACTATGCTTGCCAAAGCTGTAGCCCATCATACTACCGCTTCTTTTATAAGAGTTGTGGGATCAGAATTTGTACAAAAATATTTAGGTGAAGGGCCTCGAATGGTCCGAGATGTTTTCAGGCTTGCTAAAGAAAATGCTCCAGCTATTGTTTTTATTGATGAAATCGATGCCATAGCTACCAAACGTTTCGATGCACAAACTGGAGGTAGACGATTTTGGTAGTTTCCTTATACTATTGCGTTAAACTTACGTAAGCTGTCAATATCTCTTCGTAGCTGATAGAGAAGTTCAACGCATCTTGCTGGAATTGCTTAACCAAATGGATGGTTTTGACCAAAACATTAATATCAAGGTACTTTTACTTTTATTTCGATAGTCAAAAGTGTCATTCAATATAGATGCATTGAACACTTGTATAATGAACGCTTAATATGAGATGATGTCTTCATATTACATTAGGTCATCATGGCCACTAACAGGGCCGATACGCTGGACCCTGCTTTACTTCGTCCAGGACGTCTTGACAGAAAGATCGAATTCCCCATGCCGGATAGACGACAAAAACGTTTAATATTTCAAACTATAACTAACAAAATGAACTTATCGGATGAAATTGACTTAGAAGATTGTATCCTATTAACATAATTTTTTGGTTAACTTCTTCTATGTTTTATTTCGTAGTGGATTTATCAGCTTACTATACGATCTTATAATGTCCAGTGCATAAAATTGAACTTAACCAAAACATCAAATAGATGTAGCAAGACCTGACAAGATTAGTGGTGCCGATATAAATTCAATCTGCCAAGAGGTAGGTATACACGTATATTAATTTAAGTTCACAGCCAACACCAGTTTCACAATGCTATGTAATTCTTATTCGTTGTCACAGTCTGCTATGCAAGCAATTCGGGAAAATCGTTACGTTATCCTTGCTAAAGACTTTGAAAAAGGATATAGGACAACAGTTACGAAGGACGAAATGGAGCACGAGTTTTACAAATAGACAAGTCGATAGGATGCGATCAGTACACTGTAGTTAACAATTTGTATTTTAACGATTTAAATATTTTACGCAGTTATCAGTTGCTTTATGTGATTCATTATTGGTTTCCACAGTTTCATCATATTACCTGTCTAGGGTATTTATGATATTTAAATTTATAACACTTTGTATTTTCATTATTATAAACTACATCATTATTCTTGATGTATGCAACTGCTAGCTCGAACCTTCTCTAGTAACTTTTTTTCAAATTCATATCATATTCATTGCATAATGAAACGACTATAGGTTCAAAGGTAATATTGAATTATGTTCTTGGGAATTTATTGTCATATTTCTATGAAATCAGTTGCCATATAAACTACTTAGATTAATCTTAATATAAAATAAATATAATCTAAGGGTAAAATTACCAATAAAGACAAACGAAAATTAAGACGGTATGATTCAACTGATATAAAAGGATAATAAGAAGAGCTATGTAACTCATTCTGTTCAGCCAGACCAAGAAATTGAATTTATTTGATTAAGCATCATGATTTCTTTTCAATGATTTCTGAGAGTAGTCTTGAAGATGGCTACATTAACTGTTCTTGTTAATAACGAAATAGGATTAAAGCGTGCAGTTGCATCTATGTGCACAAGAGGTATTATCTTAAATCTTAGTTGATTTATTTTCTATGCTTGTTAATACTCCAACGTTTGTTTCTTGACACACGTTTTTCCACCAATTCTTATTTGTGTTACAGTATGTAGCGAAGAACTTGACTAAAAACTAGTAATCGCTTTCGAAACCAATTTAAATATAAGGGAAAACACCACTTTATTATAATTTTTATACCAAACCTACTGAATATCAGCTAATATATACTTTGGTTACAGTATAATAATTATAGTAAACAAAAATTACGACTATCTAACAATGATAAAACATAACCTGGATCAATGAATCGGGTTTGCGATGTGATCCTATACGAGTACTAAATGAAATCTACTCCAAAAATCTAAATAAATTAGTCGCTGCTATGCTATAATACTGATTACTATGCCAAAACTTTGAAGGAGAACTCTATTATTTAAACGATTCATGACTGCTAGCGAAGGTGCTCCCCGTGATGAGGCAGTAATAAAACCTTTACTATCATTTCTAAACAAAACTAGCTATCTAATAATGATAAAATCCGGCTACTTTATCTAGGTTATGATTTATCATTATTAAATAGTCGTCATTTTTGTTAGGTATTATACAATATAAAGAGTTATTTAACGAATATATTCCCATTGGGAGGGGGGTAATTCTAATGCTTCAAATGATGATCAAATTCGTAGCCAATTGCTTATGAAGTTAACCAGTTTTGTTCCGATATTGCAATAAAGATTTTATTATTCTACCATAGGATAAAAACTTGACTACTGTAAATCAGTCACTGTTAAACTACAATACTTATCGCAATATAAAAATTCGAAGGAGAATTCTAAAAATTAACTTTCAACACGATAGTTCCTCATACTCAACGCTATAATCTAGCTGCAAACTTATACTTAATTTATACCTGGCAATAGCGACATCATAATTCCAGAGCAAAGTAACAATGAATTACTCATACAATCATCGAAATTTACCCTTTACTTAAAAATAGCTTTCATCATGCATTAAAACAATTTGGTATACTGTAAATGTAAGAACGAATATGGATCATCAAATGGCAGAACGATCTGTTGCAATAGCCAACGAAGAGGCTTTATCTAGGAAAAGAAGTCCTGATGCTTTCTCAACTGATTTTAGAGATGTCTTATATTCATCTAGTGGAGTTCCTTTGGAGATTTTTTCGTTAGGCATTTGAAAGACCTACAAGAGTGAATCATAATTAAATCATGAAACCACAATATTACATCATAGATAATCTAACACAGATTCAAAGGATAAAGATATTAGATTAAAGACTTTCTGACGTAGATGATCGTATTTTATTCGTATTATATATCACATTAAGGTATTCGTACATAAGAACAAGACCAATACCTGAAGTTGTAACTGGGCATTACTTTTTTTTTTTCGATTATCTCCCACTATAATCTTAAAAAAATGAGTAGGAACTGATACATCGTTTTTGCCAATTACCTAACAGTAATAAGATTGTCTATAATCAAATATAATTCAGCAATTCACTTTCTCCTCTTCAATTAATTATTGACGCTGCAATACCTGATATTTAACATATCTTTTTCCATCCTTTTCCGCACTCTCTCTTTAATATAGAAATGATATCGCCGTATTTAATTTTATACATTGTGATGAATTCAATTTTACAATTTTTTACTATTGCAACTACTGCAAGTTACTTTGGGAGATATAGCGGCCCAGTGATAACATAGATATCCGTATACACACGCGTCTGATTTCGAGTATACTCTTCTAATCTCTTCCAAATATCACGATTGAATCCTACTCCAACCTAAAGCAAGTTTACGCATTTGTTAACTATTTCGCACAATCCAGACAGGAAATTCGCAATAAAAATCACTATCGTTGCTCAAATATTTATACAGACCTGCGGACTCATATTACTGAGATAAAATGTATCTTTTAAAGCTTTCAATGAATATCCGTGATCACCTGCTGGTGCCAAATGTCCTCGATCAAAACCGCTGTTTCTATAATCCAGTAGTTATGAAAGACGATAGAACACTAAAGCATAATATAACTTGTCCTATTGAGCAATTGCATCAACTATCATATTAGGATTACAGCTATTATCATGTTTTAACTCTATTCTATTGTATTGTATCAAATAATTTAGAAATTCAATTAAAGCTGTACCCAGAATTCAGAATTACATATATTTCTCTGCCCCTTTATTCATACTACACTGTTGATTAATTACGATTACTCAGGTTGTAATTTCTAGCCTATGTATGTGTACCGGTAGTCTTTTTTTGTAGATCTAAACAAAACTGGTACAGATGTATCCTCCTTGAACATTGATGATTTTCTTTTAAAATCACGTTGAAACACTTTATCTGCGGTTAAATGCTAAGGAAATGAGAAATTAAATTTGAATAGCAAATTTACAACCTACTATAATATTATAATTATATTCTTACGTTTACTGTTATCCATTTTACTTTAATTTCAGAATTGTTGCATTGAAACTATGTAATCTATGCCCTATAGAGAATGATTTATGAAGCCTAAAGGTTTATTCTTAAGGGTACTCGTTATAGCAAACTACGAAACAGTACTGTATATTAAATTTTCCCATTTAATAGAATCAATTACTTTATTTTGCAGCTTACCTCGATAACCCAATTGGCTGTACGATGCACTCGGTTGTATGAGAGGACATAATCCTCTCTAAACTTAAGATTTTCACAGCCTGTGGAGATGGTAATCAATTGTAAAATTAAATTTGTTGTACGTATGCAATAATTAACTTTATTAGCTGCAATTACTAAATTTTCCTATTTTTTGATAGATGCCACAAATTGTATCGTTTTGTCTAGAGTTTTAAGCTACTAGAACAAGTCATCAGCTTTTGAGTACTACCAATAGGACTTAGCTACAACCAAACCGTGTAATGACTAACTTGGAAAGCCGAATTTCATGATCTCTTTCGCAGACGAAGGAATATCGCCAAGTGAACATTTATTATCCGTAGTAGTAACTAGAGATGCCTTCTCTGCAACTATATTCTTGGACTGTGTGTATCTAGAAAGAGGTAATGTACTAATCAATTTCGATATGAACAGCAACTCTTATCGAACGCCATTTGTTTCAACGAAACTTGAGAGCATTGCGATATAGTGCAAGTGTAAATCATTTTAGCGTATTAATAGTCATGGTTTAATAAATAAAATAATTAATTTATTTTTAATGTACAGCAAGAGATTCTTAACCTTGCATTAGGGAAAGCGATAACAATTGTGATAATAATACGTCTGAGAGATACTTTTATGAGTTAACAGGTAGATCATCATGACTATTACGAATTATTGTAACGACAGTATTCAGATTTTTATATGCACGTCTATAATTGACAGTAATTTTATGCAGCGATGCCTTCTAATATATTCATCAAAAAAATCCAAAGATAACATCACGTTAAAATAAAGTTATGTTCGAATAACATTAGACAGAAGCCCCTCAAAATGCATAGACATTTGTACGATTACGAATGGGACAAGATTGCAATCTATCACATCGATCATGGAAGAATCATCTTAGCGATTGCATACTAGTCAATATAACTTATAAAAAATATTGCAATTGCAATTCTATAACACTTCTCCCCAATACTGCTATGTATAAACACTAATTTAGACGTATTTGTAATCAAGATGATGATCTTTATTTGTCCTATATGCAGCAAATAATATATACTGTATCATTATCATAAGGTTGTGGCTCAAGATCACATGGAATTATTGCCCATTTCCTTTGCTAATCTAGCAAATCGATCACGTAGCTTGCTATTCGTTACAACTTTCCTTTTAATACTTGTTTCTGTATTGATATTTCTGACACTACTTTGCCTTTTATCCTACAGATAACTTTCTGATCTACGTGTACAACTTTACTTTGGCTAACTTGTATAGCTCAATTCAGCACTACTCAACTACTTTTTATTCATGAATAATCGCTTCTATAGACCTATGCAGCAGATAATATATAAAGTATGACTATCACCATCAAGGTTATAGCTCAAGGAGATATTATGAAGTTATTGCCATCTTTCTTCGCTGATCCAGCAAGCCTATCGCGTAGCTTGATATTCATTACAACTGTCCTTTTAATACTTGTTTCTTTAATGGTGTAACGACACTATTTAGCCTTTTATCCTGCAGAAAACTTTCTGATCCACGTGTATAACTTTACTTTAGCCAGTTAATGTAGCTCAATTGAGCACTACTCAACTACTTTTTATTAATTAATGAATAATCGTTTATATGAAGTGCTAATCAATCACTGAGTAAATTATTCAACACTCTCAAGATTAACAACAATAAGCCAGTACCGCCTCTGAGAATCTGTTAATCATCACAGTAATTGTGCAGCACTATTCTACCAGCAGTTACAAAAGTTAAAGCAATGCTTCTAATCGTTAATATGCTTTAACATAGAACACAATTTCATCGCTTAAATAAATTAACAAATTATCCGTGATGAGTTTGTTTTCGTCACAATCATACATCAACAGACACAAACGATAGTGTTAGAAGAGCTATGCTAACGAATTGCAAATCGAATTATCCTCTATGCTAGAACGGAATTAATCTACGGAATCAATCTACTAGTCGCTTAAAATAACATTAAATGACGAAAAGCTTATGGTTGTTTAAGCTATTATTAATTATTACTCATGTACTTTACGTATGATACCTATCGAAATAGTTGCCCATAAGTCCACCCAAGCAGAAGATTGTTGGCAACAATAAGCTACGTAATTGTGCCATCACGGAGTTCGACTAATTCTTTGGTGTTGATGTTAAAATTCTTATCCTGATGACAGTGGAATTAATTTCTTGCTCAGTTATCGGGTTAGAAAACTGTCTTGGACAGTATTATCCTTACACTATACAACTATAAGTAGCTAAATAAAAAAAAATCGAGCGAATGGGTTTATGCGCCCTCGCTTTTATTGTCCAAACAATAAATATTTTTTTTGTGCTGCTCATACAGACTTTGGCTATACTGTTTATAACTCATTGTCTTGTTCTACACTAAATGGCATACTATATGATGATAAGTATACAGTAATTACAATAGATGAATATATAATTTACCATGCAGAACCCTCAATTATCCGGAAATGCTTATTTATTCATTTAATTTGGAATTAGTCCCATACTAAGCTACCAAGCGATTTCGGATTGTTGGAAATGATATTAGGGGTCAGGGAGTCAGCCTTTAGCTGTAGAGCACATTAGATAGAAAAGTCCCTGAAACGTCTTATTAGATTACTTATTATGGCTTTGTCTATCATTTGATTCAAAAATTAAAATAAAATGATTTATATCCAGTGCACTAAAGGTATTTGTTATACCACACTCATTCCTATTAATATCATAATTCTGTCCGTATAGCAACCTGTTTGAATTATATTATATTATTAATTAGCAGAGTAAAAATCCTTTTTAGATCCTGCTTTACCTTTGCCAGGATATTTAGACAGAAAGATCGCAGTGATTCACAACTTTTAGACTGCCAAACCTGATGTATCAGCAACTATAAACACATACAAGCAGGGATGCAAGGGTTTTAGTTGATTAATTAACACCTTAACATTGATCGTTCCATAGTATTTGAATCACTTTGAAGTTTATTTCAACGGTAAAACAATGTATATCTCGTACGATTATGTTTGTACATAATAATATACTTAAAGCCATCTATAATTACCTGATTGATTGTAGACAGATTAACCTTCTTCTCTGATATCTATGCAAATGATCACTTTAACAATATGCAGCCTGCATGAATATTTTATTAGTAATTATATACGAATTCCGGAAGCAAATGCCGCACCACAATCTAGCTACAAGCCCCATTAATCTAGATCTTGTAATTGTAACAAGTTAGTACAATCACAGTATAAAGAAACAATAAATTGCTCATACAATCATCGAAATTTACTCTTTAATTAAAAATGGTCATCATCATGAAAGTAATTTGGCATGTCAATAAGAGATAAGAGCAAATGTAAATCATCAAGTAGTAAGACGTCCTTGTTTAATAGCTGAGCGAGAAATTTTATCTAGAAAAGTAAGTCCTGATGCTTTCTCAACTGATTCTAGAGGCACCATAAAAGCGTGTAGCGGAGTATCATCGGGGATACTTCTGTTCGGTATGAGGAAGACCTACATGGGTGAATTAAAGTTAAATTATAAACTACAACATTACATCACAGATGATATAACAGGGGCTCAAAGAACAAATGTTAGAATAAAGACTTTATAAAGTAGATAACCGCATTGTACTAAGAATTGTACATTACAACAGCGTATTCGACATAAGAATGATATCAATTACCTGGAGTTCCAATTTAGCATCATTTTTTTCTTTTCGACGATCTCCGACTACAATCTTAAAAAAATGAGTAGGAACTGATACATTGTTTTTGCCAATGACCTAACAAGAATAAGATTGTAAGTAATTATGTTAAAAGCCCAGATATAAAGCTTCTTTCTCTTCCATCGTTGACGTTGCAATACCTGATATTTCACATATTTTTTTCCATCGTTTTCCACACTACATGTTTAATTAATATGGAAATAATATCACTATACTCAAATTACATAACGTAATTCAATCGAATTTACATTTATTGACCAATAAAACTACTACAGTATTAGTTACAGAGGAAGATATAGCGGCCCAGTGATAACATAGACATCCGGATACACTTTGGTCAGACTCCGAACCTGCTGTTCTAATCTATTCCAAATACCGCGATTGAACCCTTCTCCAACCTAAAGTAAATTTACGTATCTGTTAATTACTTCATGTAGCACCGACAGCGAATCCAAGGCATGAGTCAATATCGTTCATTAAACGTTTCTACTGACCTGCGGACTCATATTGCTAAGATAAAACGTATCTTTCAAAGCATCCTGTGAATGTGCATGATTACGTGCTGCTGCCAAATGTCCCCGATCAAATCCGCTTTTGCTATAGCAGATAGGAAACACAATAAGATCCCAAACATATCATAATAAGTCTTATTAAGCAATCGTATTAGTTATCCTATTAGGACTGCAGCGACTAACTATTAGGTTGTAACTCTACTATATTATCTTGCATTATATTCAATAACGTAGCAAGTTCGTTAATGCTGCATTATTACAGAGCTACGTGTTATTTTCATACTGCTTTATCCATGGAACAATGTTTATCAATCATGATTTATAAGCGATTTCCAGGTTACATACGAGTAGTCTTTGTTTGTAGATCTAAACATTTCAGGTACAGATAAATCTTCAGTAAAGATTGATTCGCTTCTGTCAGCATTGCGTTGACGCAGTTTATCCGAGGTAAGATGCTAATGAAATAAGTGACATTACATTTACAGTTAGCTAATCCAGTTAAATTTTATCTTAGAATTTCTCGATCGAAGCTATGTAATCTATGTCCTATGTGAAACAGTTAAGGAAACCTAGTGTTAACTTGAAATATATTCGTTGTAGCAAGCAGTGCGCTGTTTATTGTATCTTCCCATTCACGATAATTAATTACGTTACGGCTTACCTCAATAACCCAATTTGCTGTACGATGCATTCGGTTATATGAGAGAACATAATCATTTCTAGACTTGATGTTTTCATAGCCTGTAAAGGCGATAATATCATTAGTTGTAAAATCAAATCTACGTATGCATCAACTTTATCAGCTGCAATTAGTTAGACTATTCTATTTTGTGATAGATGTAATATATAGTATTACATCGTTTTGTCTAAAATTTTAAGCTATTATAACTTGTCATCAACTTATGGGTACTATCGACGTGATTTAGCTACAACCAATTACTAACTTGGAAAGCCAAACTTCATTATTTCACTCGTAGGCGAAGAAGCAGCAATTGAAGATTTACCATCCTTGATAGTATCTAGAGATGCCCTGGCTGTAACTGTATTGTAGGGGTGTAGGTACCTAGGGGAGGCGATGGATTAACAATTTATGTCTATGAGAGTATTTTGTAAAGCTACAGAAACCCTTATCGAACGCCACCACTAGCTTCGATGAAATTTGAGAGTACTGTGACATAATGCAAGTGCAAATTATTCTATCATGTCAATGGTAATGATTTAATAAAATCGTTGATTTATTTTCAATGTACAGCAAGAGATTATTAGCTAACTGCGTTAGGAAAGGAATAGAAATTGTGATCATATTTCTGGAGATAATTTCACGAGGTAATAGGTTGAATCATCACGACTATTACCAACTATTGGTATTACCACATGCAGATTTCTTTTTGCATGGTTATAAGTGATACAGTGATTTTGTGCAACCATGCTTTACGACTGTATTACAGCAATTGAAAGAATTTAAGATAACATTGCGTCCAAATAAGATAATGTTGCAATAACGTAACATATAGGTTAAGCCAAACAAGATTATGGACTACTAAAATATTCCCCTAAATGTCAAGATCTGTACAATGTAGAATTGTACATTTACGTTACTGCAGTGCGATTATGAATGGAGCCCAATTTCAATGTATCCAATCGATCATGGAAGAATCATGGCCATTGTATACCAATCAACGAAACTTGTAGAACTATTACAACTGTAATTTTAGAATGTTTTACCCCTAAAACTGCTATATACCAACACTAATTCATTCGTATTAATATCAAGATGATGACAGTAGATCATGCTATGCTGTGTACATATCATACGTATATCAACAACTAACAACAGCAAACCATACTGTATTATAACAACTTTATTCACTGCAAATTGAACTATCCTCTATATTTAGTTCTACGTGTATCATGAATAGAGTATAATTAATCCACTAGCAGCTTACACTATTAATACCAAATGGAGAAAAAGATTGTGATTGTATGAATTATCATCCATTGATGATCATATACTTGACGTACCTATCGAAATAGACGCCCATAAATCCACCCAAGCAGAAAGTGGTCGGCCATAACAAAGCGCGAAATCGTGCCATGATTGAATTCAATGAACTTTTTCTCGTAGTTTATGCTAAAAGCCTTCGCTTGACGACAGTGAAATAATTTATGTCCAGCTAGCAGGTTAAAAACCTACCTTGTCATATCCTCATGCAGTAGCAAGAAGAAATTGATCGCAGTTACCGCTATTATCTCAAAGTCTAGCCGTTGCAAAACTTTCAATTTGTTGCTCTACCGATTGAAGACTAGTGGACAAACATCATACTTAATATCTCGAGGTAGAAATGTTGACAACCAGCTCGCAATGTATCAGTAATAAGTTGCAGTTCTTGGGCCTCTCGTACCTGTATGCAAATTAAAATCATCATGGAGAGAGTATGACTTTTTACCGGTCCTCTCGATTACTACGGACGGTAGAGCTTTAGTGACTACTTTATGCAGACTAATCGAAAGTAACAAGTAGTAGTGTGCAAAATGAATTGTCACCCCTTGGCCAATGTTCAGCGAATACAGGATCGCAATCCACTATTAATAACAGCTGGGACTACTCAAACTAATTTCTCCTTAATAAGAAATGAAAGGGAATGACAATTCATATCGTTCTTTAACTAGGTTAAAAAAAGTGATTATTCCTTCGTTAGCTATTGCAGTTAAAGCCAGTGAGACAATAGTTCTTACAGTCTAAATAAGAACGATGCATTTAGTCTTTGGTTCTTGGCCGTGAACTAGAAACTATTATACTGTACAATTCGATATTTGGCAAAAATGGAAAAGGTCATAAAAAAAGAGTCTCGTTGCCGTTGGTCATCCATTTACTAAATTCTGTTTAGAATAATCGCTCAAATATAGGTCGGTACACTGCATTGTAGATTTGTAGTCCAGGTAAAGACTGAATATTTCGCAATATGATAAAGCTTACAAAATGGAAACGGTGATGAAATGATCCATGCAGGTTATTACATTAGCTCTGTACCAATAACATCTTAAACTCGTTAACAACCTTGTTTTCCTCCTTCATCTAACTACATATACCCATATTCTATAATTTAATATTGCAACGGATATGTTTACAGTTAAAAGCACCATAGAGAGTATTTTACGTCTTCTCTCAATCACTACCGACGGTAACATTTCAGTGATTATAATGCAAGGCATTTTATCTTTGGTTCTTGGCCGTGAACTAGAATCTACGATACTGTACAACTTCGATATTTAAAAAAATTGAAAAGGTCATAAAAAACAGAATTCGCTGCCGCTGGTCATCCCTTTGCTAGATTCTACTCAAAATAGATCGTTATGGACCTACTGTGCAAGTTGCGATATCCAGATAAACAATCAATTTTCAGATTACTGTATAATAAAATTTACAAAAATCGAAATGGTGATAAAACTAATCACGTCAATTATTCCATTAGCTATGTACCAATTTAAGCTCGTTTACTACCTTATTTTCTCTCCCTCCTTATAGCAACATACACGCATATTTTCTGTAATTTAATATCGCAACGGATGCGTGATGCTAACTTTTACATACAGCTGAATGACATTGCGATATTTAATGTGCCATGTCTATTTATACCTTGTGCTTGTATGGCTCACCTAGTTTGTATCAGTCAAGTACAGTTTTAAGGCTAGTATTGCCCCTAACGTTTTATGCGATCTCTAATCTACATTAATCTACTTTTCAAGGGCATTCTTAGCTTAGTTGCTAGGCGAGGGTGGAAAATAAGTATTCTACATGGAAGACCCTGCCAAAACTCTTTGCTGCAAGCAGATCAATCTCAATAATAACTGTACAAAAACGGTTTATTTCTTACAGTGCCAGAAACAGTAATAGAATATAGAATAGAAGAGTGAAAAGTTAAAATTTCGATCGCATAACCTCTGGTTTATTACGAATGTTGCGCAGACGAAGACTATCTTGAAAAATTTCATTGACACCTATGGAACAAAAACTGTCCATCAGCAACAAGTAATAAATTATAGTGTAACCAAAAGTAATTTAATTTAATTGACAAGCAAAACTATAAATTACATTTCAAGCTTGACTGAATAATTAAATTGGGTCAACTCGTTCAACGAACGAGTAGACAATATTGAATGCTGCTATTATTACAGTAAAATGGATTGCAGCTTAAATGTCGATGACTATCACCCAATAACACAAGCAAATCTTTCTCAACATTTTAAAATAAGTCGGTATAACCATACAGTATCGATCATTCCACGAGATAATCTACTGAGATTTTGCTATTATTGTACAGACCTAAAATGCCTTTACTTTAACTTTTTTTCCAAAACGTAAGCGTCCGATGGCTCGATACGTTTATAGTAACTTGACTTTGTTTCAATCACTTCAAATCCAAAATTTTTATAAAAAGCCATGGCAGTATCATTATTGATTTGAACGTGTCTGTAGTGAAATAAAAGTAAGAATAATTCTCAATTAGACAATCCTAGCAAGCGCTAGGAAAGCCAATTACTCGCACACAAACAGTAAGTAAAGCTATCTCGATCATCATCAAATTTATAGATGCTATGTATTAAAATTGGCCTCCGTCTACATAATCATTCATTAACATTGCCAGTAATTTTATACTTACAGATAGACACTATCAATGTGGCCGTCGGTTTCCGCTAACTTTAACACATGTTTCAACATTACAGTACCTGTGAAGGAACATGAACAATAATTAGTCCGTTGAATTTTTATAGCTACTGGCTGAATGTAATTTGGTAGACGTTGGTATCGATTTGATAAAGATTAAAATTGTAGTCATTATTACACTAATGTCCATTTTATTTTTGTCCACGTAGAACTGAACATTTTATTGGACACCTATTATTCTAGAATATTTCATACAAGACATACCAATTCCAAGGCAACGATATGCAGCTAAGCATCCCAGTGTCATTATATAAAGTCTGCGACGATTATCTGACGAGTCTACACGGCAGCAGACTCCTCCAACAATAATATCATTATAAAATGCTAGAAGAATAAATAAAGATAATTCTGTCAGCATCCTTCAATGTAAAATATTGGATATTAAACAGGCTTTGCAGGTAGTGATGTCATCAATCTTTCATACAGTGATAACCTTGCAAGTACACACATAGTCCTTATATAATTATGTATTCACCACTAGCTATAGAATGCGAGTTATGTTATATGGACACTGTAAGCGACGAATTGTATGAGAGAGTACATCACTGTTATTAATGAAGGTAAGCCATAGGAAGATTAACACCTCCGCCGAAACGAATTGCATGATGACACTGTACTCGTACTTTGCTAATAATGGTGCATAATAAAATTGAAGTATAATAACGACTAACTCTATACAAAACTTGTCATGATAGCGATGCCTACATACCGAATTTGGCATAATCTCCAGAAGTTAAGACATCCTTGTAAAACTAGTTTGCAAATACATTTCAGAAGATGATGATAGCACAAGTTAGTCATGGGTAAGTAAACTCTTCAGTATGATCATAGCTAGCTTGCAACAAATGAACGCGAACAGTAGATTACAATTTGATATGAAAATAAGTTTCAAGCATCGCATTCTCTACAAGTCCACTTGGATACTCCAAGCTTATGCAGGTATCGATGCGAATGATTCAGTTGGATCAAGTAAGCTTTGCATCTAGTGAGACTTACCTTCTCGTTGTAAGATACTGGAAAGATGACAGAGTTTAGCTTTTTTAATTGCTTGACATTATGTGGAGTGATATCACCTAATTCGATCATGCCCCTGTATCATAGTCAAGATGAAAAATAGATTGATGACAAGTTAGCAAAAGACATTAGTCTTGATGAAGGAGTGCCACAAAGTAGCGCTAGCAAATGAGCGTGATCTTGTGGCTTAAGTACTAGGATATACTTTAACATCGCTCTATCCCTAATCCTCCACCGACTGGGTCGAGTATCCTATCGTAATTGATGAATCAGTCTAACTATTTTATGCTCTTTAATGAACATCCTTTCATCAACTCTTGTTCGTCAACTACTTCAAGTTAACAACTATCCGAATACAGTATCTCCATTTGATCATCAAGCCATTTCGCTACTGCATGAACCCTCTAGTTGGATCTTTCCATCCAACATAGACGAATCGATCAACCTGTATCGTTCTATCTAATTGTAATATTAGCCTCCATCAACAATCCAATGGCGAGCCCTTACCCAGACATGCTATCCTGATTTTCGGTATCCGCTGTCATCATAAGCTTTGCAATGGTTTAGGCAAGCTTTCACGGCAGTATCCAACGATTCCAAGCAGCAGGCAATCAACTAAATGGAATGGAATTGCTAAGGAAAGCAAAGGCAATCTGCAGAACGATTAGATGCAAGCCCAGAACGCACCAATTTCAACTGGTGTCGAGCTGGCGGGACTTTTCCCCTTTATCCTCTACCACCATCGCCATCAGTGGGTCATTTTTCAAGTCAAATGGACTCTTGCTAAGGGGTGTTTTCAGTAGTACACCATGGCCAAGAGACAAGGTGAACGCTGCCAATACTATCGGTATCATGATATTGAGTGTAGGACCTTTCCACTGCAAGGGTAGTGTCGCCATTGACTGCTTTCAACATACGACACAGTATAGTATTGTCAAGGCAAGTAAGGTGTTTGTCTCCAAATGCCTCCAACCACCCAAAACACGACGACTGACCCCTCGTGCGCAGCATCGGTGCTTTCTTTGTCACGGTACTTTGCATCGTAGGGTACCGTACAGTTGCAGTAGTGTACAGTACTGTACTGTACATTGTATGGTACACCGTACAGGATCGGACTAGACTCTTGAAACTTCACACTGTGACTAATATGACTATAGCCTATACTGTACTGTACAGTGTACAGTGCACAGTACTATACTGTACAGTACAAGCCGTTGGGCCAGGACTTGGTCACAGTTGGTACAGTACAGTACAGTACTAGACTAGATCCGACTATCGAAACTTCACACTGTGACTACAGCCTATACAGTGTACAGTGTACAGTACTATTCTGTATGTACTGTACTGTACATTGTACTGTACATACTCTACAAGCCGTTGGGCCAGGACTTGGTCACAGTTGGTACAGTACAGTACAGTACAGTACTGGACTGGATCGGACTATTGAAACTTCACACTGTGACTACAGTGTACTGTACTGTACAGTACATTGTACAAGCCGTTAGGACAGGACTTGGTTACAGTTGGTACAGTACAGTACTGGACTGGATCGGACTATGGAAACTTCACACTGTGACAGTGTGACTACAGCCTATACAGTGTACAGTGTACAGTACTGTCCTGTATGTACTGTACATTGTACAAGCCGTTGGGCCAGGTCTTGGTCACAGTTGGTACAGTACAGTAGTACCGGACTGGATCGTACTATGGAAACTTCACACTGTGACTACAGCCTATACAGTGTACAGTGTACAGTACTGTCCTGCATGTACTGTACTATACAGTACTGTACATTGTACAAGCCGTTGGGCCAGGACTTGGTCACATGATTCGACTCTGCCTTTGCGGCTTGAGCGAGTAAGGAAAAGAAGGAATTTTAAGCCAAATGTCTGACAGCGAACTAATGGATACTGGACGTACAAGTTGGATGGGGTGTACGGAGCAGTCAACTCATGTTGGATAGCACGAGATAGGATAGTTTTGATCAGAGAATTAGTTCGCCTCCTCCTTTCGCTAAGCTGTTGCTATTCGTTTGCTTTACTGTGGTTGATTACTTCGTCACCGTGTCCGCCTTACAACTTGAAGTCAACTATTGTCGCAAATGGCGAGCTTAGATATCAAGCTGAAGAGACCCAATAAAACCTATCAGCCTGGTGTAAGTGATTTTTCCATACGGTCTGAAATCAATCAACTGTTTCCAGTTGCAAGCAGTAATTGTACACACCGTCTACAATCTTGTTGCAGGCAATCCAATGTTGTTGATTCACGCTTATGTGTAATATTCAATCATTCACTCATCAGTACTTTCTATCGCTTAAGCCAAAGGTGTACAGTATATCTAGGATAAAATCCAATCATAATATGAATCATAGCAATCTGAACTGCTCCAAAGACATCCGATAGCAAATAGGATACAACTCACCTTGATCCATCGATTTTACTCTATCTCAGATACCACGGTAGTAAAGTAGAACTTGTAGCATCAAGAAATACATTGTACCAGTATATACTCTGAAAGATGCACATCTTATTATAATAGACAATTTCTGTTATTACTGTCTACTCAACATGGCACTGTTCGATGATATACTATCCGATCAATGCATTGCCGATCGCTTCTGCCATTGATGTTGGTTTAACACAATATCCCCCTTTGCAACAATTTGCCCTATTTTATACTTCCTAGTGATAAACCAATTTCATCGTTGGCATGCTTACAGTTAAACGAGTCATGATGCATTTGTAACCCATTCAAACTAACCTCAACGTGAAGCCATTCCATATCACAACAAATAATGGCGTACGACAAAAGCTGTTTTGAAAAGCAAGTTACCTGGCTTAAATAGCCTCCCATGCATTATATCTACATTGTACAGCATATATTTGCAATGAGACATACGAATATCATGAAGGCATTCGATATCACTACAAATAATCACGAATAACTATAGCTGCTTTGAAAAACGAATTACTTGGCTGAAATAGCCTCCCTTATATACATGTACTGTATATGCTACGTATATAGTTATAATTAGACATACTATGCTTTCGTCATGTTGAACTGGATGTACCGCAATGGGTCGATATCCCTGCTGTACTGTAGAGTGTAGACACTTTTGAAAGTTTTCCATAGCGTTGGCTGTATACAATGAATGATACATTCTCTGCAAATAAATCATGACATTAGCTTCTATCCTATTCGCCGGATACGATGCCCATCAATGATTATCACCATATAACTAACGACAATGTTATTACATAATGATTGACAACATTGATTTCCAATTCTACCATTTTACTTCATCTAGGAAAACATCAAAGGCAACATCGCTATCTCCAGTAAGGGTGATCTATCGCATAATGGCATCACGTTATTTGTAGAAGGCAATGTAAATTTACACTTGAGTGCAAAGAGTGTTGGTATGTTTGAAGCTTTCTACAATTCCGTCAAGCCCATACAATTAATCAACTATTCGGTGGAACTGGCTGGTCCTGGCAAATTATACCAAAACGTTTCATGCATTTACAAAATCTTTATAGTATTGGCAATCAGTGATCATTTTAATTGCCTATTCAACTTTTTTTATCATTATATAGATACATACTATAGAAGTCAATCATACAATAAACAGGCAGTTACAAAGTAGTCAATTTCCTTAAATGCAATAGGCAGTAGAAAAAGTCAAAGTGGTCACATTACGTGATTCTGGAACTTTCTATGAAGTACAGATATAGCATTCAAACATTGCCTAATACAAATATACATATAGGGCTTTTAGACGCTGAACATGAAGCTTGCTTTAAGACAAAATCGTAATGTAGGAATCGTCAATACCAGCATTTTATAAAGCAAATTATTCAAGCTTGATCATTCAGCTGTGTGAAAATGTAGTCTCTATGTACTATTTAATATCGACGTTGAGTTGGCTCATATAGTGAGATAATCAGTATACTACTTACCTGATAAGAATTGCTATGATTTCGGATATCTTCTAGGCAGTTATTGTAATCATTACAAACGTTTTTTGAATATAATTACTAAATTTCTACTTGTAAAAAATATCAAATTTTTCATTTCCAATGAGCTCTTATGAACAAGATTTAAATGACTATGCAGATGTTCCATTCTTTCCTTTTTATTATCTACGCCATCTGGAAAGCTTGAATTCCCATTTGAGGTTCCTCTAGAGCCCAAAGGCAATAAGAAGCTGTTCGATACGTACCACGGAGTGTTTGTTAATATACAGGTAATGAGCGTATACTTAAAAATTTGACAGCAAGCGAGAATTATGCGCGTAGATATGATTAAGTAAATTTTTACAACCCACTGTACGAGTATATCTAGTACTTCAAGATATTGAGAGCATCGTATTAAAAATTGCCGCCGCCAATAATAGCATCAAGCATTCGTACCATATCATATAATACGGTTCATGCTTAGCTAACAAGGTGGATACAGTATCTCAGAGGTGGTAATAAATCTTATTAGACGAATAGTCATCTCCTTGTTATGAGACATTCTCCACATCAAGATACTCTTCTATCGTGGTGGTTTGTGTACCATTATTTCTGTAGCGATTTACCGCTATATCATTTCATACCAGCTTTTAAGCAACATACTGTACAAAATCAATTATAGTGATTCGCTATGTACTTGTTGTTTCCCATCCCAATTACTACAATCGCTGAGACTGAATTCCATTACAAGCATGTGACTAACCGGTGGTTCCTGTGCTATTATTAATTTGTACTAGTATTCATCGTTGGTTGTCAGTGAAATTAATACTCTAACCAGTTTTGGGCTAATGGGCTAATATGAAATTAATGATCATTAAACTTACTAAAATCGATGGACATCATCCAACATGTCTTACGTACAAACGTGCACAGGACAGAATTACTGATCATATTTTTTTTACCATTTTAAATCGTTGCAGTATTCAATCAGGTGTGAAATTAAACGCTCCATGTTGACTAAAGACATGGTTAAACAACTAGAATTTGTTGTTGAGCAGGTAATTACTATCAGCTAGCGAGCATCATTCGCTAATAAAATGCTAACTTCCTTACTTATTAATTGCTATCAGAGTCACGACACCACTGATCGTAAACAGACAGTAGTCAATTTCGAAGTTACACCAAATACATTGGAAAATGTAAAGGAGGTAGGTATATCAAGTAAATTAAGGAACAATAACCTGACGCAAGCAAAATAAGCAAAAATTGACACCAACATCAAGCATAAAATCTTTACTCAATAATTGAAATTTTCGACATTATTTTGTGTACAGAAAGTATTGCCTAATTTCAAATTAACAGGAAGGCTTGATACTATTTGTTGCAATATAACCGAACCTTTCACCGGAGAGGTAAAAATACAAACATTGTTACCCAACAGATGGGTACAACGCAAACAATTGATATCTTATTAAATTAAATCTAATTCAATTTCAGCTGATAGTCGAAAATTCTGCAAGTCTTATCAAATCGATCGAACTACAACTTGTCAGGGTTGAAACATGTGGTATGTAAATTATATCGACATAAGTAGAATCTAATTACGACTTTAAAATACTATTGCATAATCAATAGCTACGCTAAATTTTAGCTCCGATTTGTTAGCTTAATCTTAATGGATAATAGGTTACGGAAACATAGTAATTGGCCTTGTAACATACTAAAACCAAAGCAATCGTAATGAAGTAATTGTTACTATTCTCTACTATGATCACACTTATACAGGTTGTGCTGAAGGTTACGCAAGAGACGGTAAGTCATCCTAACAGCATAAAAGTAAAAATTAAATGTAAATTACATACAATCCTGGATTTGGTCGCTTCTCACCAAGTGTTACCACGCGCCTGTTTTATACCTATCGATATAATTAATGATTGATGAGTATTATAATTATCTTAACATATCATTTATATTTACTGACATTTAACGTAAATAAAACTGCAGCAACCGAGATACAAAATATACAGGCAAGTACAACTTCGGAGAGTGATCGCTTTTTTTTATTTGACTAGATACTTTTAACGTATGAAATGCTCTTAAATGATCGTTTATTCGTTTTTTAGATAGGAGAAGGGAATGTATGCCATAATGTGCCCATTCCCATTTACATGATCTTCCCAAGATTGTTCACTTGTCCAACACTGATTACTAACAACTTTAAAGTTGGTACGTTCTGCATGCTCAAAAGTACTCAATAAAACTGTCATATTAAGCGAACTGTGATGTATAATCTGTACTGATATATAAAATACTAATGTTTTAGAATTTGAAGTCAATATCGTCATGACATTCAACAACGACCATCAAATTACAGAAAATTTTCCAATTCAATTATTCAGAGCTTGATTATATACTTCTCTTAATTACAACGACAATCTCTTTATCTGTAATTACTGTAACTACTTATAACAATACGATGGTACACAACTGCTTTTGTATAGTCTGTATATTACTATTAACAATCAGTAAACGAATATTACAATTTTAGACGCGAAATACTGTATTACAGTATTACTATCAATAAACGTAGTATTTTACCAATAAACCCTTGAAAATAAGGCGATACAGAAAAATTCTACGTTTTCATTTTGGCTATCATTGTACATACCATCTATTGCTTCCGTAGCAAAGTATCTCACGTCAACATCAGTATCGGTTATCAATTTCTCTAGGCAGGGCTTCACTTTAGACTGCAATTCGCTGCATCAAAAAAAATGAAACTTCAATTTACGCCACTACAGAGATTTAATAATTCGAAACTATAAAGTTTATGAAACATTCAATAATTCAGCTTATTTTTCATACCTATCTTCCAAGTGTGGCTCCAACTGAAGTAAAGTCTTGGCAATATTAAAACGAACGTTGGGAACGCTATCGCTTCCCATATTGATAAGAACAGGTAACATTGTTTTCGAGGTGATATCTTTACCACATACATCCGCTAACACCTGTCGTTACATTAACGCCATTATTGTCAATAACATATGCATCATTGCCTACGAGAATCAAGTAAGCAAGTGCACTATTCAAAGCAATTAACTTCTCTCCCTTACGTTAATAGCAAATAGTGTAGTCAAACGATGTAAGTAATTCTGATTTCTCGACATATTCAAAACCTTCGGCATCAGTGTATTCTGTAGGGAGTTAAAGTGCCTTTAGAATATGACAAAATGCTGCAATAGAATTCTATCTGCGTAATCCTACTTTACCTGTGCCCACTCTTTGCCAAACTCTTCCACTAATTTCTTCAAATTTTTCGTAGCAGCCTCACGAATTGCATAAACTAACACAACAAAATTGTGCTCCTTAGTAACATTTTAAATAGTATTTAAAATGCTAATATGCAATTACTTACCACTATCAGATAGCCAGGTCATGCATAAGTTATTCAATTTTTCGTTAAAAAAGTCAATACCCTAAAGAGAAAAGATAGAAATTTTTAATTTTACTGCGTAGCGAAAATGACGCTACCATTAGCTACATCACGTACCAGTTGGCCGGCCAGTAAAGGTATATATTCTATAATAGCTAAGCGAACACGCCATTTAGAATCTTCCGCTAAGTCAACAATTGCAGGAAGTAACGACTGGGAAAGTTGGCTTACTCCAATGACTATAAAGAACATGAAACTTCTAAGTTGAAAAATAATTTACTTTCGTAACATCAACACATACACACTTACCTTTATTTACGCATTCTAGGTTTGAAATTATATTTAGACGCACTTCAGGACACTAAATAGAAATATACGGAAATCAGTCTATACAATATTTTTCCAAATGGAAGATACAAACTCAAAAAAATTCGTAGAAAGCAATATCTCACCTCATCTTTTAATTGCGTAAGGAAAAGGGGTAGCAAGTGTTCAATGGTTCTATCAAAATGATAACATAATACTATTAAACTGTATATAAGTTTGTGACAGGTCAATCTGTCTATGCATCCACATCCTTATCCTTACCCATCTCTGCCTAAAATAGCTGACAGGCCCATAATTGTAGAAGCCAATGCAGATTTTACATGCTGATTAGGATCATTTACCAATTCCTGATTGGAATTATTTCAATGTTGACGAACATTAAAATCATAGTCAAAAAATGTCCGTATATCATAATAGTATACCTTGACACATGGCAAGATGCTATTCATTAAGATTTGCTCTTGGCAATCTTTTGGCAAGGCATCACAAAAATCTAATTTATCAAAAATATAAATCAACATTAGTACGAAAAAATTGGTCAAAACAATAAGTTTTAAGGGTATTACAAGATAACAGTGTACTGATTGTATCTTCTTTACCTTTGACTTTGTGAGCTGCAGCGGCTCTAACTTCAGCTTCAGCATCGCGCAGCAAGTGATGGTAGGCATTGACCAAGTCATTTTTAGTAATGTCAAACTTTACAGCCTTTTGCAACTAAAATTACAAAGTATTCGGAATAAAATGTAGACTCAACGATTAAAAAATAATCTTTACACTGAAAGTGTGGAAGTGAAGTTTTATATACCTGAGTAAACTTGTCAGCTACCATGTAACGGACACGCCAAGATTTATCCTAAACAAATCCATAAGTTAAAATTATCAATTTATCAATTGACTAAATATGCACATTAATCAGGAACTAATCCAGGCTAACATGGTACTACAAAATATGCAATTACATACCTGCATAATTGCTCGAATAGTAGGCATTAACAATTCTTCAATTTCGCTAGTGTTGAGTAAACTAGCAATTGCAATACTAGCTTCGACAGTTAACAATCGCACAGAATCCTATTGAAAAAATAGTACAATATAGGTAAGTCTCTCATACACAAATGCAAATGATCATGCAAATAATTAAATTGCTACGAAACATAGTTTTAAAATCTTAAAAGTGTATCTGTGTAGGTACCATATAGGCAAATGAGTAATAATAAAGTCAAACCTGATCATCACCAGCAAGAGCAGTGAAAGAAGGTATAAGATCAGCCTTTACTTGATCGCTTTCGCATACTTTTGCAAATTCCTAAACTAAAAAGTTGAATAAAATTGATAACAGTTCGAAGACAGAATTACCATGAACAGGGCGTTTCCACAGTAATAAATATATTAGACAGGTTCGCAGGTTAATAACATGATACTTACACCTAGTTTTCCAGCAGCAGCTCTTCGTACCATTGGCGTATCATCATTACAAAGCATCTTGTAGTGGCTAAAATGTTGAACAATTGACAATTTTTAAATATAGAAATATTTCCGGGATACATAACATGATACAAAAGTCATGCACGAAAAATACTCGTAACAACTTGTTATAATGTGCTGTATACTGCATACGTCAATTACATACTTCCTGAGTTCACTCTTAACATTCGGATTGACGCGAGAATAGCAAACTGAAAACAATCCACAAGCTGAAGTTCTAGACGTAAACCAATCTCCTTGTGACAACCTCTTTACTAGTGGTACAAAATGTGATTCTAAATCCTTGGGCTTATGTTCAACAGCAATATTTCTTAAAGATTCAACAGCCTATCAATAATTCATGAATATGATTAACAACAATAAAACGCTGTTTCTATATCAATACATACAAATCCACCAAACGTAGCAGATTACATCATCAACATACTTTATCTCGAACAACTGTTTCTTCAACGGTTGCTAGACTTTCCAATGGAGCCTACAAGTACAACGTTAATTCATAATAGTCACTTCAGGTAATAGTAAAACTACTAATTGAAAGTGAAAATATATAGTATCACAAAATAACTATATCATGACTTGTTAGTAATATCATGTAACTATATTTACTTACGAGAAGCACGTAGACGTGATCTGATCCACCTACTAATGGAGTAAAATTTCCAAGCTAAAGCAAAAAATAAAGTCTGATTGTAAGCATGTATACAATTAAAATATTAAGTAAGAAAATCTGTAGACTGTAAAGATTCCTCGACTAATTCATAAACTTCCTTGCTACCGTACCACTAATATTTATATGACATTATTACAGAAATAACATGTTACTTACTTGCTCCGCCAAGGCTAACAAGACTTCATCCTCATCGTAAATAGTATCTATAGTAAAAATTACGATTATAAATACGTATGATAGCATTTAATTTATTTAACTTTGCGAAAATTATATGTCATAAGTATTGCGCTCAAGTAGAAATGATCTTATAGTGAATTAGAAGGTGTAACGGCTAGATCATATAAAGTGGAGTAAATCAATGTTAGAATTAATAAAATCGCTTATGTATCATTCGTTACATACGTACACAGTGCACCCAAAAAAAGTAGTATGAATCACCAAACTATATTAGGGTAATATATCACGCCCACCCGACATTTAATGTTTAATATTTTACATTTCCAAAACAGCTTCACACGAAGCAAAATCGTTTTTACGAAGATCATTATTAACCTACAATATCATACCGTATCAGATAATAAAGTACAGTTTATTGCATAATAATTAAATAGCGGGCGTATAATATATATCATACTTTTAATAACGACCCATATCGTACACCATGCAGTACATTTTTAGAGGTTACTGAATTCTTTACGCAAAAGCTGCAAAGAACAGGTTCAAAGTAGAACAACTTTTGTACTAATCAATGAAACAATTTATAACGAGAAAGGCGGAAAACTACGTCAATATTAAAATACATTTACTGTTCGTGTAAGAAATTTTTGGAAACAGTTAACCCGTAAGATACAGCACTATAAAAGTTTACATTTACGGCAACAGCAGTTGCAAAGTAACATCGAAAATATTATTATTCTGTCTTACAATGACCTATAGATACCGATCAACAACGGCTTACAACCGTGCTGTATTCATTAAAAAGCATTAAAGCATATCGCGGTATATTATCCCTTTTATAGTATTTACGTAGACTCCAATTTAAATAAAGTAAAATGCGTAATACAGTAGTATGATAGTTACTAATGCTTTAAATTACATAAACGTTCCCAATAATAGACTTGGGAATCCTAGTAGTATGACAGATATGCAGTGCAGTACTGTACACGAAATATTTTTTTAAGATTTCAAAGAAAACAATACTATAATGCCATAGTATGATCGTAGAAGATGCCAAGGTCAGATGAATATATTGCGAAGTTATAGTACATCAAATTGATTTGACTAAGCCTTAATTGGTGAGAAACTTTTATTACTACTACTACCACTACTACTAAAGATTAGCTAATCTAAACTGAATTGAGGATATCTTTTCGGTAAAAACAAACCCATTTATAATATAAATTATTCATTGTCTACAATCATTACAGTACTAGACATAGTGCTCAGTTTATACTGCACTAGGTAACATACTGTCATCAAGGATAAAGCTACCTAGAAAATCAATAACATTCTATGTCAACGCAATTACAAGTCTATTTTCTAAGGACGATTGGTCCGAATTATCAGTGTAGGTATCAAAACAGTACGCTTACAGCCGTATTATAACTACATTCTAATACAGATTTTGTCAACAAATAGTTTATATCCAACGAGACCTAACGGTTGCTATCTTTCATGGCCAACGTCAAGTTGGAATTGCAGTACTTTTATTTAAATATTAGTCAATATTTTGGTGAGATATCGACGTTACTAACTAATAGACAATTAAAGCGCTAATTACACGATACTCCAAGGTGAAAAGTAACATAGCTATTTACTGCAATTCCAATCCTTACCAGTTAAAAAAGGTATAAGTTCATTCCTAGTTCTTTCTACACCTAACGCTAAAGCAATAGTAGATAATTTCTTGATGGAGTTAAGTCTCAACTGAAAAAAGAGAAGATGGAAAAGACTTTTAAAATTGAATAGAACACTTTTTATCTAATATGACAAAATATCCAATAAACTACAATACGTTGGCTATTCAATAACAACAGTATAATCGTTAGTTAACAAAATCCTTCAACTAACTATAGTAATGTACCATCCTGTCTTGATGAAGTACAGAACGATACATTGGGCAAGATAGTGATTATTTCAGTATACTGGTAAGCGCAAATTGCCTTCAATTTCGACAGCGTCAATAATAATATTACAGTACAAACATGATGAAGAGCAATCTGTTTGTGTGCATTGTCGACATCTATCTTCTTCGTTGACAAATGGAAAACGACCTAAGTTAGTAGTTGTTTCTTTGTGCGAATTGAACTTTTAAATTTAGCGTTGTCTACATGGCATCCCGCCTAATGCTACCCAACTACAGTAACATCCACTGCCCTATAGGCATTGTTGGTATGGCAAAATATAGTTAGCATGAAGATAAATACTAACTAAATGTTCTAAGCTACAACTGACATCGATTTGTTGTCATAGACAAGCAATTGAAAGCTTGCAGCATCCACTGTCTAGTATACTCGTGCTGCGGTAAATAAAACTATTTCAGTATATTGGCAAGAGTTTTCCCCAATGATAGTGCTCTTATTTCGATACAGTATAACAAATTCTATATACCGTTAAAATAGTATATGGCGTCTTCGATTGCGTATAAAGTTTATGCTCATTTTATTGTATTGGAGTAAACCATAACGCCCGGTATCAAAACCACGTCGTGATGGAAAGTTTATAAAAACAGATTACGGCTAGAGATTGAAATGTAAATGTTCAAATTTATCCCGCTCATCAATGCTGTAAATAGATTATAAGTATCATTCGGCGGATTACGCTAACCAAATTACTTATCAGTTTTATACCTTCTAACGGTACCATATAATGTACAATTACCACAAACTTTATCCACGTTAACACTATAATACCAATCCTTTAAGACTAATAAGAAGTAATCCTATACCGTAAGAAAGAATGTAATCTTTTGCAGAAGGAAACAAACTGTACAAAGCATAAGTACTTTGTTATTGTCAACGTTGCGCTAGGAGGCAAACTTTTGATTGAGTATCAATTGATTGAACTTAGCCTTGTTTGCCGAAAGTTTTTCTATCTTCCACCATGTTGTATAAACTATGTACCAACAACTTGATCATACCGCAGTCTATTGGCGATCGCGTCGGACTTGGATCAATCGATACTAGTTCAAAGTATTACATTCATCATTCAATTCATTGCTAATATTCCGTGCTCAATCCACGCCGTATCCATGACTGTCCATTCACATCTAGCAAAGTTGATTTGTATCAAAACTGGCTGTTGTCTACGGCCGAAAAAAATGCCTCAAAAGGAACGGTGGAAAATGTACACTAATTGGTCCAAATAAGAGTATGGGAAATATTGAAAAGTCCATTGGTTGAAAAGTAGAGTGAAATAAAGATCGATTCAAAGCTTTAAGCTATTCACTTTTACTGTAAACTACAGGAAAAGAATTGAATCGACCAGCCTATCCTATCGCTCGATAGTAAAGTCCAAATAAAATTCATTGACCATTCTTGAGAAAATTGTAGCCTACTTTGTTTGCGTTGACAATTTTTCTAAATAAACCAATACGCAAGCTGAATTCTACTGGATTGGATCCAATCTCAATGATGTACCAATAGGATAGAATGAAACAGTAGTGTATTCATTTGTTACTTGTATGAATTTGGATGATTATTTCAAGAGGTAAGAAGGCAAAACGTGAATAATTTTTCAATCTTTTCCGTCGTCTCGTTTTGAGTGCGATACTGACATGACTCATAATGGCTTACCATATGACCATGATTAAGATGGTGTTGAATACGGCACCCTAGGGTCCGTCCGTCGAGACCATCTGACAGTTGTGTATGTGTAGTATAGGACTAGACTATTGTACTGGACACAGTATAGAGTCTTACACCACTATGTGGTTGGGTGATCGTCAATAAAAAAGTGCACACTCAGCAAACTTGTATACGATCCCTGTAGACGCTTTTGTGTTGAATAATACAGTACCCTATGCGATTGCCATTGAAGCACGAAATTGAATTTTTAGCGCTCTCTACTACCCAGTGAAGAAGAATCATGTCGGGCAAGGTGCAATAAAATGCCTCAAAAACTGCCATTAACCGCGTAAAAGATGCAAAGAAACATCCAGTATACATTGTCCATCATCCATTCTTACTACATTGTCTAATACCAACTCAACTAGGCTAGTTCATTTTGAAAAATAACGTCAACTTGATGCCTATAGCACAGTCATGACTGCCATGGAAAGGGCAGGACACAAGGAAAAACTCCTTCTCCAATAACGCTATTTCAATCCATTTTTTTTTTTTTTAAAGTTTAAATTACTCCTATCAATAATCCAATAATACACATCAAAATCATTCAACTTACTGCAACATCTTCATTACGTAGTTCATCAATTAAAACAGCAATAGGATAAATGCTGTCTTCGACATTTCCATCGGCCATCATGAAGCTTATTAACTTCTGCAACAAACGTTTACTTTCAAAGCTGTCACTGAAGGTAATGACGGTATCGTGCTTTACTCAGCCTAATTATACTGTACAGTATAATCGACTCCAGTCCAGTGCTAGACAGTACAGTATGGTACAGTCGCATTCAATCGATCTTCTTTATCCGTCGCCAGTACCGTACCGTACTAGTACTAGTGGACCCATTGCTTATACTGCCGGACAGACATGATAGACTGACTAGTCTGTAGTCACTGTCATGTGTATTAAACAAAGAAGTATGACGGTGATGTCGCGCTGGAACGACAGACAGACGCAAAGCCCAAAACTGCTGAATAGAGGAAAAAAAAATACAAAATGACCAAGCATGCGCACAGGGTTGGATTAGTCCGTTATTTTGATAATTGGTAGTGGGTTGGATGGATTGATGATTGTCAATCTTATTAAATTAATTAATTATGGTTGAAAAGCTATTTTTGTACTATGAACTTATTATTTCTAGTAGTCCAGAACAGAGTTGACAGAGTATATTTCTAGAAATTATGCTATTTGACCAGTATCTTAGTCGATTGATTATTGCTCACACAATTCTCTTTCTTATACAGGTATACAGTGATTAGAAAAGCCTTTCTTTCCTCCGCTATCACTCTCTGCCCTTTTCATCCCTAGTAGTGGTTTACAGTTGTGCGATACTGTGCGCCTCCATTCCGACATTATACAATTTTAGTCTACACTGTAAAATGGACTACTCAATAAATCCCTTTTATTGAATAATCCGTGACTGCTGTGCAGACATCAGTACCACTTAAAAACTTATTACTGTAACAGATTTTGCAGACCTCTGCTGTATCTGCAGTATACAGACTTGCCGAGTACTCTGCTTGCAAGTACAGTACGGTCATCGCGATGATTTTGTCATGGCTGAAATATCAGGTTACATACAGCAAAGAGATATCATCTCTTATATGATTGTAGAGGTCGAGGTCAAAATATTTCAATTTTAATTGACTGTTGATCGCAATTTTTGAATTTCACAGTATGGTCACTATGCTACTTTCATTGGAGTCTAGTGCTTCGTATGTACACTGCTGTATGCAACGACTTGTTAGAGGAATTTTCTGAAGGTAGCGCTTTGAACTGTTCTGCTTTTCTTTCTGTACTTTACATGTCTGTCTGTACGCTGGACAGTATTTTGACAGAGGCGTGGCGAGTAAATATGGAACGCTTGAAAAATGTTTAGTGTTGCCTTAAATTATACCTTTAAATTTGGCTCAAATTCCACGCAGACAGATCAGTACAACCTGGAGTAATGGGCTATTGGCGTTTTAATTGCAGTATTGAGTTATTTTATTTCGTTCAAGTTTCTAATATAAACTATCACTCACTGGCCCATGTGCGCTCGGTCTAACCATTTTGTAAATCACGGAAATGGCTGCGCTTGTTGCTTTCTTGCATACAGCGCACATTACAGTAGACACTGGCATAGCCTAGCATACGGTTTAAACCAGGCCTTGAATAGATGCAACCAATATGTAACACTCGATGGAACTACGTTGAGAGAAGCATGGAGATCTTGATATATTTCTGATTTCTTCTACTGTACCATTTACTTACCACTGTGGTCAATGGACTACTAACAGAAAACCAAGTTATTGTTACTTGCTGCAACTATCTAGCGTTCCAGCGTAAATTATTATTATTCACAGATTGTTGATCCTTCACAGCTTCACTCTACTTATACCAAAGTCCTAAAAATATTCATTCTCTGCTCGTATACCGGGAAGGGTATTTCACGGAGCGCAAAGGGCTATCTTGCGGCATCATATTCTAGATCAAGAATGGATAGAATAGTGACCCTGACTATTTGGAGAAAGAAAGGCAAACTGCTGCACACTGCTGACTACGCTGCTGTATAATGTACAGATGTACAGTGGTGAGAAATGGGAAAAATCCACGACTTGATCCTACATTCATCTAAGCTTGCAAGGATTGACGCGTAAGGCATTTAGGTGGTCGATTAAATTCTATGACAATCCAAATCCCAACTGATATACAGTATGCATAATTGCATACAGTTTAGCAGCAAGTATACGACCCCGATATGGCGGATACTATATGAGCTACATAATGCATTTCAGTAACGGCTTTGTACCAGTAGGACAGTTTCAGTGAAGTGTACAAGAAGCATCAATTCACATCGATGCAGATTTTGCAGACCTGTAGTCTACAGTGTCTGGTCTACTCATTTTTTCTCTATTGAGTATTTAGTCATGGTGTAGCCGCAGTGAACGAGGTAGGACTCCATCCATGCCATGCTCTATAGAACGATGCAAGTACAAAACAATTTATCACAAGTATAATTTATATGCAACAGGCAGAACAAGATAGCTAGCAATATTCGTCGGGATCAGGCCAATGAGCGAACGTTTCTAGTTGTAATAATACTCGGTACAACCATGAACTACTCAAATTCTACGTAGAATGAAGCAGTCCATGGTACAACCTAGGTAAAAGATTATCATTACTAGAGGAGTATAGCGAAAAATATAGTAGGTCAAGTTTTCAATAGTGATGTAAGTTTAACTTACGACACAAAAGTAAAGAAGAATGTCATTACAGGAGGAGTATTGCAAAAGATAGATTGAGTATTTATTGATGCAATTCGATCCGCTACGCTAGAGTAGGTATACAAAATGGATATTAATGTCACTACATGCATACTTATACCTACATGCAGTGATATTCTATAGCTCCATACTGTGACTAACCGCCATCAATCGACCACACATGTGTAGGATAGGCTGGATAGTCTTGTTTAGTGGAGTTCCTGCAGATTCGGTTATTAGTCGCTATTTTTAATAAATCACTTTGTTGAGTTTTAGTCAACATCGACAATGCTGAGTAGAATCATCCGTTAGTAAACGATTGTATACGCACCAATTGAATACACGTTATAAGAGCGCTCATGTATGCTTGGTATTCCTGATTTTCGTCTAGTACACTTTGCGTAAGTATGCTGTTATTATCGTCAATTTTTTTATAATGAGAAAACCACGGGGATAATATTGTACAAATTACATATAAATCTTGCAAGAATTCCTTCTTAACCTCAGCATAACGTTAGCTGAATATCTAGTGACATTAGTTGCACTCCTCCATGGACCTGTAGACTACCCTTGTAAAACTATCCAGCAACGAATCCATATGATAATTATCCTAAATATAAATCTCGTCCAAAGGTATGCAAAGAAAAACCTCCATATAATCCTATGAATGTGATTCTGACTTATTAATCTTTGCAGTTATGACTAAACCCGAAGCTTTAGAAATAAAATCCAATCGTAGTATAGACTAATTCCCTTGATCTTATAAATCAACTTGTGCAGCCAGTATAACTAAACTTTGCCGCCGTAAATTCCCTCAAATACAGAGCAGATCCCCCCCCCAAAAACGAATTGGATGTATTTCATTTACAATTAACACTGGTACACACTTTGGTTGCTCAATGGAAGTACAAATTTGTTTTTACCAGTAGCGTTGCGATCCCTTGGCTATTACCAACCTGCACATGTACATCTTCTGCAAAACTGTCGTAGTCTGCAAAAGAAATTTGCATCGATCACACCCGCAAGTATCGATCGCGTCTGTGCTAATTCTATAATTGCATTCTATAACAACATCATCAGAGCATAAAACGACGCAATTATAAAAGCTTATTCACTTGTAGTATAACCCTGAAATTGACCAGGTTGTATGATCGGTTAAATTGTGCAAAATGGCGGGTAACCCTATATCGAAAAATAATAATTTCGTTTCTGTGCGAGATATGCCCGTATATTTAATCGTTCTCCATCCACAGTACTTTGTTCATCTTTTATAAGCATATACAGTACTTCGCAATATCACTATTTATTGTTTGTTATTAATGACATTACCACCTTAATTAAGCATGAGTCTAGTGATTATCTCTTGATGCAGCATCAAGGAAGATATTGTAAGGAAATTCAATTACCATTACAGCAATATCGTAACGCTTGCTTGCTTTATCATGATGATCATGGAAATTATTAGAGCGATACAGAATGACTTAATCCCATTAAGATACAAATAATCGTTTAAAGTAGCTAAATACCGAGCTCCTTGTTCTACTAAGAATTATTCTACGACAGGATAACTTCAATAGAACTCAATACGGTACTATGAGCATCATTCTATTCAATAACAGATAATTATAGTACAAGTAATTGTGCTTGATATCCTTTCCGTTTATGTAAACAAAGACATCGCATATATTATGTAGCTTATACATGCAAATGATAACTGAATTCTCGTTCGACCTATTAGAAAGAGAAAGAAAACGCTACAAGGAAAATTAGCTGAAATAGGAGGAAATTCTATGCCCTGCAAGTGACTTTGCAAATCTTAAAAAGGAAGGGGTAACCCAGCATTATAATGAGAAATACATTAACGTTGCTATGAATAACAAGGCGGTACTTATATAGCGATATCATCAATATCTTTACTAGTGTAGCTTAATTTCCTCGACAACAATAGTGCTGATACAAAGTTAACAATTGATTATTTATATCGATACTGTCATTAATTATTCTGCTTGGCAACCACAGTCTCAATTGGCTTTTGTATACGGTTGCCAAGCAAGCAAAGCAGCACATTTCATTGACTTACTTCCACTCTATTACTACTCTCAGTAACATGATAAGCCAAACCAGCAAATTTGCAGTCCTTCATATCATGATCTATCTTCTTGTTGGTAAGATATAATTAGTGATTCTGTTCAGAAATCTTCAATACTAATTTATGATTTAAACGCATCCAAAAGTATTGACATGAAATATGAGTGAAGCTTTATTTTCTAATTCTAAATCTTAATAATATCATCAAATTATTTACTACAACAGGTAAGTATGACAAAGTGTTACGCTTAAATTATTTAGTAAATCTTTTAGTTAGTTTATATTTTGTATATATATATTTACTCCAATCAATAAAGGCATGGAAATAACGATTCCGATTAATTCTATTCTATTCACCATTTCAGAACATCAAGCCATTTATACTCTTTTCCAAATCAAGGCGAATAATCCACTATTATCAATCATAGCTAATCAATAAATTTGATATAACAGATAATATCAATATGGCTACAGCTAAGCAAATTCGACGTGCATATATTCAAGGGTAAGCCAAATATTTATTGCAACTTTAATCATGTAACAGAAGCATTATATCCTAATTCATCAGTAGTTCACATTTTATATTTAGATTATAAGCTATAATTATTATTAATCACTAATATTTACTGCGTTATATATAACTCACCAATATATTTCTAAAAATCACGAATGAACTGTAGTAATAAACACTTTGAAGCTATTCCCCCACAACCGCATAGTATTTTGATTTAGTCTAGAAATTGAAACTCATCACTTTAAATTGTCACGATTACTGCTATATCCATTGACAAAATTAGTGCTAGTAGTAATCGTTCAACCTGTTAAGTCACTTCCTAAGTTATGACATTTCAAATTATTAGTATAATATAAATTTACTAACGAAATTGTCGGATGCAAAATTTTTCTCGAGTACGGTACTGAAAGAATTTAACGGTCCATAAAAAATTATCAAGTCACTACAGTAACAGTAATTAAAAGATTTATTTAGGACTATTACAGCACCAATCACTCTCTTTGTTCCTAAATTCTCATATTGCTTTGCATGCATAATTTTATATTATGATCCACATCCGGATAAATCTTTCAAGTAGTCAAATTGGTGCTTTAAATAATTACAAATATTTTACAAGAAAATAAAATATACATCTGGCATAATGGAAAACTTTAAAGGAAAAATCAACTAAAAATCATTTCAGACCCTTCATGTACAATTAATTGCGTAGCCATTGATTGCAGTTTGTTGCATATAAGGCGCAATATTAAAAATAGTAAAATGAATAACAGATCATTTATTATAGCGCCGCTATTAAATAGCTCAAAGGGGACGTACAGTATAATCTCGATTGATTGATTTCATGTTTATCTGATTTTGATCAATTTTTACAACTACTAATTATAATTACAAGTATTTATTTTACTTCTTGATATTGCAATATTAATACTAATAATCGATCATTGAAATTAATTACATAATATGGCGTATTCTTCTCCTCACATCGATTTTCTTAAGATAATAAATAATAGATATCTCATTATATTAATCCAATCCTCAGCATAATTCGATATGATAAATGTTTCTCACTTTATCAATAGTAAATTTTCCAAATATGGTGGATAGCTTTATTTATAGGATTAGAAATGAATATAATTTAATCTATTTTATAATTTTCGTAGTGGTTACAAGAATTCTTATAAGCCAACGGAAGTTTATCGCAGGCCAAAAAACGGCGAATATTTAACCAACTATCGTGAATTTTATCCTTCCTATCCTAAAGCAAAACCCAGTACACCTGTTCGGCCATTTACAAGAGAAAGAACACCTGCAATCAAGAAGGGTCCTATGGTATTTGAGACAGCTCAACGTTCCGATTTTATACCCTTGCCGATATCGAAACGTAATAAAGCCTCAGTTACAGTTTTTAAAAATAGTGAAAAGCCTCTTTTAAGCGGTGATATGGATATTAAAACTACATATAATGAAACATTCAAGCATAATAAATTGAAATATAAACCTGTTACGATAACAAAGCCTGAAGCTAGAGCTGTCACAAGCTATGATAACAGAAGGAAATTTGTCCCTCTTACAACTCATGCAGAGGAATTTAAACCCCGTAAAATCGATCGTCAATCATGTTATTCCGATCCACCATGTTATACTGGTTCTATTTTATATCCCGATCGCCACTTGTCTCATTTTTCAACAACCACATCTGACGCATTCAAGCAGCTACCAGGTGAAAGAGCACGGCGTGTTCAAGCTTCGAAGGATAACCTAGCTATCGAGGGTGATTTTTATCACAATACGAGCTATAAAAATAACTTTACCCCTCATCAATTAGAATTAGCTCATATAAAACCAGTGGAGAAGAAAGTAATGATAACTAAAACAAGTAAGTTAAAATTTTTTTGGCGCCAGTTGATAATATCTTCTTTTGAGTTAATCCATGAGAGAGCTTTTATATCAGGCATCGTAATGCCATGACTATTACTCGTAAATCACTTTGAACTGCTAATACCTAAGCGAACATTTCTTGGAAATGATAGTAGATAGTCACCATCTGCAATATTTTGGATTAATTTTACCGTATACGATATTGATAATAGGATTTCTCTATTCTGACTAAACGAGCTAAAAATGAAATGATTACTATTGACAAAAACTGACCAGTTTTATTAATTACCAAGATAATTTCTTTTATCCATTGATAGCTGCAGTTCTATGATATATTAGAATCTTTCAAAATAACCTCTTTGGTTACCTTTACATTTCAAGTCAATCTTCATCATTTCTACTGCTACTGCACAAATTCAATCTGATACTATGAATTTTTTTAGAAAGAAAGCTAGATTTCAATATCTCAAATAAACTATCCAATTTTCACCTTACCCATAATACTAATCATATCCTACTTACTTGTACAGATAATCTAGCTAAAATAAGATTACAAAAAAATCATAAAATTAGTTAATTACACTATCTTATTCGTAGTCCCTTAGCTACTTGTAAGCATTCAGCAAATAATTATAATCAAGTACGATCGATTTTCAGGGCAACGAAGCAAGATTCTATCACTTATCCCTCGCATATTTCTTTAGTGCACTACAAATTAATTAAATGAAAGCTAACGAATATGATATTAAATTTTATGATGGAATATATTTCGGCATCGTCATTGATAGTTATAGAATTTTTATCATTATACGTATATGTAATACAGTCTATATCTCAAAATGTTAGCATTTACGACATGACTTTTCCAAATTAAAGCTTCCTAAAGAGCTGATTGTTACATGCTATAAGTCTACTCTAAAACTATAATATCTAACTCGTATCTACTATTTGAAATGGCTAGAGCAACCTCGGCATAAATTTGATGCCATTACGCAGTCCAAAGATGATTTCAAAGCTTACCGGGATTCTCGTCCACCAAAACCAATTACTCCACCACCATCAACATTACAATTGTTTGAAGGTGAAAAAAGTGAGTTTATTACAGCTAATGCCGATTCCTATCGTGGATGGGATACTTCAAAGCATACAAGAATACCACCAGCTAAAATTGCAGAACCAGATTATAAACCACCTATTGATAAATTTGAAAATTTAACTACCAGCAAAAGTCATTACCAGCCCATAAAGGAACATGAAAATTATAAACCGGTGATGTTTAAACCAGTTCCTAAAGCAGAATCAGTTAATCGTAAATTTGATTATCAAACAACACAAAACGTGGAATTTAAGCCATACTTGATTGATCCAAAAGAACGCCCGAAAAATTATAAAATAATAGATATTTATAATCCAACTCTAGAAAAATTTGATAGTACAACAACGACCAGGGATACTTATAAGTCATTTGCTAAAGCTAGTAAAGCATCAGCCTGGAAACCTCCAACACAAGATCACCGCAGTCATCAACCATTTATTGATCATACTGAATATCGACAGTCATTTCATGAAAAGCAAAGCGAACCATGGCCACCAACTAAATTTGTTCAACAGTATCTCCAGTATCATCGAGGTCAAGATAAAAGTGCAGAAAACACAAATTAGAGTATGCTCTTGTGAGCGGTTTTAGCAACTCAAAACATTCTATCCAGAGTTTGATTTAGTCAACGGTGAGCTTCTTAAGTCATATATGAAGAAGTTTACATATTTAATAACTGTAATTCTAATCCGACAAGTTGACATTTAATGTCAATATCGCTTTGTTCAATTTTCAATATTGACTAATTGTTTCATTGCTTAATGTCAAGTAGCAGTGGCAATCCATCCACTAAAAATCGTTTTCAATATTCATTCACATACTGTTGTAATATATTGTTAGAAAGGATGGAATTTTTACGACCACATCATTTTGGTCAAACGTGTCATGTCCGTTTCATTATTCATTTTTTACATTAGGACTAGGGTTATGAAAGTCTTAGTTGCATATTTTGTTACAACCTATTTTGGAGTGTTGCAATTATTAGTAATATCTGCTTCATCAAATATGTACATAATTTAATTCGTATCTTAATTCCTATGACATTTTTATACATAAGTTGTACGTCACGACGATAGCTTACAACTAAAGCATATAGTAATTGCTAAACTCAACTGTAACACAAAAAAACAAAACATTACGATTTTGGGCAAGAGAACGCTGCTGGCTTTTTCAAAGTCTAGATAGATTCTCTATCTCATGTAGTAACTTGATCAATCTATTTAATAGATTTGTACATGCACCACGGTTATATCCGCTAAAATTTTTTGATAAATAATATCTACCGGATAGAGTCATTGTTGATATGTACATAATAACTATTCTAGATGCAGATACTCAAAACGTTTATGAATCAGTAGTAGAAAGTAAGTTATGATTTATTCATAACAGAGCGATTTAATTTTCCATTTAAATCAAGAAGCTAAAAGCATATTTAATTAATTACTTACTTTACTGTAATAGCCAATTATCCTTTAAATATGTTTATGCGAAAGAAATAGAATATGATATTACTGTTCCAAAGTTTTAACTTGATAAACTATTATCAACACGTCCAATATACAAAAATCTGTATTTGATCATATTTTTTTGTGACCATTTCTTTTCATTTTTTCTTTGCATTCAAATATATGATCAGGCGGATTTGCAGATAAATAGATCAGAATATCTGCTTCTCTATCATGACATAATTGACAATTTTTTCCATAATGCTACAAGTATTTCGTGTTTGGATCCAACTTTGTACTCTGCTTTGAAATGCTATGAAGTACTATTAATCTTGAAATTAAAAATTGTCATTAAGACTCATTGGAGTTGTTTGCTAGCATTTGTATGTTAGCTTTAATGAAAATAGTCATCAAATAGCCATGCACAACAAAATATTGGCCACATTAACATTTCATGTTCATCATGATCGATAATTGCTACTATATCGATCACTCTAAATGCTGTACTTTTAAGATCAACAGAGAATGATTCATTCACACGGATACTTTAGGATAACACCGTTAATGTTTAAAGTAGACATTTTAACTCAATTTCTATTTTGTATAAAATAAAGATATTTCCAATACAATCTTGCTAAAAGGCATTGATAGAATTGCTACCAATGTGTAGTCTCAGATTATAAAACTATTTTTCTACAATTTCGATAAATGTTTAACTATTTCAACACTTTATTACCTATTATTGAATGATCTCTTGCAATGTACTGTTAAATTTGTCGCATGCATGGTATTAATTTCGATTTGTAGAATCTTCTTATAATGCAGGCTATGCTAATTAGGGATGATGAGTTGGAGTATTAGGAATCATTGATAGAATACGTACATTATACTTGGAACTTATGCATGCATACATGCAGCAACGCACGGATAATGTTGAAATTAGTATTTCCAATATCTAGTTTACAAACTGCAGCTACTAGAAGGGATTTTAAGTCGATACGTTTATTTTTAATATGCTGGATAAGTGAAATTTCTACATAAACAGTATTCAGTATATTACATGTCTACTCTATTCAAGAAAATTTAATATCTATAATGTAGAAAACATGTTTCGATAAGGTAAAAAAAACCTTGGATCTAGGTCGCACTTAAAATCAATCGTAACGAAGAAATAGTTATTATTAAAATAACAATCATAAAATTAATTAAGTGAGATTACCGGTAAAGAACTCAGATGAATACCTTGTAAAGCAGCCGTGTTAAATTTGTATTTATGATTATAAAATTATACAAAATCTATAACAGCAATCCAATAACAGATTGTGCTGTACTTGTATTACAGAATTACTAGTAAAATAGTTCATCTGTTAAGGGTACTACTCTTAGAATATAAATCATAAGATTACATTTGTTAGCTACAATTAAAAAATTAAAATCCTCAAACTTAGTTATAGATCGATAAATCCTTATGATTAGTTGATATTATACCGGTACTCATTAACAATAGATATATGAATAGTTTGCTCCTATAAAAAATAAGCAAATAAACTGATATATTACTAAAAATTTCGGTTAAGAATTGAACATGATTGATATGGATGGAATTGAGCTAATAAGAAAGCAAACTATTCCTTAAGAATTTACTTCTAAAATATTGTGAACAAGCTTACAAATCGTGCAAGTATAACATTAAAATCACGAAGAGGAAATTACTGTAGTATTTAAACAATTACGAAGAACCGTCGCTTGTATGTAAGCTATATCAGTAATCTCTATAACTCTGTATCTATTGGTACACAAGCATTCGAAGATATTTTATTGCACCGAAACAAATCGGAATACAAAAAGCTTGCCATTTTTAATACAAGGATTAAAAAATCTTAGTAGGTCAGTTATGTAGAGGATCATTAAGTAGACAGCTAATAGCTAATTGACTATATTTCGTAAATATCCTCAAGTATGTGTAATTAGAGAGAAGAACTTAAATCAAAGGAGTATTACATTCACATTATATTAGAGGGAAACAATCGATAAGATGTCTTAATCATATTTTAGAATCGAACGAACTAGGTAAAAACTAAGCCAAACTCCGATCTAATATTTTCAATTTCGAATAGCATGAAACTAAGTATTAAATAGTGGTTATGAAAATATATTTGGAAAGGCTTTCCATTTCAATTCTCTCACTACACTATTACAACTACGTCAAAGATTTATTTGATCTATCTATATTTTCATATTACAAATCAGCTACATTATGTATTATTCCAGTACCGGTATATTACAGTTATATTTAATTCTATTCCTAGTCATCGCTCACTGCTAGCGCTCCATCTGAGACGACTAATGACTAACCTCAGTTACAACACCATATAATTCAAGAACAAGATATCCTAAAACCATCGCTACGCAGTATATGCTTACTTATGTCGATCGATCAATTTTCATGAAAGAAATACTATTGACACTATTTAATACCGTATAATATAAGATTAATGTTATGACATATCTATAGACTCGTATAATATTCTACTCCGTTCGTCCTATGGAGTAAGCAGATCCTGAAGAGTATATACTTTCCTTTCGCTTGTAACGGCGGATCATATTTATGGCGGTTTTGCGTATATTGCTATTAAAGTAGCCATAAATAATTGGATTGATCACTGGATAACAATAAGCAATATAGACCGTAACTTGAATAAATATCAATGCGGATGGTGTATATTCGCTATTTTGACGTACGCGAAATATAAAGAAGGCGATGATATAAGGCATCCAAAATACGAAAAATGTGCCGACAACTATAGCTAAAGTACGGGCCGCTTTAATATTCTTAAATGTAGAATCGACTAAACTCTTTCTACGGCTTCCATTTTTGCCACTCGTTGGTGTCTTGGGTTGGCTGCGAATATGATGATCTCGTGCAATAGCATAAATGCGGCCATAAGTTAGTAACATAATGGCTAATGGTATAAAAAACAAGGAAATGAAGAAGACAAAGTAATAAACTTCTTCAATTTGGGCGGTTTGTGGTGTATTTGCAGTAGTCCAACCTATTTCACGGATAGATATACAAAAAGTACTCATTTCAGCTAAAAATTTCATAGTTATTACACAAAAAGTTAGAGTTCATTAATAAAAAGCCATTTGATATAGTAGCCATTTAAATTAATCCTAATTGCGTTCAAACGAAAGATTATATTTCAAAATTTCTAAATTGAGCAATTACTGAAACAGCGTGCCTGTTTTTGTGTATTTATGTAGTGTTCATCAATCATTTGCAGAAAATTAATAGGGTATTGACATGAAACTTACATCGTGATCTATCTTGAAATACGGGGCGCCAAATCAGAGGTAAAAAGCTTGCCGCTATAGAGAGAATATAAACGACAGCCAGAGCAATAATTACACGCTTCTTCTTAACGATCGATTCATAGTGTAAAGGTGCAGTAATTGCCAAATATTTATCCAAACTGACTATACAAAGATGTAAATTCATCATAATAACAAATGTTTGCCCAAGTAAACTAATAAAGGCGCAGTAAATTGGATCGCAGCGCAATGTGCCAACTAAAATTTTTCGTGGTAAGAGGAAGAATACGGCAAATAAGATACAACTAAGACACATACTGCACATAATAATATTGGTATTATTCCAATGGCGGCGCATAACCATGATTAACAGACTGTTATTTAAAATTGTAAAAAATACGACAGCGCTATAGATGTAGGCTTCAATAATTTCATCTGGTCGCATATACATGCAACGTGTAATAACTGAGGTAGTATTATTTCCAGCAGCCGACATATTAACGATAGTGCTCTAGTCTGATATCCAACCAAATCTTTAACCAAAATTTACTGGTGTGCCAATTGGCTTGAAGTGGAACTGGTGATAACAAAACTCGGCAAGAAAGATAGGAAAGATCTGGCTTGAAGCGTTAAGATAGAATTTTAAAATTCCAACGTCCAGCAACGTTCGCGTATTACAGTTGATATTCTACGATTTTAAAAGGGTTATAATCGGAGATGATTGAAACTGTCTTATTGGCTTGAAACGATAGCTCCTAAATATTATCGACATATATAGATAAGTACGTTAATTATTAAAGTACGAAATTAAAATGAAAGGCTATAAAGTCGATATACGCGTATTTACAAAAGGAGATAATTCATTAGCCGATCATTTGAATGATCAAAACAACTGTTAAATGTATCGATTCACAATTAATGGCGAACTAAAAGTAGGTTATAATTTATATTCGATATTTCTATCAGGATTTTGGCTTCATTAGAATTAATGCTGTAATCAAAGCAATGAATATACACTAAATATAAAATATCCCAAGCTATTAATTCTTGCGACATGTAGTAGATGCCCGTAAAATAGTTTCGTTACTAAACAGCATTCATTTCTTATCATAAATTTAATATAATTTCCAATTTTAACTCAAGCGTACACGGGTAACTTGTAGTAGCAATATTATGCAAGAAATATCTACTGACAATTTAGAAATGAGCTCATCGATTCGCTCTGCAAAAACTTACAGGCATTTATCAGTATCTTTTTTCCCAGTAAATAATTAAAATTTCAATTTCATCACGGCGACGGTTAGTGATTATCGCAGTTTAACGATTCGGAAATTGCGATTAAGTTTGTGCGGCATTAAGAATGTTCTGATGAGGTAGCCGCTATTAGGCGGCCGAAACTGTGCGATTTCTCATAGGTACGGGGATATCTTACGCATGTCTTACAAAATTTGTACAAGCCCAAAAGGAGCTATCTATATCCGCCATTACCAATGATTAAATAAACCGTACTATCTTATTCCAATTAATGATTAGCCGTTAGTCTTTGCAATCGAAAATTAGCGATGCAGGATCGGAAATTAAAATAAATCCTCATACTATAATAATTGTTTTAGTCAAAGCTCAATACTAGCTTGATAGCACTGAGAGAATTGCGAAACGATCATGCAAAATAAGAAAAATCCTCCTTAAAATAGAATAAATTCATTCGGGCAAAGCAATCCCTATAATTACAGTGAATCCACTGCACAGTATTTTCATCTTCATTGTCGATTCCTGGAAAAGATGGCAGACGATAAATCGATAAAGCAAGATAAAATAGATTCCTTCAATATCAGCCATTTGTTTAGATCTATAGTTCGATTGTCCATATTGATGGGCATATTTACTATCAATTGGTTCCCTTGACCTAAGGGCTTTTAATGATGACGCACAATAAAAATGAAAATGAAGTGTTTTAAAAATGGAATACTAAAATGGACGATGAGTCATCATTCCCCCATTCCAATAGTGAAACAACGGTATCTTTATATGATCTTTATATCTTTATATGAAGATAATAAAGATTTCTATTCTCTGTCAGTAGATTATTGGAGAATCAATACAGTTATTGTAGAAGGAATATATCAAAGTCTCTCATGCTAATGTTAACGACTAAGAGTGGAAACACGACGGCTGGTTTCGAATTAGAAATAACTTTAGATTGACTACTGTTCCCTGGAATGAGAAGGAACAATCATTTAATCCCATTCTAAGTTCATCGCTAATTAGAGTTTAGATGATCATTCTCCAAAAAGATTGGAAATATTCATGAATATCTGTAATCTGTTATTAATCTATTTCGAACAGGGAATGAGATTGGATTAATTAACTGTCATCCTTCAAAAAATGGACGATGATCATTAGCACCTTGAAACCGTTTCTGGTTCTCTCGAACTAGAAAAGAGTTTCCATTGATTAACTATTATGAACAGCATCCCGCGAAAAGACGGAAATAATAATTAACACCTTTAATTCATTCCTGGTTCTCTCGAATTGAAAGCGAATTTAGCTTGATTAACTTCGCTTCTTCCAAGGTACGGAAACGCTAAATGCCGTAGTCTAGGTAAAGCTTCCAACAAAGGCCTTCATGATACTTATAGTCCTTTTCATTGGGAGTAGAGCCCCGTTACTATCCTCACAGAGATCAAGAAACAATCTACTTTGCGAATGTATAAATGCACACTTTCCATTTATTCCTTAGTTTCCTCAATTTGAAACTACTTGAACTACAACCTTATCCTCGAAGACAGAGAGTAACTACGAGTACAGCAAATAGAGTAGTGAGAAAGTATACGTTAATAAATCTCTGGAATTAGATCAACAAAATTATCCGAAACGCCCAAGTAATCGGCAAGAGTGATTATTTTAAAGCTCAGAATAATACCTTTAATCCGCTTTTTATCTTTTCAATTTAGATATTCGAAATTAGTATCGCAAAAATTTAAGTATGAGATAAGTAATCCTTTTTCTACATTGTATCAGATAGGATGCAACAATTCCTATATCACAATATTCACTACAACTGCTCCATTCTTTCCTAATTCAATGACAGAATGCTATTCTATTGCAGAAATTTCGATGTGGTACACTCTCAATCAGTCAATTGTAGATTAATTAACAGTACATCTATAAATAGAATAGATGGAATGCTGAAGCAAATTATTTCAGACTTTACCTTACCAGTGGAATTTTTAGGTACTCTTTGAAGGTGAGCAGTAATCTTTGCAAGAGAGTACGCCAATAATGTAGTAACATGGACGTTTGATTTAGGTCGATTCGATTTACAAATCTAGCATGGACTTGCAACTAGATTCAGACTAGAACTACTTTACTAAGATTTTCCCCTTACGGGATCGATCAATATTTTTCTCGTCGAATCATAGTATATGCCAAAGTAGATTTGCTTTTCATCCGCATTCCGTTAGTTTAATCGTCATGACTACATTCCGATACGCCGTTTATTTATTTGTCGCCTTTATTAGTTCTAATCACGACAACTGAATGGTTTTTCAATTAGCTAAAGCGACAAACTCTCCCATTTCCCCCACATTCTGTTAAATGATAGATAAATATAGTGAGCGTATTCATCTAAAGCTATGCTGAAATGGTCAATCGTCCCAGTACTTGTACGATAAATAGCTTATAGCAATTTAGATGAAGGCGTTGAAAACTAAATAGATAAAAACCGCAAGAGAAATAGTCGTTCTCTAGAATAGCCAATTGAATGATTAAAATATTGAAGGCTTTGTTGTAAATGTTACTGCGATTAACGAATAGATATCGGATGTCGGCTATTTAAGCTAGTTAAAGTAGTTTACAACCTATTCCTTTATCATAACCACTGCCCATGTTGTCTACACTGTCTTGTTCTTTGGAAAATTGAGCGAATAAATGTAACTCACCGATTCTTTCTTTTGTTGAAGAAATGGTTTTGCTCGATGATCGCCGCAGATCGCAAGGAGAAAAATCAAAGTGGACGTAGCTAAAATAAATAAATGTTACCACCGATTACGCATAAGTCAGTAGTGGAATAAACTCTTAATCATCAAGTGTCTTTGAATAAAAGTATGTTAGGACTAATCAGAATTGTATTTAGAGTACCAAATACAAAGCTAATTAACTTATACTTTGATCAATAAAATCTCAAGTAGTTCGTAAATATCAAAATAACGATGCCTAAGGCCTAGGTTAAATAATGCTCGTCACTCTGCAAGCCTTAAGAGTGAATTAACTGAGCGGAGAGTACTATATACTAGTCGTAGTAAAGAAATGAATGAATTCTCATTCCAAATAAATCTGATCCAAGGCAATAAACTACTGGTAGCAATGGTAAAATAACAACAACAAAGTAGACAAAAAACAACAACATCGGCGATAATAAAATGGACTGAATTCCTTCTCAAGCACTATCCTGATGGGCGTTTTGTTGTCTTGTCCAATTAATTGAACATTGTCATGATTGTCAACACTTCTAGTCAAGCAGTTGCAATCCGTGAGAACAGAACAGATTCTATCTATTTCAATTATCGGATATTGGATCATGTTTTCTTTTCAATGAGAATAATATCTGTATTAATTCTTATCCCTTAGTTATAGGCACAATGGCCGACATGATCGTTTATTTATCAGTCTACTTATTTTACTGTTGCAAAATTATATTATCAAATGGAGTAAATACGTGTCACGAAATAATATCTCGTCAGACCAAGTTAATTTTTACCTTCTTATAGAATAACTATTGTCTTGGCTTGAAGTATTTGGATAGTGATAACTCTTTTACTAAGGGCTTACAGTAAACTTATGAATATTAATTTAATTCAGTTTGTTATCATTAAAATTTTATACTGTAGTCAAAAATAGATTCAAAAAATGGACTGTAATCCTATGAACTCTTACAATGACGGAAGCTAGACAATTGAATATAAGTTAAATTAAGTTATAGGCCAATATTATGCTAGAATTTCGAGATTCTTTCTTTATTCCAATTGCATCTGATCCATTAATCTTGCTTAAAGCAGCGATTTTTGATCTATGACAGCTGGAATAGTGTATCGCAGATTCACAACTTTCTTTCTAAAGTTTTCCTATAAAACTGATTTAGACATTGATTTTCACACAAATAGCCCATAAAATGCTGTCCTTACTATTGTAAAAGTCGTCGTTTTAATCTAATGCAATACAATTATGGTGCTCTATTTAAATCTCAGCCCTATAGGCTTTGAAAGCTATTCACTGGCTTATTCTATCATCTTGGGTTCTTTATGACTACACTTTTGTCGTGTTATTTTCAAAAGACAACCTCTTTCTAAGTAGGAACGTGATATTTCGGACACTATAATTAGTACTTTCATTCATTTCTATCCGTAACCCAAGACTGTTCTTTTCAAAATCTGTTGTCAATTTCATGTTAGAAACGGTTAATCTTCCTACGGTTGATAGTTGAAGTTATGTTATCTAATAAATCTACAGATTATTATATCCTTGCGAATTTAGCTATTGCAATAATTCTTACAGCGACATTTGAGAGTTGTACAATGATTATAATATTTAAAGAAATAATTATTCAATTTTTTCAATCCGATGGATTAATCGAATCAAAACAATTTTATAGTAATTATTGTGTCCTTTAAACTCTTTGGTTAATAATTTATCCAAGTATTGTTTCCTAAACTTACATTGTAAGATGCCCTAGGAGAAATTAGTCAAATAGATTATTTGTAAATTCTAAAAGTTATTTTAATACATTATTCGTCGTATGCTTCCTGTAGGCCGTTCCATCATTGCTACTATTATCCTTTCCTACTGTATTAAGATAATGAAAATGGATATTGTAATCAAGCATAGGATGGTTAATGCTGTTTTCAAGGAACATGAAGATCATATTGATGCAATAAAGCTCTATAGCCAAAGCACATATCTCTATATCTCGGCATGGAGAGATTATCGTTTCTTGTCGAATCAATATCGTTTACCCGTAGCATGGCATCAAGCTTATTGAACGATTTACTTCTATGAATGCTGCGTATTCTACACAGATAAAGATGATGCATATTCAAAGGAAAAATGCTAACAGTCTACTAATAATACAAATTCTTCAAGACTACAGGCCATAAAATAAAACCCAAAGCAATTTCCTGACTATGTTGTAGTATATGAGTGCTTAACTTTACTATGGTGATTAGCTGAAATCATTACATACGATATTTAAATCGTATATCATATTCAAGCTGTGGATAAATCATGATTTTTATCTTACTGTGATTTTCCATAGCCAACTATACAAGACTGAAAATTGCATTTTATTACTTTCATGACATATTCATGGAATAAACCTTCGTTTCATATCGAGATCTCAGGCATTCTAACACCGTATGTAAAATACGTCTTTGGGTTACTGTACTACGGAAAAAATATTTGTAGAAATATTTTCAATCTTTCCTCACTTATTTAGCCTGATTGTATCTGTTGAGCTACACTGCGGATATCTCCGAATTTTATATTTAACTCAATACCCAGTACTTTATGGAGTACATCTTCAGCAATCTTTTTTAAAAATTAGTTTCTTCATTGGATTTAACATAAAAGTGTTCCAAAATGTTGATCGCTATTTTTCCGATATTGCACTTAGCAATAGGTTTTTCGTGATGCTCATAGGATAGTATTGTCAAAGGATTGTTCAATGAAAATTGTAGATTCTTCAATGATGACTTTTATATCATATAGAAATGAAATATCTATAGATCATGACCCACTTTCTACGCTTAAATCATGAATGAATTCAAGTGCTTCCCAACTACTGTAGTATAGATCAACTTTGGTATAGAGAACTCGTGATTTGATAATGTTGATTAAATGATGGAAAATGGTAAAGCAAATCATGATATTAGCTCCATTTATGGCTAAGACTGATAGTTGATGACAAAATCAAGTTGAAAGCAAATCGAATATGAAAGATATTAATGAGCTAATTTTTTTACCGAGACATAATACATTGATTGACCAAAGTAGGGATAGAATCTCGATGTGAAGATTAAAACCAGAGAGATACAAATCGTGCGTTTACAAATAATCAATTAACAGAAATTTTATCGACTAACCTGGAAAAGTCGTAAGCTCTTGACGGATATTAATGGAAGTAGACCAAATGATCGATTTAATTGCAGTGAATATTAATTTATAGTCAATGAAGTATTTTAAAAATTCGAGTTGTATAATTTATTTATTCATCAATTAAGAGAACAGATGCTGCTCGACTGCCACGAATGCTATAATCAACAAGTAGATGTTGTTTTTATAAATTTAATTCTCTATTGATGGTCGATAATGTAATTCAAGCATGCTATCTTGATCAGTGTTGACGTAGAACTAGCTAGATGTGAATTCATTATTATTCAAGCTAATGTCAACACTGATCCATTTGATTAGAGCTATGCTAATTTATGTCAATGATGATTTTTTTGAGACTTTATAGTGATGATAGACTCTAGATTCATGTATTCATCCTTTATTGACATAGGGCTCGAAATGAATTATTTCATTAACTCTATTGCATGATCGCTAGTTATTTTAACAAAGTTTATTTTATAATTACAACTAGATTAGCATGATCATTTCTATCGCGGTCAATAATTCAAAAACAATTTATATGTAAAGTACTGATGACGATGATGATGATTCAGTCCGAAAATAAACTTGAACACAATGAATAATGCTTTAATTCTTACTTACGACAATATTGCCGTTATTTATAGATTACTATAAGTGCAGTTAATTGATTTTTTAGATTCTTTCTTTACGTCGTAGCCGTAATATACATATATTTAAGGAAAGGATTCAGTCTTGATTGCTAACTATGCGATTTCATATTATTCAACATCTTACTACATTAGCTCCGATCATTTATCTTGTCTCCAAATAGAAGGAAAACTCTTTCATCAAACTTTAATCAAAATCAAACCTTGCCGTTCTTACTCTAGCTCTATAAGATTTTAATATTGATTGGTATAATCTCATTTCTCAGTTGTTTCTTTACGTCAATAACACTTAGGAATTTGCTTCATTCTTTCAAAGAAAGCCCACATCTTTTCGATAGGATAGACTAATTTAGTATCACAATTTTATTTTATAAATAGACTACTTTGACATTGACCTAATGAATTATTGTTTTTTAAAATCCAATTCCATATTCAACACTTGACTCTAGTAGCTAATCCAGACAAGAGATAGTATCAATTATTTTGCAATACTTTCAAATCGTTGCCATTAATAGGGCAAGATTTATCCCATTGGCTTGCAATATTAATACCTAGTTGCTCGTCAGTGGAATGGCAGTGCGATCCTGTCTAATTTAGTAGTTGTCTAATTGATAAATTGTTATGGCTTATTGGGATAGATTAGTACAATGAACCAGTCTCAATGAAACTATTACACTAGCTTAAATAGAATTAGTTATGCAATAAATTTAAAGTGACGCCATACGAACAAGAATATCGTAAGGGTTCAACGTTATTTCAACTTTTAGAGTATCATCTTGTTTTCTTATTTTCTGAGCTAAACTAACTTTAAGTATCGGGTCGATCGTTGCAGATATGAAATTGTAGGGCAGAAATGAATACAGAATAAGTAAGTGGTAATTCTACGAGTAGTTTATTGACGATCTTTGAAAGCAACTAACCGTAGTTAATTATTGGTGCATTTAGTAACATTGAAAATGAGTTTCTACTTTCATCAAGTATTGGATAAATCATTTTCATTTCAATAGTTTATAATAGAGTTGACTAAAACTATTCAATGAGCCTGCCATGCTATAACTGTTGCGTTACTGAAAGAATGATCTGTTCTTATATGAATATTCTTACATGATTGAATCATGTCATTGATGCTAATTTTAACGCGTTAATTAGAAGCATTGGGCAAAAGATCAAGAATAAAATCTTTGCTTTGGTAAGATGATAAAATAAGATGTCATCGCAGTGCATTGATTCAATCATTTAACGTAGGGAAATTTGTAGAGTCGATGATATTGAGTTCAATTCCTCTTCATGATTTTTGAATGAAGAATAATATATGTGTACTCATGAACGCCTGCCCGATCGATATTTGACGTATGTTAAAGGGCAAAAAATATAAGTCTGTGGTCAATGCTACTAGCCAAATTGATCGATGGCTACAGTAGTCCGTTTCTAGTCATTACTTTCGCTCCTCAAGCAAAAGTTCATTTATTAATGAAATATATGAATTAATGAAAGAAGTAACAGCCTTAAAGCACTCGATGAAAATATTCCTTAACTGGCCTACGATAGAACAATACTGATATCCAAGAGACGAGTACAATATCTACCTTTCTATTTAAGCTATCCTGGATGGTAATATCCCAGTTAAATTAAAAGTAAGATCTTGATTAATGCGATCAACAAATGAATCATGTTTTATATGACTCTCAACAGCCAAATTATACGCATTATCCAAAGACCTACGGCTTATTGATAGTCTATTAATGGATAATTCATTGATTCCAATGAGTAAAGAAGAAACGGAGATCATTGCGTAACTTGATAGAATCGTTTATGACTTTAATTATCCTTGATGATCAGTCTAATTGATGACCGATTGTATCACAATTATTATCGACGTAATCGATTGTATATTAGGCAGTCTCGCGTCTTAATTATGCTAATAAAAATTGAAATTTAATTGCTGCCCCGTTGTACTTCATTGATAACAACAAGCATTCATTTAGATTACGCTGAATATTTAATTCTGATTATGCATTGGCCATAATGACGGTAGAGTATAAATTAAATAAACTTTCTATTATTAAGGATAAGTGTTTAAATAGCGGATGATGCTATTATTCAATGTAATAATGTGCGCTCGTATGTGTTAAAATATCGCCATTGACACAAGTTGCATGTCTGATGGAAATATGTCCACCTGTTTTTTAGAATTGATTCAGGTGGTCGAATCAATTGTTGATTGATTTTCTCATTTTAGCATTTACTTTAACATGAAATGGAATGCGACTATCTGATGAAGGCATATTAATCAAGCGTCCAAATGCCTAATAAGTTCATCATAAAGTCAGTTCCCTTTGCCTTTCTGCTATCGTTTTTTATTGATCCCTTAGTAGGCAAAAATACTCTTTCAAGCGTCTTAAGATCCATATCCTTCGTACGTGTACTTGTGATTCTTGTTACCAGTTGGATCCTATTCAACTTCATCTTGCCAATATTCACTTGAATGGAATAATAATGCCGACCGATAGCGCATCATACTGTTGCATTTCTGTTTGCAGCTTGTACGTGCTATGCTGATGAATCATCCAGTTGCATTGCGTGTTAATGCAGTAATAGGGACATGTAATATAGGTCTATCCCTGTGTAAAGGCTGTGGTAGAGACCACTGGCAAGATGTTGACAGATTTTACAATTTGTGCATCCATCTCATTCGCATCTCCTTTATTGCCCATATTGGATTTGATTTTATGTGTTGAAATGACGGAGGAAGAAGCTTTCGCCAATCTGTACGTCCATCCATCCCACTCCATCATGGGCAGTACCGTAGTTGATAGTTGATACTGTAGTGTACACTGACTGTACTTCTCCTATACTGTAGAGTACTGTACTGTACTGTACAGTACCGTACACGGGAACGGTTACTGCACTCTTTTACTTTTGCATGGATACTGTATAGTGTACAGTTTTTCCATGATACTGTATTGTACTGTATTGTACACTGTAAAGGACGGCTTGTCCGTCCGCCCTAATGCACTGTACAGTGTACAGTTCTTCCATGATACTGTATAGTACTGTACTGTACACTGTAAAGGATGTGCTGTCCGTCCACGACACCGTACTGTCGTGTCCAGTGTACAGTACAGTGTACAGTGTACAGTCCCTCCATGATACTGTACTGTGTACTGTAATATTCGGGACGGAACGGTACCCATGGACGCAAGAAGAACTCGCTGGTACAAAAACATCTTGCGCCGGTCCTTTTTGTCGGCCATTGGTTCTCCATTCCACAAAACTTCTTTCGTCGAGCTTCTATCATTCTTTCGCTATCGAGCATCTTATTTCCTCACCATACCTACAAAATCATCATGTACTAGTGGATGTTGTCCTTCATGTTATTAGTGAGAAGATCTTGTTAAAGCATTGGACACGAACCCGTCTAGTAGTGGACGAGTCATTACCATCTTGAAGACAGTATGGCTGGAATGGATAGATTAGTGGTCAGTTGGATCGTCGTCATCATCATCGGTTTTGTCTCTAGGCCTTCAGCCTTAGCCACAGATTCAGATTCTACTACTTTGCTACCTTCTACCACGTCGACCGATAGTTTGATGGTGACCAATTCAACGCAAAATAGGGAAGATAAATGTAGTCATTCACTGATGCAATGCAGTCAATTACCTGCTATATGCTTGCAATGTGACATGACCTACAACTGCTTTTATGGAGAAGAATTAACTGTCAATTGTTCATCTTTACCTGGCATCAACTGTAAAGTGAGTAATTGGACATTGATTACACTACCATCACGAATCATCTAATCTACTTGCCCACTCAATCGATTCAATTCCGAATGCCGTCTTAACGACGTTGTAGAACGGCTAATAATGCACCAGAGTAGTCTGTCCAATGGATCGGATCAATTGGCTGAGAACGATAGTGATAGACACTAAAATACTCGTATAGAGAAAGACTTGTACTGTGCCGGACAATGTACTACTCTAGTCTACAGTATCGCTACAATCGTCATTTCAACTTGTTTATTCTCTCTACTCTACCGAAGAGAATGTTGACTGCTTTTGTTAAACTTTTTCAATCGTCAATGAGTCATTCAATTACTGTACGAGTAGATGGGTTATTCATGGCTTCAGTTTGACATGAATCCATCCATCATACTATAAGGCAATAGTTTCTTACAGCCTGGTATTACTCCGCTATCGTGATAACGTAGAAAGTTCTCATGAATTCAAATAAGAGTTCTACTTGTTCATAAGTTAAGACTTTCTAGTTCCTAGTAGTCCAATTGAAAGTTTGCTAGCTGGAATGATTATGTTATAAAACTGTAAGTTCACTTGATCTACATTGTCGATACAAATCGCATTGCCCGATAGCCTACTGTAACAGACACTGTTGTGGCCTTTTACTCTACTTCTAAAAATCACTCTGATCTATCTCGGAGCATCCAAAAATCAACCTACTGCAACATACGTGTACAGTAGAGTACATGTAGGCATACTTTTATGCCCATGGAATATACTTACCCTTGGGATGTCCTAATAGGGACTTTTAAAATAACTTGCTGACGCTATATCACCTATTCTTACAGATACACGACCTGAACAAAGTATTTTCTGTTTGTACACCAGACTTAGTAATCTATCACCAATGACTACACGCCAACGATACTATATTATTTTTCACTGGGATAATAGTAATGATAGCATTATCTTGCTTTACAGACAGCGTTAAAACTAATGCTAGTCTTTTATTAATTAATCTTATCATAAATTATTTTAGGGAGATGATAATTTCATTCGATCAATGAAATGTGCGTTTTGCTATCAATTTCCATCTTCCAATTATACATGTTCTAGCAACTTCAGTTGCCGTGTAAGAATCGCATACTCCTTATACATTACTTTTACCAAGAGCACTACTTCTCAATCGAACTATAAATGATATTGTTGTTCTTGTATTAATAGGCTGTCGGAAATAAAAGTACCTCAACATATATTGCCACCTGCACCATCGATAATAGTATTCTTTGCTTAGGTAAGTACTCGCGTATAGTCGTATTTCATGGTAATATATCATAAATACTTGATCGCTATAGGCATCAAATGGTGACACTACTTTACTAAGGATAAATTAAATAAACTAAATTTGAAGGAAGTAGAACATTTCAAAAAAATGTTAAATGTAATTGGACTTCGGGACATCACTGGAGCACAGCTGTTATACTTAGGTGCGTATCGCTAGCGAGACCATTAATCAATCCTCTAGTTTAATTGCCACTTACTACCTAGTTTATATTGTACCATTGATGATAATAAAATAATGATGAATAAAACATTGCAATAAACTCTTACCAATAGCTAATCTTATTGATTCTACTACACGATATCCTTTAATTAGACTTGTACCAAACAAGTTATTTAATATCATTTTGTCTATTGATCCGAAACTTTCAGTATTACCTTGGGAGGTTTTGGCGCTGATCGGTTTTATTTAGGGTATTGGCGTACAGGCCTAGGCAAATTGTTTAGTCTTGGTGGTCTAGGAGTCTGGACACTAATAGATGTTGTTCTAATTGCTATTGGTTATTTAAAGCCAGAGGATGGTTCGTTGTATTTATAAATGCAGCCTTTAATTTTCAAACGTTTATGTGCATTCTGGATTGTACAAAGCAGCGCAAATGTGATGCAATATTGAATACTGCATTGAGCCGTTGTAAAGCATCAAGTTTATTTTCTGTAAAGGATATTGTTTCATAATTCGATAAATTACATTATCTATATTAAAGGTGTTTGTTATGAGACTCGTCAATATTACAGTGATCACTTTACCAATACGTTGTTATATATGAAATACGTAACTCATGTAAATAAGTAAACTTGTTTTGGACGTTGTTAATTACTATAGTATATCGTTGTAATTGTATATCAAATTACCAAGCAGTATCAAAGCACTAATTATAGTACTAATGTAGATTACGATCTAATAATCTCGAATTTAAATTAAATTAGTTTTGATATCGAATAATTTCCTTAAAATCCTGCAAATTGAGTTATGGATTAACAATAATTATCTGGATGTGAAAGTTCTGCTGCTTGCTAGTCGCTGTACATAACCACACATTGTATCAGAGAGGGATTTCTCGAAACTGTACTAATATTATTGAAGATATATTTTTAAATATGAGTAACTTATTACCATTACATTAAATGATTATCAAACGATAATTTATTCTATTTACTATCTGACTTCATACAGATAGTGAAAATAAGTCAATGCTTACGATGTGTACGATTAGTGAATACGCGTACTTACAATGTGTATAAATTCTTGAATTCAAAATTCTTTTCTTATTATAAAATTACATAATAAATAGCATATGCATTTATTACATATATATATACACTAGTTAGCTATCATTGGCTTTTGAAATCAAGATTTTGCAATCTGTAAGCTGATAACATCTTGTAGTCGCTTGTTAGTTATTATTATAGTGCTGTCCAAAAGAATTATTTTGTTTTCCCCACTATACTGTACTAGCATATGAGTATTTACGGTATAAATCTAATCTGTTCACGTACGGTGACTGTAAAAATGAAAACATTACGCCAAATTTTTTCGTTTTTAAACTCATTCCTGATATTGGGCTAGTAATTAAGGAGATTTCACTGTAAATTATCGGATATCACGATAGATTATCCTTATTTTTTAAAGAATACATGAGGATGCAAGTAGCGCTAACGCTAATATTGATAGCCATTCAAGGTAGTGGCTTGGCCCAATCACGCTTTGTCAATTTCTTTGCACCAATATGAATTATAACATTGCCTATATTCGTATGTACAGTACACGACGTATGCATGCAGCTGTCACTACAATTCTCTACGCCTTACTATGATCGCATTTAGCAGATAATAGATCAATAAATTAGAATGTTTCTAGACACCATACAAAGAATTGACGCAAAACATTTGATTTATTTACCATTAGCAATATCATCAAAAGATTACTTTAAAAATGTAATAAGATGAGATATAATGAATGAAACACATGCCAGGTTAAAATCAGCTTCTAATTATAGAATTTAATCTTGTTTAGATAAATAAATTTCTACGACTTAAAACAGACTGCGGGCATTAGACACATAATGCATGCTATTAGTCGATATAAATGTGCTAGTTTAATAAAATTTATAAACTACCGAAAGAAAAATTATCATATAGCCGCAGGAACGTTATTACTTCTATCTTGGATAAAGCGCTACTATGGTCAACAAAACCTGTGATTGGCAAATCAAACCAGATTAAAGATCTTGTAATAGCTTTACATTGGAACTACCTGCGTGAAATAATTCACGGTGGCCCTCATATATATATTTTATAAATAGACATTTTTGTCTGTTAAGTTTGCTGCACCGTCTAGTCTTCCATATTACGGAAACACTGTTGAATACGTTCATTCAATTCCGCAAAATCTGCTTTAATTTTTGCTTCGCCATCTTTACTAGGATCCTAATAGTAGCAAATACGCGTACGTAACGGCATCAATATCATTGAAATAGAGTAGATTATGATGCTGTATGTTTAGAAGTACCCGAAAGTATTCATCACTAGAATGATTAAGTTAATACTAATTCCACGTACCTTGAATTTCATACTACTTAAGGCATACAGTACATCATTCATCTGTTCTTTAATCATTCCCCAAGTAATTTTGTTATCTGCTTGAGCTGTTGACTCAACAGCATGACGAGCCGAATCATAGAAAGATATCATATTTTGAAGCATACCAACAGTTTTATAAAATGGGCAAAAACGATCATAAGGGGTATAACCGTTCTGTTGTAAGAAATCATCTTTAATTAATTTGGCTACTTCTAACGTAATTTTGTCTGCTTCAGCCAATGAACCCTACGGCAGATGAAAAATACATAATTTTAACGAATATTTTCATAGAAAACAACGTAAATATTTTCAGTTATTGTCCATCTTATATTACCTTGCCAACAAGTTGTACAATTTCAGATAGATCTTCTTCTTCTTGTAAAATTTCCTTGACCTAAACCAAACAATTATACTGATGTTGCAATACTATTTTGATCAATAAAATTGAGCTTATATTAAAGTACCTTAGTTCTTAAAGGTACAAACTCCGAGTAATTTTTTTCATAAAAATCATCCAAAGCACGTAGATACTTGCTGTAACTGATAAGCCAGTTGATCGATGGGAAATGCTTACGTTGAGCCAATTTTTTATCTAGACCCCAAAATACCTGAAAAAATATTTACCTAATTTTATAAACTGTTCCTAGCGATTAATATCGTGCATCATTTAAAATATACCTGAACGATACCAAGGGTAGCTGAAGTGACTGGATCGGAAAAGTCACCACCTGGCGGTGATACTGCACCGACAATGCTAACACTACCTTCTCTGCTTGGATTACCAATACATTTGACACGACCTGCTCGTTCATAGAAAGATGCCAAACGTGCACCTAGATAAGCGGGGTAACCGCTGTCTATTGATCATTAATGTAATTTTAGAAGATTAGTCAAATGAGTACATTTGGTTCAGTTTTATGACTATAAGTAATATTAACTAGTTACAGTAATCAGACAAGGGTAAATTATCTACTATCAATTGTTAAAGTATTTACCAGCAGGCATTTCAGCTAAACGTCCGGAAATTTCACGCAAGGCCTCAGCCCATCTGGAGGTAGAATCTGCCATCATACTCACGTTATATCCCATATCACGGAAGTACTCTGATAAGGTAATACCTAGAATAAAATGGATAATTGTAAGAAGTGACAGGGTTCAACTCGGTAGCTCTATACCACTACTTGACTTTAATCATATGATACAATTACCATAGAAAGGCTAAAAAAGTGTAGCCAATTTAGAAATTGAATAGTTTAAAGTAATACCTGTATAGATTGATGCTTCACGAGCAGCTACAGGCATATTAGAGGTATTGGCAACGAGAGCTGTTCTTTTCATGATAGATTCAGTGACACCACCGATTTCAACAGTGAGCTAACATTATTCAAGATATTCAATTAACTCTTAGAATTTTATATCTTTGAGATTAAGTATTTCAAATCTGACTTTTATATCGAACCTCTGGGAAGTCACGCAATACTTCAGACATTTCATTACCACGCTCACCACAACCAACATAAATGATAACATCGGAGTTGGAATACTTAGAAAGCGACTGAGAAATAACAGTTTTACCGCATCCGAATGCTCCAGGAATAGCAGTAGTTCCACCCAAGACGCAGCTATATAATATACAATGAAACATTAGTTGAGTTTATTATTATAAATATCTCAATCTATTTCTTACTTCATACAGAAATCACTATGTAAAATATGTTAGATGAAAGTTATATCCTTACGGGAAAAGGGAATCAAGTACTCTTTGACCAGTAAGTAGTGGATGATTTGCTGCCAATTTCTCAGCAACTGGACGTAGCTGACGAACAGGCCATACCTGTGTTGACAAAATGGTAATAAAGGTTAAAAAATTCTTTTAATAAACGCTTGGCACGTATGCCTATACACATGTATTACATGTGTTGACTATCCTCATTTGAACATGGAAACTATCAAGGAAATCTATCAATGCGCTTACAATATACCATACTATAAGTAGGCAGAATAGATGAACAACAAAACAACAATTAGTTTGGTAGATTCTTTACCTGCAACATCGTATAGGAGCTCTTCTCACCGTCAAATTCAGTTTCTAATACAACATCCTGTAACACAATTCAAACCGTTAGTGTAAAATTGCCACTCAACTAGACGACAGGAATAGCATGATATATTGTTCAATCGTAATGTATTGGACTAACGTTGATGGTATAATTTCCAGGGGGTGCAATGTAAGTTACAGTTCCTCTAGCACTCGGGGGCAACATTAAGCGGTGCTCAATCAAAGAATTTTCACGGATAATACCATATATATCACCACCAGTGATATGAGAACCAACTTTAGCGTCTCTAGGTTTAAATTCCCATTGTGCGGTACGACCGAGAGCAGAAGTGTTGACACCACGGGGAATATAGATACTTTCAGTCATTTCGTTAATATCCTAGAGAAATTAGGTTACAGGTTATATTTTCATGCAAAATGCACTATTGTAATAATTGTTTTATGACACTGGATAAAAATACCTTCAAAGGACGTTGAATTCCATCAAAAATGCTACCCATAATACCTGGAGAGCGCAAACAATTATAGAAACATAAGTTCACTATAAACTACTATTTCTGTTTCTATCGCCGCAAGTTATAGTAACCTTAAGATTATTTGAAAAACACATCAATCGATGTAATAACTATTACAGGAATAGCAATATCAACTTGCCTGGGCCTAATTCGACGGATAATGGCTTGCCTGTCCTAAGTACAGGATCGCCAACTGTTACACCAGCTATAGTTAGTTACACGAGTTAAGGAAGACGAAGTTATTTAGGGTTATGAATCACAGCGAATAGGCAATATGCAGTATTTTCGTGAACAATAATTAATTCAATTTTCGGTAACGTAGGCTTAGTGTGGTGATTCGTAGTATGAAATTTGTACAATTGCCCAAAGATGCTGGATCAACATAATCCAAGGTATGATGATGAAGTAAGTCGGTAATTGTATCATCTACAATTGTAGTTCCCAATATTTTCCTAACATACTATAGCTTGCAGACAACTTTGTATGGTTGATTGATTGAACTACATGTACCATAAATTAGTATTTATTGACTAAAAAACGATCATTTGGACAATGCAATGTTGGACATAGGATACAGGTTTCTTCATATGTCTGAATTGTGGCGGAATCTCCTTCCAAACGGATAATTTCTCCTACCAATTCACTATGACCGACACGTACCTAATTGAATCAATCATTAATAATGTCAGTAAGAAATCAATCAATCTACCAGTCAGTCTATCCATTACGATAGTATTTAGAATGGCCTATTTTATAGAAGAATGCAGCTACAAGGTAAAAGCGCTCTTTCTTATCATAAAAACTTTAGCTGTACTTGTCAACGATATAGAACAGTATCAAGAGAGGGGAAAAAATAGAAAGCAGTAACTTCTCTGTTGCTAGTATACATTATAGTATGCAGTATACGGCATATGTTGTCAAAAAACAGAATGCCAGTTCCACCAACAAGTGGATGACTGTACATATGTCATGCATCTTCAGTATAATAAAGCGTAAGATTTCTAGCGGCGACTATGGTATTTAGTGGCTTCGCATCCACTTTGTTCAGTTTTGGATAGAATTGAAATTGTGTCGCTTTCACAATTTTCATCCATCATAGCATCATACAGCAATAATAATCAATGAGAAAAACATTTGTTTGATTGAGCATGGAAAAAAAGGATCGCTGTAGTGAATTATTTAATAACCATATTGCCAGCAAATGCACATCTGCCTGATTCATTGCGTGACCAGTACATTGAAGAGTATATTTTTTTAAAGTAGAATCATTTGATCGATCCTTTCACTTACCAATTCGTACATAGCAGCACCACTCATTTTAGTAGCGGTAACCACTGAAAGTCAAAAAGGGGAAGACAATAAAGATTTATTAAGTGTCATCAAAACGATCAAGCAAAGTCATTTTTATCCATTGACATCTAACAAGAACCCTTGAATCACTGTTCGACTTACCAGGACCGGAGACGGCATGTACATAACCGTACATGCTCTCACGGTCTTCATCCGATGTTTTAATCAATTTTTTCGATTTATCTGCAGACTACATAGTAATATATTGATGCAAGTGAATGAATTAGCTAGCCATGAAAGAGTTATTCCTTTTAAAACATCGTTCTACAAGCTATTTTGCTCAATAATAACTCACCATGTTGCAAACTCCTCAATCCTCTGGAAGAGATAGACTACCGTAATGACCCACTGGGCAATGTGCAGCTACGTACGTAACGTAGTCGAGTTTATAATGGCCTGATGCTAACATAGATCAAGGTGACTGCGTTGCTCAGCAGCTTGAAGCACTACCTTGTGTATGAAGAAGGACGCTGAACTGCAGCATTCACTTTCCAGTCGTCGTACTGTACAGTACGACGACTGTACGGATGAGTCACAGTCGTACTGTACCGTACCGTACCGTACAGTGTACAGTCCGGTAGGCTACGGTACACTCTGTCGACAAGTACTGTACAGTCCCGTACTGTACTGTATGACGGAAGCAGGGATATCGAGGGAAAACAGAATCAGCGCATGTCGGTATGACAGTCACGTGTGATGGATTTCAGAAAAGTTCAACAACGGTAGAATATTTAGTTTAATCATACAGTTGAGAAAAAACCTACAGTACTGTACAGTAGTATTGTAGGTACTGATGTGGGTGGATCATAGAGTTGAGAAAAAAACATACAGTACAGTACAGTAGAGCGTTAACTTCGCTAAAACCTACCATAGGGTAGACTGTTAAGTACAATCTGATACAGTACAGAACGTACTGGTGTGGCTTTACTGTGAAGTATTGTTACTGGACAGGACACTCCTGTGAATCAATTTGTGATCATCACGACTGTCACAAGACTGGACTTCAATGTACAGTACAGTACACTGTACAGTACAGTACACTACACTACAGTACAATGTACAGTACAACACCTGGACTCGAGCTCGGGGGGGGGAGTGTTTGTATAGCGATTGCACTCATTTCGGGTTCGAAAATCAACAATTTGATCGGGTTTTATCGGGTTCGGGTTGCTTGCTTCTCCATTCAAGGACCTTACCTGATACACTAGTATTCTACTTTAATACAAGTATTCCTATAGCGCAGTTAAAACACATTTACATCATCCATAAAGAACACCACGTAGTGTACGTACGTATTGCTGACCTTGGAAAAAAAGGCTTCTTTACAGTTAGTCAACGGTAAATCAACACCTACGAACTTTATCCAAACATCAGACTTAATCAACCTGCGCGTTTTATGTACAGTACAGTATGTATAATCTCGATATGCAGTATTAACGTACAATATATTACATACAGTACTGTAGTGTGCATCACTTGTGGCAAGTGGCGCGAGAGACAGTATAATGACGTCTTCATTACACTATGCACAACTGCTATCGTACGTTGTTTTTTTCGGCAGTTTACTACGGTACTAGCTTTCTAGGCTGCGTCTACTTCAAACTCGCTTGACTTCACAGTGGTAGACAGCGACGCATAAACCGAATTGCGTCGTTTAGCATTATTTTTTTCCATGATATCTATAAAATCGGCTATGTAATTGCTTGTTTGACCCTCGATGCTGTCAGGATAAGATATAGAGTAATAGCTTCACCATAATCAATTTTACCGATCTACAGTATACTCATATGTATTACGACATAGCCATCGTTTAACAATCACTTTTTGCAAGATTTCTTCTTAAAGTCTGTCAATGCTATCCCAAATACCTTTGATTTTCTGACATACACGTATACAGAAGTTGCAGCATTATGCTACCGTTACTATAGCATGCTAGCTTTTACCCGGTAAATGAAATAAAGAAGCTACGAGCTCGTATTATAATACAGCTGATATTATATGGGCATTACTTGAGTGACTTAATCCTATCCTAAAGGTATTTAACATCCAAATGCATGTATGAATCATCCACTAATTTACTCTATGCGCTACAAAGCCTACCAAAATCACAAGCGGCAATACAACATACAAAGTTAGTAATTATCCCTTCATACAGGTGACTTTATTAGCATAACTTCCCTAAGATATTGAGGCATTGCTAACACGCAAAAGATATGTTGAATCCAATTTAAATAGCAAGCGTATATCCAGGGTACTAATAAAGTACCAGCAGTGGAGATCGATCAAAGCATAACTAGGAAATATTGCATGAAAACATCAATTCTCCAGAGAAATACTGCAACTACACCGCTACGTATTTAGAATTCAGTTTTAGGACGCTTTTCTCTCCATTCCTTAATTTTGGGATTATTGGCAATACGATCAAACAACCCATTCAAACCAGGGAAACTCTGTAAGACATCTTCTTTAGCTCCTTTAAGGTACTCAGCAGCAAAGAAGAAGTATAAATCGCCAACGGTTAACTGTAAACAAAGCAAAACGTTAGAAATAGGCTATAACAATTGTGCACTACTGTATATGTACACTTGCAAAAAAAGGATTCAACAATTGTATATACTTCAGCTACAGCGCACAATCGAGGGCTGCTTCGTACTTACTGAGTCGCCAGCAAAATAACTAGTACCACCTTCCTGAAATACTTTTTCAACAGCAACCAACCATGTCGGTATAAATTTTTCAGTCAGCTCCTTCTGCTTATCGGCCTGCATGCATATGACGATAGCAAAGGAATAAAAATCCGAGATCAGATTCGTAATATATCTACTAGATACTAGGATACCTAATTTCTTAACATTGACATTACTACACACGCACTTAGAGCTACCCATATACAGGATATCAAAGTATTACAAGGAATGCGATAAATATCGCTAAAATGTGATTATAAATATAAATTACTCGTGCAAGTTACAGTTTCCAAAAAGTAAGAAATATAATAGGATACCACATCGCATAATGTTATCATTCTAATAATTATAACTGACCTTTATGGCTTCATCTGCTTCAAAGTGAGCTGCAACGAGCTTGGTTATCAAGTCAGAAACAGCTCCCTCAACGAGATAGATCTTATACACATCATTACTGGTTTTACCGGCAAAACCTAACATATGGTGATAGTATGTATACCACGTATTAGTAGTGTTTTACCTAAGCAGTTTCATCACATCTTCAATAAGCTCAATCTTCCAACTTTAGTGAATAAAGTATTATGTTATAAATAGAGACACGCGCTAAAGTTCAAATTATAATAGCTACTACTAGACACCGTCCGTACCCAAGTTGCAATACGGTATATATATAACATAAATACTACTTTACAGTGATAAATTCAGACAAATAGGATAATTTGCATAAACTACATATATTGGTTATCTACTGTATACTGCTTGGATATTATATTATATACTTATAGAGCAGAGTTATTTAATCAAAGTACTGTATGACGGAAAAATAGGCGTTTGATTTAAACTACGAGTATGATAACTTTGGCTTACATTAAGTTTGCCTATATCGACCAAATGATTACAGCTAGATCTTTACTTAAGGTGTAATAGCTGGTTATACTACTCAAAGTAACAGCAGTTTACTAAATGAATACATGTTATGGTATTAGAGAAATATTGGAGGATCATAGATTACCACGACGCACCAATTCAGAAACAGTATACAGTATATTTAAATCAATTAACATAAACCTTCAATCGACTGTTAGTTTTATATCATTTCGCTATGCATAAAGGTTTCAACTGGTAAACGTTTGAAATAATCCTAGTAACTATAATTTAATCGAACTAGCTTCATAGTACCATTGTCAAACAGATAAAGTCAAATTACTCAGACAACCAACGAAGGTTAGTATTTCCTTCTAATATACTGTACGCGTACTATGCACTAGTATGCAGCATGCATATGGCATAACATACCGAATTCTTTGGCAAGATAGGCGACAATCGCATTACTTTGGCATAACACTTTGCCATCAACTTCTAGAATCGGCAGTTGTCCAAAGGGAGCTTTAGAACCTGAAGTCCAAAAAAAAGTGACATTTGTTTACAGCTTAGCATTCGTATATAACCGATGTAATTGCGCATGACTGCACCGATTTAATTAATCAATAATTAATTAATTATGACAATATATATATATATATTTATACTGTGCTGTACTGTGTACTATCTGCTAGCACTTCCGAGTTTTGAGTACTGTTTTAGACAAATACAGACACAGTAGGTTGGTAAATCTGGTAACCAAAGAAATAAAAGAAAATGAAAATTAATTACAGTATCTCCATTATCTCTCTCTCTTTCATCCCTACGGTAGTGCCTGCCATCATAGAACCACAGAAGTATCAATTTTGTCAAAATCCTTTTATTGCACACAGAAGCACAGATTACAGTAAAAGTACAGAACGCTAATGGGTATGCAGCGTTGATGTAGCACGCCAAAATGGTGCAAAGACAAAGACTAAAATATTTGCTAGCGTTACGATTCATGAGGATCAAATGAAACTGCACAGATCAACAGTAATATGAGTCGAAATGAATTTTTACAGTATTTCTTATACTGTACTTTCTTGATTTTATAACTGCACTAAATGACGATCTATTGAGTCTCCTTACTCATTGATATTGTCATAGTATCAGTAGAGTGACTTCGTAAGGGTCAGTCTTAGATGCGCATGTATTTGAACTTCATATGCATATAGAATCTTCTAGAATACTCAGTCTATGTATATTATAATAACTAACTAATAAGTTCTAGAATATTCCATGATACTGTAGCTGTCATTCTTTATTAGTTCGCATTTATAAGTCTTAATAAAGTTCTATTCCTTGCAAACGCTTTGACGATCAACTGCTTACTATAATAGTGTATCTGCTGAGACACTGATCATACCAACTCGTATAAGGTCGATTTAGAATGAGCCAGCCTTCGATTGCATAATCTTTCATTTTGCAAAATAGTACCATGAAAATGATCGACCTGACTTAAGCTGAAGTGTATACTGCAACTGATTTGCTGGATTATTCTTGATAGAATTCTTATAATCTTTTTTAATATACAGTATGACCAGGGATGTACGAGAATGATTTGCAAAACGAACTACTACAAGACACGGCATATCGAACAACATGTCCATTGTACTGTACAGAACGACTAAACCAATAAACTGATATAAATCAGTGTTTTGCAGCGAAAGCGGATAAGAGTCCATGACTCCTTTGTTAAAATATACTAGCTTCGTAATACCCGTTGTAAAACGGGCACAGTCGAATCTAGCTTTGCTTACCACGCTTCGCCACACAGATTATGACTTTGTGTTTACTGGGCGTACGCCTGATTTACACTCAGTAAAAATGTGGTAATTGATGAAATTTCAACTTTCCATGTGCAAAATAGTAACGCCAATCTACCGCAATTGTTGATACAGTAGTAGTACAGCACTGACAAGAGAAAGGGGAGCAGAAAGAGAGGACAGTCTAAATTATATACTCGTATACTGTATATATATATATTATCATCTACGCTGGAAAAGAAGTGCAGTACAGTACGCACTCTGAGTGCTAGTCATTTTTTTTTATTTATTTATTATCATTACTCTAACCGGCTTTCTGCTTTGCCCATTCTTCAGAACTCAAGCGAAGATCTTCATATGGAGTATCACTTAAAGCGAACAAGTAGCGAATGATTTCTCCACGTCCGCGGCTGTTAAAGTAAGTCAATTTGTAGCTCGGCATGTCCAAAGATCTTCGGTAACGCTAAAAACAGATGTGTTTCTTTCTTGCTCGTTGCTTGTGCTGTAGCGTGTGTGTGGGCTTCTGATCACATGTTTAGATGACGTACAGTACTGTACTGTACAGATTGTACAGATCAAGATCATGACGTACCGTACTCTAGTACTGTACGCATGGGCAATTGGGCATATGAAATAAAACTATGACGAAGAACCACTGACAAGGAGTCAATTACTTAGCCAAAAGTTGAAAATGAGGCTCTATTATTTAGTGTTAATTTAATTTAATTACAGGGTTTTAAAATAAAATTGAGGAAAAGAAAAAGTATGGCTGTCGCGGTACGCCGTTACTAATTAAGCAACTGTTGATTAATGAATGCTTATGAATAGATAAGATAAGGTTATGTGCTATGTTTAATGCGCTTGTAGCTGATAATAGAATGGTAGAAATGCGATAGAAATAGAAGTTGTTAACAGTTAATTTACTGTAGGTTTGTAAGGTGTGTTAATCTCTAAAAATTGAGCCGTATATGGACGAAGGTTAAGCGTCTTAACACCTGATAGCTTGCAGCCATCTAAGTCTGAGAATATCGACATGTACGTATATTTAGTAATGGTATTATACTAATTAATGTAACTTGTAAAGTATGAATTCTCACCCGTTAATATTGGAATTCACTGTAGAAGCCCATTTAAGCGCGTGTGTTTGTAGAATAAAGTTAGTAATTGCTCAAGAAATGGCAAGACTCATATCGTGAAGAATAGTGTAATAATTAGTCAGTTGTCTGTAGAGATCAGCCGAGAAATCGAGTTCTCAAACACTGCTCTCATAGAAACTGAAAGTACTGGGAGAAATAGCCCAAGTTTTAAGTAACTACACTAGAGTTCTTTACTTTCCTTTGCCACAAGTGAGGGTTGTGACAATGGCGTTCAGTATTTGAAATTTTGAAAAGATTAGAGAAACTAAGCTGAGATAAAGATAAATTTGAAACTGGCTGTTATGTCTTGTGTCATCGATATATTTGCGTATACTCGTATGTACTGTGTACACTATACTGTACTCCTTACTTTAATTAATGAATGAATTACTGTCCACTCAGATATACAGTATGCTGTCCTGCAGCTTTAATCTTTTCCTAGAAATCACGTTTTCGTAGTGAGCAACAATTACAATGTTGACAAAAAGACAGATAATGTTAAGGTTATCACAGAGCTTAACATTATCTGTGTTTTGAACTCTAGTAATCCATTGTTTCATTTTATGCTTACCACAGAACTAGGGTCTGAATAGAAGATTAGCAATTCAGAACTTAATTCTAAGGTCATCAACGAGCATAATCACAGACCTTTACTCAAGTAATCCATAACTTAATTTTAAAGTCATTTAGATTGCTGATGGTAGCTGGTGTTTATGCGCCAGTACCACCCTAAAATGCTCAGCTTGATACTGTATCCGGGTTCATTTGAGGATTCAAGAACCTCGTCAAGATTTACAGTACTGTACTATACTATTATAGCAATTATCATTTGACAACTCCATTCACTCAATCGTTTAAGCATAAACAATTTTCTCGACAGCGCCAAGTCTAATATCTATTCCTTCCAAAACTGTCTCGTACTATCTTTTAATATCCTATTCAGCCACTCGATGCCCATTATATTGCTACCTATATATGCTGTAGAGATGTAAATGTAGCTGGTAATTATGCTTTAATATGGGCAACTTTATTGAAAGGGATTTGAAAACGACAAAGCATAGATAACATACAAAAGGAATGTTGCACTCAGCTCAAGTATAATATAATATTTTCCAGGGTACCAATCAAATACAAGTTATGGAGATTGGTTGCAAGTTGGGAATTGCACTGAATTACCAATTCTAATGGAAAACAAAGTCGCTGTAACATTACTGTATATTTAGTGATCGGTTTTCGGGCGCTTTTCTCTCCACGCCTTAATTCTAGGATTATTAGCTATGCGATCGAACAACCCATCCAAAGCAGGGACACTTTTAAAGATATCTTTGTTCATGCTTTGAAGGGTCTCGGCAGTGAGGAGAAAATATAAATCGCCAAGGGTCAACTAAAGACAAAATGCAATATTATTAAGAATATGTTGATAGCTTTACAGTATGCATCTGCAAATTGCAGCTTGGAATCACGTTACAAGTATCACTTAGTACTTACTGAGTCGCCAACGAAAAAACTGGTACCTCCTTCCTTATATACTTTTTCAACAGCACTTAACCATGGAGGAAGAAAATTTTCAGAGAAATCTTTCAGTTTTTCGGCCTGTAAATGATACCGGATGCGTCAATACATATTAACTTTCTGAAGTGAACAAACTATTACGGCACATGAATCACTGTATATTATTACTACGTGCTTAGAATAGTTTATGTACTTTCTAGGAATACCAAGAAGGTAAAAAAGGAATGTCTTAAAACATTCATTAATTTAAGAGTAGATCGAATAGAGTAGCGTAGCGTATTGTATATCATATTATAATCATATTGTAAATCTATGATGCTGATGCCTTACCTTTTTCGCTTCGTCCGCTTCGAAGAAAATACCAATAAGCTTAGTCATTACATCAGTAACAGCTCCTTGAACGGCGTAAACTTTGTATTCATCCGCACTAGTTTTACCAGCAAATCCTACAATATAGTATAGTTTATTATTATATCAGGTATTCAGATGATGAAGGTTTATCTAGCTATATCTATGGCATAAATGAATCAATACAACAAAATAAACTTCACAATCTTTCTGTGTGCCTTTATCGTAGTAAAATTCAAAAGATACGTATAACTACCGTAAACAAGATCAATGCAAATTATGACTAATTAAAGCCGTAAATAAGGAGTAATAAACGTAGAAGTGTACAGTAATAACATCCTACGGTGAATGATAAGAAATAGATAATGTAGGATGAGTAGCAATTAGATTTACTCGTACTGTATATCTTAAGTACTTCTACGAGGGTATAGCAAATGCCTACCAAATTCTCGAGCCAGATAGGCTGCAATTGCGTGACTCTGGCACAGTACTTTGTCATCAACTTCTAACATCGGCAGCTGTCCAAAAGGAGCCTTAGAATCTGCAATTTAGATTAAAACTTTTCAATCATTCTCATCGTAAATAATTTTTATGCGATGTAGTTATTATAGTTTTACGGCCTTCAAAAGAACAATACAAATTGTATGTGAATTCCTGATAGATTACCACTGATGGTTCAATTGAAAATTGTATAGAAGCAATAAACGGAAGTCATTTTGTTTTGCTGTATTAACAACATTAAAGCTATACTACGATTCAGAGGTGTATGCTTGATCTACAGTACTATCTCTATAGGTCCGCGTACTGCTAGAGAGATTTAAGTTGCACACTGAATTTCTCTACACTGCATTCTATTTCTACTGTCGATTGAAGCTGGATCACGCTGAATGTACATTACAGCACTAACCGGATTTCATCTTTTTCCATTCCTCCGAAGTAACACGAACATCTTCGTAAGGGACACCGGCTAAAGCGAATAAGTAGCGAATAATTTCGCCACGACCTCGACTGTTAAAGTACGTTAAACGGTAGCTCGGCATCGTGAAAATCAATTGGTAAAAATTGCGACAAAGATTTTTCAGCAAGCGTGCACTGCACACTCTGTGGATTGCTTAAAGCAGGGAAGATTTTGAAATTGTTATGACGTATTTGAAGTTTTCTTGTCTGACCTATCACTAGGGCTATCTACACTGACGTCACAAAGTACAGTACAGTACAGTACAGTACTGTACAGTGTACAGTACGGTACTCTACACGACATCATTGGAAAACCACCGACAATGACTAAGGGAAAAGTTGATAACCAAAACTCAAGGGCTGCCACTGCAGACACTAGCACTAGATATCACATTTACTGTCAGCAACAAAATGCTGACGAACTAACAGCTAATGTTAACGGTTACCACAGAGCTTAATCCTGGATTGAACTTAAGCAATCCATAATTTAATTTTATGGTTACTGCAGAGCTAAAGTATGAATAGAACATTAGCAATTTATAACTTGATATTTTAAGGTTACCAAGGAGCATCATCACATGGGACTTTTACTCAAGTACTGTAATCCATCACTTAATTTTGAAGTCATTTAGATTGCTACAGTAGCTGGTGTTAGCATCTTAGCAATTTATAACTTAATATTTTAAGGTTACCAGGAGCATAATCACAGGGGGCTTTTACTCAAGTACTGTAATCCATCACTTAATTTGCAAGTCATTTAGATTGCTACTGTAGCTGGTGTTTATGCGACAGTACTGTCCTAAAATGTTCAGCTTGATACTGTATCCAGGTTCATTTAAGGATTTAAGAATCTGGGTAAGATATACTGTACTGTATTATACTATTATAGCAATGATCATTTGATAACTCCATTCAATCGTTACAGCATAAACAATTTTCTCGATAGCGTCAAGTCTAATATCTATTCCTTCCAAAACTGTCTTGTATTATTTTCTAATATCATGTTCAGCCATTCGATCCCATTATACTGCATACAAAGACGCACAGTACATTGGTACCTACAGTAATATAGAGATAAGTAACGCAGCTGGTAGTTCTAATACGAGCAAATTTATTGAAAGGGATTTAAAGATCACAAGGCACACAGAACAAACAAGGGAATATTGGCACCAATCAGCTATAAGTTAGGGAAGTCGCTTACAATATACGTTAGGAATTGCAATACTAATTACCAATCTAAAGGAAAATAAAATCGCTGCAACTTTTCTGCATGTTTAAAATTGTGTTTTCGGGCGCTTTTCTCTCCAAGCTTTAATTTGGGGAATATTAGCTATGCGATCGAACAGCTCATCCAAAGCAGGAGCACTTTTAAAGATATCTTTGCTACCTTGGCTAAAGACTTGGAGGGTCTCACAGGCGATAAGAAAGTATATATCGGCAAGGGTCAACTAAAAGTAAAATGCAATTACAGTAAGAATATGTTGATAGTGATTACACAGCATATATCTATAAATTATAGCTTGGAGCTATCTCACATGTATTACTAAATACTTACAGAGTCACCAACGAAAAAACTGGTACCACCTTCCTTATATACTTTTTCAACAGCACTTAACCATGAAGGAAGAAAATTTTCAGAGAAATCTTTCTGTTTTTCGGCCTGTAAATAAATGGCACCGGATACGTAAATACATATTAACTTTCTACAGTTGACAAACTATTACATGAGTCACTGCACATTACTACGTGCTTAGAATAGTTTCTGTACTTTCCGCAAGTAACAAGAAGGTAATAAATAGATAATAACTTAAACCATCATAAAACATTGATTAAGATATCTAACGATAACTGCCCAGTAAATACCAGTTACTAGGAAATGCATTACATTGAATACAGTACTGTATTGTATGTCATATCATATTATTATAAATCTACGATACTGATGCCTTACCTTTTTAGTTTCGTCCGCTTCGAAGTGAACACCAATAATCTTAGTCATAGCATCACCAAAAGCTCCTTGAACGACGTAAACTCTGTATTCATCCCAACTAGTTTTACCAGCTAATCCTACAATATAACACATTATTACATCAAGTATTCAGATGATGAAGGTTTATCTAGTTATATCTATGGCTTAAATAAATCGATTAAACAAAGCAAAATAAACTTGACAATCTTTGTGTGTGCCTTTATCGTTGTAAAATTCGAAACATAAGTATAATTGTACAAGATCAATGCGAGTTATGTTTAATTAAAGCCGTAACTAAGGAGTAATAAGCGTACAAGTGTATAGTAATAACATCCTACAATTAACTGTAAGAAATAGATAAATAATTATGATGCAAGACGAGTAGCAATTAGATTTACTCGTATATCTTAAGTACTTATATCTTAAGTACTTATATCATAAATGCCTACCAAATTCTCGAGCAAGATAGACTGCAATTGCGTCACTTTGGCACAGTACTTTATCATCAACTTCTAACATCGGAAGTTGTCCAAAAGGAGCCTTAGAATCTGCAATTTAGATTAAAACTTTTCAATCATTTTCATCGTAAATAATTGTTTACACGATGTAGTTATTATATTTTTACGTAGTTAAAAAGTACAGTAGGAATATTATGCCAATTCCTGACAGATTGCCACTAATGGTTAAATTGACAATTGTATAGAAGCGATAAAAGGAAGTAAAGTAAATTCTGTTTCGCTGTCTTGACAACACTAAAGCTGTAGTACTACGATTCTGTAGATTGCGTACAGCTAGAGAGATTAGGATACATACTAAATTTCTTTGCACTACATTCTATTTGTAGATTGAAGCTGGATGACGCTGGATTGATTTTGGGGGGCAAAAATTAGCAATTTTTAAAAGTATATTACAGCACTAACCGCCTTTTATCTTTTTCCATTCTTCTGAAGTAACGCGAACATCTTCATAAGAGACATCAGCTAAAGCGAATAAGTAGCGAGCAAGTTCGGCACGACCTCGAGCCTCAAAGTACGTTAAACGGTAGTTGGGCATTATGAAATCGTAAAAGTTCCGACAAAGATCTTTCAGCAAAGCGTGCACGCTTACAGGAGACGTTGGAAGTCCTTCTGACGTACTTTACCTATTTAATGGTGAATTTATTAGGCTATAAACACTGACGTCACAGGTGACTGGAGCATCTTTAGGGTTGACTTATGACGTTCTACTAGGGGCGGGGCTATTCCGTTCTCTGCAAATAAACGTCTACTGTACACTGTACAGTACGCCCTTCGCTAGTGTACGACCATCAAATCAATATGGAAGAAAATAGCCAAATCATTTACGATCTCTGATAATGTGATGCCGTTTAAATTGATGAACATAATAAAAATAAGTCGACTCCTTTATTTCAGTTAATAATGAAAGTTTTTACCCTCAGTATTTGTGTTTAAAATGATGCAGACATGCATTAATGTACTGTACAGTACTATAAAATTTTCGATCAAAGTTTATTACACTTGAGTTGTCAGAAGTATTGGACAAGCGTTTCCATGTTGAATACTATTTTACTGTGAAGTAAATTTTATAACGGCCATACTGTTATTTATATCCTCTGCGGTACACTGTTACTACACTATCACTGCTGACTGTATCGATTACGTTTAGCAATAAATAATCTGCTGCTCCTGCAAACCGGAGAGCATAAATTCATAATCTGGTTGTGTTGTTCACTCTCTTGAGCATTATAGTATGCTAGCTTGTGCTTTAGTCGAGGTCTCAAGCATTTTCGCTACCATTCGTCGTAGAACACGGTAAATATGATTTAAATGCAAAGTAGCACATTCAAAAACCTAAAATATGAACCGAGGCTATTTGAGCATCTCATCAAGATTTAGAATGTATTCCTAAGTCTCTGTGTAGCAGTTAGGGACTTGAATAGTTCGATAGAACACCTCATTTCAGATATTTCCATACAAAGCGTCAACAATTCTCGTAATGGTTTCCAGTCTAACTTATCTTTCACCTTTAAACAATTTTATATCTATAATATTTTAATTCTCTATATCTATAATTTGCTCAAGTGTAGTATGACTGTTCTCTCTAGTACACTACACTCAGTAAATTAGATTACATTGTGTTTCTAAACTCGACGCGATCGTGTAATCTAGTCCGCTCTTACGGTTTAGATTTCACGATGTATTGCTGTTTATTTACTCGTGTATTCTTACTGGCTATGTAACAGTACCCGTTACAAAATCACATAAAGATATTACTTTACTTTACGAAAGGTAATATACTAGCAGCTATCCATCAACACGGAAAACTTCATTAGAGAGATTCCAAAATACAACAAAACTTTGATAACACTCAAAAGGTATGCTGAATTCGATTAAAGTATATTATACGTCGTATTTTTCTCAGTAAGACGAATAGCAATGCATTGTACAAGGTAGAAGCATACCAAATTCTCGAGCAAGATAGGTAGTAACTGTGCTGCTTTGCCATAATATTTTACCGTCGACTTCCAATATTGGTAGTTGTCAACAAAGAGCTTTACAATCTACAATTTTAATTAAAAATTTACTAAGGGTTAAAACAATTGTCATTGTGTAAACAATAGATAAAAATGGTAGATAAACAAATTTAAATTTTACCAAGCACAGTTATCGTGATTTCATACATAGTGCTCGAAAATTTTAAGATGATCTGTTAAAGTCATAGTTCGTATCGGAATTTTAACTAATTTACGTACACAGATGTTCTTAAACCACACTTTCAGAGTTCTTAGTGAGCAACAATTATAGTGTTGACGAACTGGCAGACAATGTTAAGGTCATCACTGTTATGACTACAAACTACAGTTACTACAGAGCTAAAGTATGAATAGAACATTAGCAATTCATAACTTAATTTTAAGATTACCAACGAGCATAATCACAGGGAGAACTTTACTCAAGTAATCCGTAACTTAATTTTAAAGTCATTTGGGTTGCTAATGTAGCTGGTGTTCATGCGGTAGTGCCGTCTTAAAATGCTCAACTTGATACTGTATCCAGATTCATTTGAGGATTTAAGAATCTCGTAAAGATTTTACTGTAAATATACTGTTATAGCAATTATAATTATCATTTGACAACATCATTCAATCGTTAAAGAACAAACAAATTTCTTAGAAGCTTCAACTATAAGTTAGGGAGATTGGTTGTAGTATAAGTTAGGAATTGCAATACAAATTACCAGTTCTAAAGGAAAACAAAAGCGCTGCAACTTTACTGCATGTTTAGAAATCTGTTTCCGGGCGCTTTTCTCTCCAAGCTTTAATTTTGGGAATGTTAGCTATGCGATCGAACAGCTCATCCAAAGCAGGGGCACTTTTAAAGATATCTTTGTCAAGCATTTGGAGGGTCTCGCCAGCGAAAAGAAAATGTAAATCGCCAAGGGTCAGCTAAAAGTAAAATGCAATAACGGTAAGAATAAGTTGATAACGATTACACAGTATATATCTGTAAATTATAGCTTGGAGCTATCTCACATGTATTACTTAGTACTTACTGAGTCACCAACGAAAAAACTGGTACCACCTTCCTTATATACTTTTTCAACAGCACTTAACCATGAAGGAAGAAAATTTTCAGAGAAATCTTTCTGTTTTTCGGCCTGTAAAAAAATGGCACCGGATGCGTAAAAACATATTAACTTTCTACAGTTGACAAACTATTACATGAGTCACTGCATATTACTACGTGCTTAGAATAGTTTCTGTACTTTCCACAAATAACAAGAAGGTAATAAATAGATAATAACTTAAACCATCATAAAACATTGATTAAGATATCTAACGATAACTGCCCAGTAAATACCAGTTACTAGTAAATGCATTACATTGAATACAGTACTGTATTGTATGCCATATCATGATCATATTATAAATCTACCATGCTGAAGTCTTACCTTTTTAGTTTCTTCGTCCGTGTAGTAGTGAATATCAATAAGCTTAGCTATCAAATCATTAACAGCTCCTTGAACGACGTAAACTCTGTATTCATCCCAACTAGTTTTACCAGTTAATCCTACAATATAACATATTATTACATCAGGTATTCAGATGATGAAGGTTTATCTAGCTATATCCGTTGCATTAATAAATCGATTTAACAAAGCAAAATAAACTTGACAATCTTTTTGTGTGCCTTTGTCGTTGTAAAACTCGAAACATAAGTATAATTGTACAAGATCAATGCGAGTTATGTTTAATTAAAGCCGTAACTAAGGAGTAATAAGCGTACAAGTGTATAGTAATAACATCCTACAATTAACTATAAGAAATAGATAAATAATTATAGTGTAAGACGAGTAGCAATTAGATTTACTCGTATATCTTAAGTACTTATACAGTATTATCAATGCCTACCAAATTCTCGAGCAAGATAGACTGCAATTGCGTCACTTTGGCACAGTACTTTATCATCAACTTCTAATATCGGAAGTTGTCCAAAAGGAGCCTTAATGTCTGCAGTTTAGATTAAAACTTTTCAATCATTTTCATCGTAAATAATTGTTTATATTATGTAGTTATTATATTTTTACATAGTTAAAAAGTACAGTAGGAAAACTATGTCAATTTCTGACAGATTACCACTAATGGTAAAATTGACAATTGTATAGAAGCGATAAAAGGAAATAGAGTAATTTTATTTCGCTGTCTCGACAGCATTAAAGCTGTAGTACTACGATTGTGTAGATTGCGTACAGCTAGAGAGATTAGGATACATACAGAATTTCTTTGCACTACATTCTATTTCTAGATTGAAGCTGGATTGATTTTGGGGGCAAAATTAGCAATGTTTAAAAATATATTACAGCACCAACCACTTTTTATCTCTCTCCATTCTTCCGAAGTAACGCGAACATCTTGATAAGGGACATCAGCTAAAACAAATAAATAACGAATAACTTCGCCACGGCCTCGAGCGTCAAAGTACGTTAAACGGTAGCTGGGCATTGTGAAATCAATTTGTAAAAGTTCTGATAAAGACTAGTAGACGCTGTTTGCTGTAAACAGGGGAGATATCGAAGTAGTTTTGACGTAAAGTACTTGAAATTTTCTTGTCTGACCTATCCTCAAACTATCAACATTGATGTATAATTTGTCTCGCTGATGAGAATTGTGATGTTCTTTTAGATTAGGCGTAGACTGACCAATGCGACCATTCTGTACAATACCCCTCCCCTCTAAAAGTAAACAGTTTTTCAGCGCGAGTTTTATTCTTACGGAGCAGCTGCAGTCCATCCTACTGTACTGGACAGTACTATAGAATTTTATACGATTACGTATTGCGATTTGCCCCCTGCTGCAAACTGGAGCCCAAATTTTGCCAAAGTATCGAGCATTTTTCGCTATAATTCATCATGTAACATGGTAAATATGATTGCACTCAGTCAATCACCACAGTGTAGTTATACACGCTATCACTTTGCTTCAACTAGGACTGTGAGCTAGTAGTACTATTCTGTACACTGTACAGAATACAGTATCGTATAAAATGCAGACTTAAAAATCCTTTTCATAAGCTGATAGCACCGTCTTAACCGAGGTTATTTGAGCATTGCTGCGCAGCAGCTACAGACTTCAACAGTTCGACATGACACCTTATTTCAGTTGTTTCCATACAAAGCGTCAAAAATTTTTGTAATGGTTTCCAATCGAACTTATTTCACCTTTAAACAATTTTATATCAGTGGTACTTTGTTTAAGTGAAGCATGGCTGTTCTCTCTAGCACACTATACCCAGTAAACTACAATGTGTTTCTAAACCCGACGCGATCGTGTAATCAAGTCCTCTTTCACACTTTACATTTGATGATGTATTGCTGTTTATTTACTCGCAAATTTTTGCTGGCTATGTAATAGTGCCTAATACAAAATCACATAAAGATATTACTTTACGTTACCAAAGGTAATAAATATACTATCTAGCAGCTATCCATTAATACGGGCAACCTTACTAAAGAGATTTCAAAATGCAACAAAACTATGATAACCCTCAAAAGGTATGCTGAATTCGATTAAAGCATATACGAGTGTCTTTCTCAGCATACCAATAACCAATAAGCTGTGGAAAATTGATTATTGCATAGTTTAAAAATTGAATTTACCCTACATAACTATCATCCTCTAGGAAAATAGTAGACACTATTACGAAACAGCTTCTTTAGAAATCTGTTTTCGGGCGCTTTTCTCTCCACGCTTTAAGCTCGGAATTATTAGCTATACGATTATACAATCCATCCAAACCGGGGCAAGATTTAAAGACCTGCTCGTTAACGCCTTTAAGGCTCTCACCAGCGAAGAAAAAGTATAAATCGCCAAGAGTTATCTTGAAAAGAAAAACATGTAATACTTAGAATATGTTTACAGCAATTCCGTTCTCCATGTGTGCATAACATAAGCATAATGAAAAATTATAAGTTATAGAATCATGGCTTCCCTAGGACTTACTGAGTCACCAGCGAAAAAACTGGTACCGCCTTCCTGATATATTTTTTCAACAGCAACTAACCAAACTGGCAAAAATTCTTCACTTAAAGTTTTCTGTTTTTTGGCCTGTACACATGATATCATGGAAAAGAATGTCGAAATTTAGAAACATTTAATCGAATTACTGGAAATTATTACATGCTTAGAGCTATCTATGCATTATACAGGAATACCGATAAAGTAATAAAATCTTCGTTGAGATAGAATACATTAAGGATGCATAAAGTATCAGTTGCTAAGAAATGTAGTACAGTACAGTTTTGCATAATGTTAAAAAGGAATTGCATCACACATTAACACCTAACCTTTATCGTTTCATCTTTTTCAAAGTGAATTTCGACAAACTTAGTCATCAAATCACCAACAGCTGCTTGAATAGCGGAAATTCTGTATTGGTCCATGTTCGTTTTACCGGCCAAATCTACAATACAGTATGGCATGCATACATCCACATTCGATATATCAAGTTAATGAAGGTTTATCTAGTCAAATCAACTGTATAAATGAGCAGAATAAATCTATAATTTTTTGATACGTCCTTATACGCGTATATGTAGTATTTGTAAATTCATAACATGCAGATATATAGTATAGCAGCAACTTTAGTAGTGCCGCATTATTCCTTATAATTCTTATGACTACATTGGATTCATAAGACGAGTAGCAGCAATACGTTGTACAAGGTAGAAGCATACCAAATTCTCGAGCAAGATAGGCAGCAATTGCGTTGCTTTGGCACAATACTTTGTCATCAACTTCTAATATTGGCAGTTGTCCAAAAGGAGTCTTACCATCTACAATTTAGATTAAGAATTTATTTTACTAATTTTCACGATAAATAAATAAATTTCAATTATAAATTTTAGGAAGCACAGTTGTCGTGATTTCGTGCACAGTGTTTGAAAAGTTTCAATTTACAGATGATCGATTAAAATTATAGTTCGTATCGGAATTTTAACTATTTGTAATAAAATCTAAAAGTAATCATTATAATTTCCTTTTTTAGCACTTCAAAATATAAGGAGAATGACTACAATGCAGTCTTTGCAAGAACCGATAGCATTGCAAATTCAACTTTGTTTTAAAAGACGTACAACATTTTGTAATTGGAGAAAAGTGAGAAAGGTACAGTAATTGATTTGCAGTTGTTGGCAAAATTGTTTGTATATTGTAGTGGAGTGGCAAAAAAGTAAGTAAAATGAGAAAGGCCGAGGAAGGCCAATCGCCGCCCACTATCACTTCATAGAAAAGAGAGACCCGATAGACCTGATGAACTTGACGTACTGTATTTCCAAAATTGATCTACCGTAATTGCATAAGCTGTAGTGTCGACTACAGCAATCCTACTAATATAGAGTACATTACAATACGTTCTATAACATCATATTTCTTTACTTTGAGTAGTAGATCGATTTTAAAACGGGCCGCGCTAGAAGGAGTTGCTGATATTTCAAGTCAACTAGTTGGAACAGCTAAAAGCTTCGATCAACATCTCTTTTACTTTACGTATCAAGGCAATCAATACTAACCGGCTTTCATCTTTCCCCATTCTTCCGAAGTAATACGATTATCTTCATAGGCGACGCCAGCTACAGCGAATAGGTAGCGAATAATTTCACCACGACCACGAAGGTTAAAATAGGACAATTTGTAGCTCGGCATGACGAGATGGAGAAGATTGATTCAGACTAAATACTGTCAATTATTGAACGTGTTAATAGCTCTAGCAAATGCAGGCCGAAATGGAATAATGAAAGGTTCAAGTCGGTATTTATTTGACTTTGACTGAAGATAGTACTGTACAGTGTACAGTACATTGTACTGCACATTGCTGTACTGTGGGCCGTAAACAGCATGACAGTGCAATTACTTGTACAGCCAACGTGTCATGTTATATCATTATGAGGTGAAAAGTATGACGCGTATTTGTTGTTGTTCTTATTATGACAGTAACCTCCATGGTTTGACCTTAATGTTTTGGGGTATCAAAACGCTGAGTCGTGCTCAAGACGGGTCACATGACAATCAGCAGCGTGCTCTCATTGGCCACTCCACAAGATAATGGTTGTCTTGCGCTTGCATATGCTTTCTGTACCAATCTCACGCACTCCAAAAAGCTTTCGCGATTTGCAAATGACCTAAATTGCGAATTTGACATTGGAGTCTGAACTAGACGTCTGGCTGATACTGTACCTCAGGGTCTCAAAGCTTTCACGATTTGCAAATAACCTGATTGATGAATTGGACGTTTGAGTTTGAATTCGGCATCTGGCTGATACTGTACAGTATGATTCTGTACTCACTGTTAACTTCAGCCTTAATCATCAGACGAATGTACATACAGTACAATATCAGTCATTACGTCGATCTTTCTAGAAAAGTCAGGAGTATTACCTGGAGTGTACGTACGTATAGTGGACACTGTTATCTACATAGCACCATTATGCTATGATCAATAAATAGTTAATTGATGGTTAGTATATCCCTGTCGTAAACGAGTTCCTAAGTTCTATGGAAGACATGATGTCCAAAATTCTTATTTTATCAACATTGATGTGTTCATACTGTCTGTTAGCTGCTTGGTTGATTTTGTACAGTATGGTATACGCTTTCAGTCATAACGTCGAGTGGAAATGACTAGAAAATGATAGACTGCCGAATTTATTTTCCATATCCCCTACCCAGTACTATACTGTACAGTACAGTACATCATACAGTCATGATGAATATTTACTCTACGTTTCGGGTTCAGTAAACACGAAGGCAGATAGGTTAATGAGGTTTATTATAAGACAAACCGAGAATACAGAGACAGTTACAGTACAAAATCAGGGAATATAACAGCTAAGAAGCTTAAAGAGAGAGATGTACACAGCTAAAGAGCACTATTATAATTAAAGATACTCCGGAGGATAGCATCTTATACAGTACTGAAGAAAGATTTATCCTCAAGATTCGATTCGATTCAATGATTTTACTAATACAAGTACAGTACAGTGTACAGTATTTGTTACAATACGTACTGTACACTGTACACTGTAGCTCTAGAGTGAAGCCAGTCATGCGTAGTCTACGTTACGCAGTGTTCCTCCATTTTTCGTGAAAATGTCGACAATCTTTCGTGTCGTCAAGTTAACAAGATTTACTGGGTTTTCCAACTCAGCCTATGCAATTCGCAATTCTCAATTAAAAACTCGACTGGTTCCAGCTCGCAATGTAACCTCAAGAAGTCGTGTCAGTACTCTTAAAAGAGCTGTTCGTAGAACTAAAATTGCGTCTGAAGAGAGCGCTTTTGCGTCATGTAAGTGATACGTAGGCTGGTTGATTTTCTATCTATCGATAGAAAAGAAAACGGAATTAATTTACTCTTGTTCGTCATTTTATGTACCTTTGCATCCATTTTCCTGATCATCCGTTGAATCGCTTAACATGGTGAATGAATAGCTACCAGTGATCATAAACTCATAACAATTCATAGCCCTGAAGTACTATAAACTACCACAGATGGACACAACGTTTGTTGTCTGATCTCTTGGCCAATCGTCATTTCCCACTGAACATTTACTTGTTATTATCAATACGTGCGGAACGTAGTAACCCAAAGTAAATGTATAATTTAAACAAAATCGAAATACATTCATTTTCGGGATTTTACTATTTAATGTAGTTCTACAACCTGCCTGGGATGGATGCCTGATCAAATGATATCTCGCATACGTCGTATAGTATGTACTGTACAGAACACTTCATGAAGCCGCAATATTACGTCATCCATACTCCATTTATACTTCATGGACTGTGTTAGTAGAAAAGTACAGAAATTATCAATAGTAATCTGATGTAGTGTCCATATCTTATTATAAGTTAAGTAGACTGGGCTGGAAGCTGGAAATCCTAAAATCGCTGGTAAAATTTAAAAAAATATCCGTACAAGAAATGTATGAAACAGAACGTCTTTTATTGATATCAACTTGTTGAATTTCCATACTCATTTACTCTTCATATTTAGTAGCTTACTACTGCACCCGTTAAAAAATAATGGATAATTATAACGCCTATACTATTGATGATCGAATAGTACTAACTTCTCTTTCCTTCAATCTAGCTGGAAAGTATGGACTATTGGCAGTGGCAGGTGCCAGCGCAGCAGGTATTGGAGCATTATGCTACTACGGACTGGGATTATCAAATCAGATTGGAGCAATCGATAAAATGGCGTAAGTCCTTAGACCTACATTAGTTCACAATAAGTATGTAAACGGTCTAGCATACCATACTATAAATTGCCAAATTAATCAAGTAATCCGTATCATGGTCTTGTCTCTCTATCGATAACTAATTTTATACGTAAGGTAATTTATATGTATCCCAACCGGCTTATTGTTTACAGAGTATAATATTATATCAGTGATAAGATGCAGAACTGCGTTTATTGAGCACTGCATTTATTACAGAATGCTACTACAATTACGTCCTTTATAGTTTTAGTTATTAGTAATAAAGAATAAATGGTTCAATTCAAAACTAACTATAGTATACCCGTATATACGTACTGGACACTTTTTACTGGGAATTATATTCGATAGTGTACTGCATTTAAGCCACAGAAGAAAAGTACGACCGTCGGAATTTAGTATTCTGTATATTAAATCTTGATAGGATTTTAGTTTTTTACACCTTATAGAATAATAATCAGTTGATGTTAGACATCCAGTAAATTATTTTAAAAATATTTAAAACATTCCAACGTTTTACTATGACCAGGATTTGGCCGCAATATGTTCGTGATCGTATTAAGGCTAGCTACGGCCACTTGATGGTTGGACTAGGAGTAACAGCAGCATCTGCTGCATCACTGTACCGGACGAGATTCGCATACAAATTTATGACAGCAAACCCACTCTTGGTAAGATTACCGTAACAATTATGTACAGTAGTTAATTAGACGTTTAAACTAGCTAATCGTACCATTGGTACTTAGTACACTACCTTGAACATTTCTGTTAACTGCTTCCCAATAGTAGACACTAGGAAATCAACTTATTGTGTTAAAAGTATAATATTTTTGTATAGTTTTTATAAGATTTTTTTCAAGTTCGTCTCACTGATAGTTGCCGTATAGTGTAGATTCATAGAAAAACGCTATAATGCATTTATTCTATATGTCCTTTCTAATTCTTACTGTAGGCTATCGGTGGCAGCTTAGCTGCAATGATTGGCACCGCTTATATATGCCAATCGATGCCATACCAGGAAGGACTATTGAATACCAAACATCTTGCTTGGCTTGTTCATACTGGTACTATAGGATTTGTGCTTTCTCCACTAATGTTCATGGGTGGACCTTTGTTAATGCGCGCAGCCGCTATAACAGGCGGTGTAGTAGGTGGCTTATCCATGATCGCTGCCTGTGCGCCGAGCGAAAAATTCTTGACTTGGGGTGGCCCACTTGGCTTGGCTTTAGGAGGCGTTTGCATGGCATCGATTGGTAGGGCGACATATATATATATATATTGAAATTATAAAGCGATACCTTAAATGTGTACAGTAGACTAACATGCGACGAGTTTACATATTTTTACCATTGCATCATGTTATTTTAGGCTCTGCTTTCATCCCTGCAACTGGCATGCTTGGCGCTGGCTTGTATTCTATTTCATTATACGGTGGGTTACTCGTATTTGGTGGATTACTTCTTTACGATACACAAAAACTGGTCAAAAAGGCCGAGACACACTCTTTATATCATCCGGTCAAATATGATCCTATCAATGAGTACGTAAAATTTAAATCGTGTTTTAATACGTCCTACTTGTACTATTGTTGATCGGCAATTTTTTAAATGTGAATAGGTCAATCGGTGTTTACATGGATATCATCAATATCTTTATACGCATTGCAACAATCTTAGCTGCTGGTGGCGGCTCTAGAAGACGATAGTTAAGCTAATATAAGCTTCTAATTGTACGCTTAACCTTACTGTTAAATTACTTGTATTATATACTCCTCATATAACGCCTTGAGCTATTAAATTGAGCTTCTAATTATATGGCTGAAATACTTTCAAAATTGGATTCTTATGTTTACGCGCAAGCTCTACTCTATATCAAGAAATGAATAGTATATCAGCACTACCTTCGATTTTGTTTGTCATCGCTTACAAATATTTAGCTAAAAAATTAAAGTTTTGCTTGACGTGAAATATTTGTAGCAATATCATAAATTGCATGTATAGTGCTGTAATGATGATTTACGTTTTGACTTTTAATAAAGTAACAAATGATTAATAAAATAGTGAAATGCGAATTTTTTTGGCTTTGATAATATAATAGTACCATTTTTGATCGAACAAAAAGTGTAACAAAGAATCGATATAGGAGGAATAACTTTAGCATTGGACAAAGATGTGTAGCAATTAGATGCAATTCTAAGTAACTTCTGAAATTATGTTCGATAATGTTAGGAGCATATTTGTTCCTTAAAAATTAATTGTGTGGTACAGTATAAGTAGAGACAAGGCTGAGCTCATCATCTATTTGCTCTGTAATTTTTGGCATTGAAGTGGAAAATAGAGGATCACTGCATCCCTAAAATTGGCTTACTTAAAGTAGAATGTAAAGTGTACAGAGAGATGCTTAGATTTCTCTGATAAATCATCATCTCTATTTATAAATTATGGAACAGATTATTTCTGCATCAGAATATCGATTAAGTTGCTGTCATGATCTGATCACGATTTTGCTGTTCCATATCTTTTCTATAGTTTCTAAAACGTTATTGAAGTCTAGTAAATAAGCAATATTTAAATAGCAATGATCATTTCTGCAGTACCAGATAAGACGTTATCCTATTGTGAGCTACAACTCAATCAAGTACAAAGAGGTCTGCTCCGCAATTCTTTACCAATATTTATTCAGCTATTCTATCTCAATCCAGAGGGCAACAACATCGAGAAAGCTACGAAATAAAATTAATTAATTAATTATACACCAATTTTTAAAAAGAAAAAAAGTATACCCGAATGGGCTCAGACGGGAATCGAACCCGTGACCTCGCGCACCCAAAGCGCGAATCATGCCACTAGACCACTGAGCCACTTCTTCCAATACCGTTATTTTTTACGTATTTGAATCATTTTTATGAAAAATGACTCAATTCAATTGATACACCGTTAACTATAGCTTAGCAACTAGCGATACGCAATCAACTGCCATTTTCTATATTCTAAAGCGTATATAAATTCCTTTCGACGTACTAGCGATAGATACATACGAATAGTGAACAGTATTTAAGTCTGTTTGACGTAAATCATCAACATCAATGCGTTATTTACGAAAATTTGAGTAAATAATAACTGTTATGATCGAATTGGCTTAGATAGCTCAACATTGTAACCACCATTATAATTCTTAGTATGGCATCGTTGTTAGCCAATTTATTTGTCTGGAGTCAGCGCTGTTTAGCATCTAGTAAGTCAATTTTGATAATATTCTTCAAACTGCGATAACTTAAATTACTTTGATTGATACATTTTCTACATCGAAAGCTGGAAATCGTAATCACAAATTAATTAGTGTACAGTGTACGATCTGTATACCAACAAAACCGAATAGTATTTTGTTAATCTGAGAACTAATAGTTTCTGTATATTTGCGTAGCTTTCATCAGATGGATTACTATTTCGTATACATCGTCAATTACAGTGAAAGTGTATCCTTAATACAGTCGAGATAAATCTTCAAAATACGGTTCTGTTAACTATGAGTAATAACTTTGATTCTAGTAATCATGATATTTTTAGTAACGAAGAAATAGGGCACACAGTAGAATAGAGTGCTTGCAATAAAGCTACTTATTAGTCAAGCCGAAAATGATAACTATGATAGAAAAGATACTTTGATTAGAGCATTATTTCTGGTCGATAACTCACAGCGGTGTTTACATCATCAATTCATTATAGGCCTTACGACAGGGATTCATTATTATCATGATAAGAGCTCAGGTAAAGATTTATCAGATATTAATATCTTCAAATAATTAGGACTGATAATAAAATTGCAGTCATTTGAAAATACCGGAGCATCAAGAATCGTATAACGTTAATGATGATTAAATAGCCTACTAAAAGTATTGGATACTGATAGTTATAGTTTTCATACCACAAGGTGTTTCATCTTGTAGCATTCCCAACTTTGCAGTTGCGGCGCTAATTGGATAAGATAATTCTTCGAATTAAATATTCTTATCCTTTAAAATAGAAACAATTTACTGAATCTACTGTAAAGTAAACCTTTCTAGAGTAAAGATTATCTAGGATGGCTTCACTATTAATTAATGCCAATCTGCCAGTTTAAAAACTAGAGTTACTTCTGATCGTCGATCATCTGTAGCTTAATCATTACTCACATGTAAAGAAGGCCTAGTCGATATTTCAGCTTGCGTTTAATCTATACATAAATATATCAAAAATATATTACTATGATAATTGAATGTTACTTAATAATTATGTATCACTCCCGCTAAAGGTCAATCAGATGAATCGTATCTGGATTATAGAAGGCATTGGGCAGAGAGTAAGAACCGTTGGCTTAATTAAAATAATTGAGAAATTATTATCTACTTAAACTCGCATATACATACTTCACGTCTATCTACCTGTGAAAATGATTGATTTGGTCTTACTGTAAATGTAGGTCGAGACATAACCTGGTTTCTTAAAAGTCAGGGGAAAAAAATCAGAGATCACTTAAGAGAATCACTGGTAAAAACCTTTTAAATATTTGCTTATATTATTATTTGCTTGCGTCAAGTGGATTATTTATCAGTTATAACACAATCAGAAAGCCAACTGCTAGTTAATCAGAAGAGATGAATGTTGAGCGAGTACAACGAGACGCGAGCACAGGAAACCTGAATTATCATATATATCCATTACCTATATTCGTAGATTTTTCTTGAGTAATAAAAAGCTAGAGCCTTATATTTAACTTAATAATTGTATCATATAGTACATGGAAAGTCATCATGGCAATACATTAAAACAAGTCTAGTTACGATCATATATTATATGATGAATGGCCTGCAAATGATCATGCTATTATGGTTTATCGATATTTTTCATTGTTTTGTAGGAACTCATGGCAAACCATCAACCCGTTCACGTTCATTGGAGAAGCGATCATCTAATTTTAGTAAGTTAAAGCGGTATTAATATTAATTACAAACAATCCATACAATCGATTTGAATATTACCTATATTCACTTATGCTATAAATGCATAGCTAAATTACTTTGCAATTATTTAACATTTGCAAAGTTTATTATTTAGATTGATTTAAACATTTCATTTATTGATACTATAACGAAGAATAATAAATAAGTGGTTAATTCAACCGGACTAGTAGTAAAAATATTTTTATTACTTTATGATTAGCAAATTCTAATTGTTAATCTTTCTTTATTTTTATGACAATTTACTCAACATGGATTCTAGGTAATCTTGAGCAATGGGATTATGATATCGTTCTTAACTGCTCAACATTGCCCTGATGTTGAACAGATTTTAATCGATAAAACCTTAGTCAGTAAATTACATGGAGACCAAATAAGCGATGGTAGGTGATAATAGTCGTAATTACTAATACAGAATGCTTACCAGCGTATGGCTACGCTACCAAAAGCAGTATCGTAAGTGTAATGATGACATCTTTAACACACAGATTTATTTATTATTATACTTTAGTTAGCATTGGAAATGATTATTTGCTAATTCTACACGTCGATAAATCGAAGTTAACACTGGTACTTCACAAGTGTGTAACTGAGATGAAAAAACTTGAAAAATTATCAGCATTTGATCCCAAGGTAATAAAAGCATTAACTCATACTCAATTAACTTGATTGACATAGATTAATATCATTTTGTACATTAGTCGTTCGTTATAAATAACACATATGTTATACATTCGTCTAATCCAATTTTCTCAAGTGCCAATTCCTATCTCAAGATTATAATCCGGGAAAACCAGCCGGAGTAAAACCCAAACTATCTGTGAATGTGACTAAAGACCGGGTAATTCTAACAAAGGCATAATAAGCATCTTATTTCCAATACTATACGCTAGTTTGTAAGAAACTTAGATATAATAAACTCCTTAATGTTAAAAATGTATTTGTGATGGATTTTATCAAATAGTTTATAGTATGGTGGCCATCTCCCGACTATAATTCTCGAGCTCATAACGATGTTACCACACATCAAGAGAACATAATTGCAGGCTCCATTAATAGGTACAATAGATTGTAATGTTAGCACTATTCATTACATAAATATTTTACAATGGAACTGATCAAGAGAACATATAACTCTTAATCAGATCTTCTCAGCCTCCGATACAAATTACTCGTACGTATCGAACTATTGGTAATCCTCTGAGTGTATATTTTAGGTATGTTAGCTAGCGATTCCGTATTTTTATATCCATAAATCTTATTGTTTTAGTTTTATGTTTTTAAAGGATGAAATTACATGCTTAGTATTACGCATCGAATTCATGTTTGACTTGATAAATAATCTGACGAAGGAATATTCTAATTTAGTGCTGTAAAATTTGATCAATTTATCACAATGGAAACACAAGCTGATGAAAATATTATAGAACGACATATAAATGACCTTAGTAAGGACGAGGTAAGATATATTACCTAGGATAGGGAAAATGTATGAATTATCCTTCATTTAATATTGATCAATTTATCTGTCTCGAATCTAAATCTTATTCTAGGAAAATTTTTCAGTCTCAAATAAAATTTCTGTTCCCGGTAATGCACGTTTATCAAATATTATATTAGATTACTGTGAGTACCATCCTGGGCAAGCATATTTTAACAATTCTTATATAGGTTTTGTTACTTGCTGTCAACCCAATCATGCAGAAGACAAATTTATTATTGGTTGTAATGACGGAACTATCGTAAGATTTACTTATTTATGCAATATTATATGATATTAAATTTCAGCATATAATGAAAAGTTTTTCTAACGAACTTGTTACAGGTATGTTATGATGAAAATTGTGAAAGCAAATCGGCAACAAAATCTGCTGTGGTAAGGTTATATCTGAGATAATTCCAAAATAGACTTATAGACCTACTCTAAGGCTTATAACATGCTATTTTATAACGATTAAAATGCCATATTGAAAAATTTACGATTAAATTATAAGGATCATCCAATTTATATCCAGTGGCACTGGGACGATACAATTTTTATAGTGGCCAATGATGCCGGCGATTTTCAGGTTTACATACGAGTTAATTGTCAATTTATACTATGATAATTCAGCTTTATCTGCTTGATCCTTCTTAGTAGAAAAGTTGCCTATGTGCCATATTGTGGATTGCTGTAACTATTTGGAAATAGCTTGATTTCAAATATAATATTTGCTTTACTTTGACTTATGCGTATAAAATTTATAGTGGCAATTAATGGTTAAAAAAATATAAGAATCGATCATAAATATTTCTAATCAAATTCTACAAATCTATCTTAATCATCACCATACTCCATTTATAATATTACAAATAAACTTAACCTCTGCTGTAGAGCCTAATATAATTACTGTACTATATTATTAATGAACAGCAATTATATACTTTGATCTATTCGCTAACATCAGTTATTTTTTAGCTATTCGATATAGCCCTATCCGAATTTCCAATTCATATGTTAACTGAGGAACCAATGAAACTGAATCATTTAGATCTTGCTAAGTATTTGGTGTAAGTCAACTTGAATTAAGTTAACTGATAACAATCTCACTAAGACTGGCTTAAATTTAAGGGCACTTGCCGATGCTTTTATTTTAAATGTGTATTATGGCGACTAAATTGTTTGCTATCGGCTACTGTGTTCAATAGGCCTCCAGTCCATCTTGTATCCGTTACATGGTCACCAGATACAAGTTTACTTGGTCAAGGAAATGAGCGTTTTAAATCTTACATTGATATTGCTCTTGTTCTATCAAAGTATAACTCTCATAATTTTACCCAGTTCGATTCTCCTAAATATAATCCTGTCATTAAAGCTACGCAATTTTAACTTTTATATGTAAAATATTTGTTAATAGAGGACCAATTGCCATTTTACGGCTAGAAATTGGGGTTTTTAATAATGGACGTCTAGGACCTATCGAAATTACAAATGAGTATCTAAAACAAAATCAATATGAAGAGGTATTTATCTAACGGCTTGCATTTAAGAAAAAATTGGATTACACTATAACTTATAGATGCAATTATTGTAATAATTTCTTTCTAAATATATAAATACACCGTTATAGGCCGTCAGCATATTATCCAATCTTGACTGGAATAGAGAAGGTCACATATGCTTTTCATGTTTGATGGCTATCTGTAATGAGATATTTAAGAACGATTTGGACGAAGACAGTGAATGTAAGGATATTCACTTAAAATCTGTTTCTAGTTTATTTCATAATTACTGTATTATAAACTTTAATTATGGTATCTATTTCTCAATATTTGATAAAGCTGATATAATTATCCTAAATTATTTTATAGTACTAATTGACAGCGCAATCGGTACCTTTTATAATCCAAAGCAAACTTTACATGTAAAAATTGCTGACGAATTTAAACAAATTGTAGAAGGACTACTACAACGCTTATTCGACAATTTTATTAGGTACTATTCATTTTAAACTAAATAAATTAAATTTAATATAATAATTACTATTGGAACATTAAGCTCTATCAAATCCTTTAACAATACCATTAACGCCGATCTACTGTTAGACGAAAAAGTTTTGAAAAAGCGTTCTACGTAGCCGATCGGTTAGAAAACAGAGAATTATTTATGGTAAGCACTACTACAGTTATTGGTGGCAATTTGTATTGACAGTAATTTCTGTAATTGCGTAAAGATATATAGCAAAGACAGAATTCTAATCAAAAAAGCTTATAGTTAATGCTTTTTTATGACGATAAAAGGCTAATCAAGCTAAAAGTAAAAGAATATATATCTTCATAGGATCTGTACTACGTAGCTATGGATTACAATGAATTAACACTGGCTTATGCAGCGAAAGCTAAAGCAGACGAAATCAATTCTAGAATTTTAAGCGACGGTTATTCTATAACTTGTTAAAATTCTAACTTATCACTTTTAAGGCGTAAATGCTATCGTGCTTAAACAGAATATTCTCCATTATAGAAAACGTGGATAATTCTGATGCAGTCACCGAAGACACATCGCGAAACTTTGAACTATTGAATGCAGAAGCTAAACGAATAAGGGATGGAGGTTAGTAAAGTGATAGCAAATTTATCTATGACTTTAGCATTCTTATTTGCTCTGGGATATTTTAAAATGTACAGTAGGAATTTGAATAATTATAATTGAGCATCACTAACTCATATAACTTATATCATGCATTTCAGAAATTCCCGATCAAATGGTACGTGACAGAAACTGCCTTAATGCAATTCGACAGTTTATATGTACTCAATATAGCTTTTACGTTCTTGAAACGTTCTCGAGTCAGATTTCAATTAGAATACCAATAGACATTGCTTTAAAATTATTCTTATATTGTTGCTTTCTTTTACCTGCTACTAGAAACCACAAGCAAGTTCTATTGTACATTTTGGGATATCGTAAAATTGCAGATATTGTCATATCTGTATCAGCATTTATAGTTTCATGATACAGACAAAAACCTTGATGGATAATTATGAAAACTATTATGTAAATATGCATTTCATAACTTTTTATTATATCATCAACTTGGATATTAAAAATTCAGATCTTATCACTTTTCATTTATGCATGATATATGACAAACAAACAAACTTCACATTTCGCGTAGATCGTTATTCATTTTATTCTGGCTTCCGTAGTAATAGATGAGGGTGTGATGTATAAACACTAAAAACTATGCATGCAAGTAAAATTTGGTTTTACCTCTTTTCATAGTGTCGAAATTATTAACATCTGCTTGAAAGAATATACCGGAGATACAAGATAACCTCTTAAATTTGATACCATATCTGATACTAATAAAACAGTATCTGTCAATTCAAAATATGATTTCCAAAAAAATTATATGTACATTTAAAATAACAGCTACGAATTCAATTGCCTAGTATACATCATTCGCTCATTGCTGAGCAGCACCATTATGATGAAAGTGCAAACGCTCACTAACTGATTACAGATCGGGTTAAATATTTGCAATCGTGGCCTTTTTCTTTTTGCTTCGTCCCTTTACGTCGCGGGATTTCCTCTTTTGCTTAATTGTTTCATCATTCTTCCCATCGTAATTTCCCTTCGTTGATATAACAGTGAACATTACTTGCCTGTGCTTTATAACTGAAGATTTACTTTTGAGCAATAGCACCGTAATATTAGATGACTTACATTCACAGTAGTAGGCTGTCTTTTACTAGTTAGAACGGTATCCGAAGCGTCATTTTTCAAACTTTCCATTGCGTCCAATGTAGCTGTATTCGCATCTACAGTATCACTTGCACCATTCTCGAGTGTTTCAGTTAACTTATTTTCTGGTATTTCCTTGACTGTAAGATCAGTGACTTCCATTTTCGTGATATCATTACTAATACGATCGATAATAAAACGATTTACATACAAGGTGGAAAAAAATATGAACCTAAACTTTTGTACAGCTTGTTTAAACTGCACTATCATATATTTCCCTACCCGTTAGTAAGTGAAAATGTTGCTGAATTCATACACTGTAAGGTATATTCTATGAAATAGCTTTGCTACAGAAATCAAAACGCAAAGATAAAATTTAATTTTATGCATACTAAAATACACCAGGTTAGCTACTACGATAACGAAGATTACCTCTAACAGTCGCTCGAGCCTTTGATAATGACGTTCTATCAATTTGAGAAAATTCTTAGTATTATACTCGTAATAAGATATAGCAAATAGCAGTACACTCTAAATTCGATGCCGTTCGTTGAATTACCTGTATATGGTATAAGCGCTTCTAAAGTGGTCTGCATGCTTGGCATTTTAATTAAATCCTCAGGTATCGTATTCTTAAGAATTATAGATAAAACTAAATAATAAAATGAAATAATAAGGATAACATTAGTTACCGTCAATGAAGGAACATTTTGGCATTTATGATGAAGGAGAGACAAACTAACCAATTTGAGCAGCCCTTGAATGCTTAGCATTAGTATTCCAAGTCGACAAATACTGGAATATTGTATTTACGTGCTTCTTATCTAATTTTTGAATAACGTTATCGATACTTTCCAGACCGTCCGGTTGATCGAGAATAGCTGAGATATAAAATAAAATTAAATCTTAAACATTTCATATTCTTCTAATAGGTTTCAAGATTGCATCTACTTCCACCTACTTTTGACAACTGTCAAGGTTAGGAAGGGTTTTTCTAAACCAATAGCCATATTGAGAGCTTCTGTAAATTTCTTAGCATGCAAAAGATTTGATAATTCTTGCTCCCTAAGATAGCAATAATGTAAATTTTATAAAGGATACTACTATATATGCATGAACACAACAAAAGGCGTCTAAGCTATACTTTGCTATTAATTCCTCTTCCTCAGCAATTTTCTTTTCTCTTTCAATAGCGGTCATATCCTTTAAAATTAGTAAATTTAATACATAAGGACAGCATTTCATTTCATGATCTGCTACCGTTTTATCACCTTCCATATAGCTAAACTTGAATCAGCACCGCCAGATACAAAGTATTCTTCCGTAGAGTTAGGCTTTATAGCCCATACCTAGTGACAGCCAATAAAAATTCCACAATAGATTTATTAATGTTTATGCTTTATAAATTTAATACAGAGAATTAAAATTAAATAACAACGGTAGTAAAAAAAATGCCATCTTGGATATAGCATTGTAGTGAATTACCTTATCTGTGTGATGATCAAAAGTATTTTCACATTCATTGCTTTTAATTGTCCATAACTTAATTAACCCATCAGAGTCACTTGATTACATAGTTCAACCAAAGACATTAAAAATTAAAAACCGTTCAATCATCGTAGCGATAGTATTGACTGTTTAAAATACTGCCAATCTTAACTTATCAATGTTATTGACTAGTCTATACCTTGACAACAGCTGCATCCCCCGAGTTACAAAGCTTACTTTAAGTACAGAGTTAGAATGGCCTTCAAAAGTCTACAATTTACAACATCTCATGAATTAGGTTTTCTATGACGTACGCATTAAGTTACGTGCAAGGCAAATGAAGTACTGAATGAAAGAATAACCTTGACACAAGTAAAGTCGATAACAGACCAAATCTTAATGTTAGAATCGCTTGAACACGTTGCGATACACTAAAGGCGAATAAATACAATAGTAAGCACATAAAAAAGCTGAATATGCTGTTAACGTTAACGAACGGGTCGCATCAATTACCTGATCTATGGGAGAAAATTGTACAGACCACAACCCTCGTTTGTGACCGACACAACTTCCCAGCAGTGATCCATCAGAAACGAGCCATACCTATGTTAAACAATGTCAATAAGTAGGATAGTAAGGAAGGCTATCAGTCATACGAGGTGTAATTGACTATATAACCTTACTTTTGCAGTTTTGTCTTGAGATGCTGTGGCAATTAGCTTATCGTTTGGTGATACATCAATGGAGTTAATATCCTTAACAGCATTTTAATATAGTATTAAAAATTGCAAACAAGATAAAATTGCATGCTAATTTTGGTAGTTATTTCAGAATATCTATCTTCGATCTACTAACTAAATGGTAACAGCTACATCACTATCACTTTGCAAAATCGAGAGCTTACCTTCTTATGGCTTATTTCTGTTACAGTAGCTGTTAAAGACTGTACATTCTCCTAGAAATGAATTCGGTCGTCGATATTAGTTGCATTAATCACAAAGATTTCTATGATTACATACGTATAAAAAAACAACAGTACAATAGTACATACGGTATTTAACTAATTTGTAAAACTTAAACCATACCTCATCGAAACTAGCAGGTAAAGTCCAAACTTTCATAGTATAATCATTACTTCCACTGACAATGAACGTATCGCTACGTCTGCATGATGTTCATACCACGTTAGTGAAGGGCAACTTCTACAAAATGCTGCAATAAAAAAGCTCAAACAATTTGACACCAACCTTGAAAAGGCAACTGCAGGTACTGCGGAAGTATGGCCAGAAGCAACTGCAACACATCGAAAAGAGTCATGAAACGCCTTCCAAACTCTTATTGTATGATCCTGTCAACATATTGAATGGTTAGACATGCGAATTAACTTATCCGTAAACTCCCAAAAACAAAATTACGCTATGATAAATACTTTAGAAGATGTAGCGATCAGTTGTCTATCATACGATACGTCCAGGGACAGTATTGTATCTAAGTCAAAACAAAATTTTAATTGGTTATTGTAGTCAAAATGGTTACCATCAAAACATAACTTTAATACCTGTATGACCAAATAGCATTTGACAACTCATGGTAGCATGCTGAAATATTCGTAGATCGGGACTATTTGTTGCAACCACTATATGACTATCGTCTTTACACACAAAACTTGCGTCCACTATTTCGTCATTATGGCCTATTAACTGGTGTTTCAATAAAAAAATTCATAAATAAATAAAAAGCACATCGAAATTTAAAAGCAAAATCATAGAAATTACCAGTTTCTTTAATTTTAGGTCTTCTACATCGTAAATCATCACATTATGATCAAATGTAACTAAAGCCAATGAATTAGTCGGTTTCAGATATGATATCTGAGTGAAAGCAGCCAATTCGGAATTTGAAAAGTTCGATGGAGATAATTGATGAACACATCGACTATCATTAGCCCTCCAGATGCGAATTACACCTACATGGTATCACAAGAACAATAAGAAAGAATACGTTGTTACTTCATAATATTTATTACATAATTAATTTTAATAAAAAGTGTAAATTAGGCTGACATTACCTTTATTGCCAACGGTTATATAATGCATAGAATTATTGCTTTCTTTGCCAGGAAAATTTATGTCTGACGGAAGGACTACGACCGATTCAACAATCTATCAGTTCGAAAGTTAACAATGGTGATTGTTAGCGTTCATGAGTCAATAACATGCATTTTATTTATTATTCGTCTAACTTCGAATGTTGGAATGGTCTTAAGTAGGCTTTTAGAAGCTATATCCCATAAATTGACGACATTATCTCTTCCACCACTGTGGAATATTTGGTATAAAAATATGTATTAGAATCGAGTGTTTGCATCGCGAATTCATGCTATGTACAATATTGTTACTGATATCGTGAATACCTTAAAAGTGTTTTACCATCGTGGCTAAAAGCTAAACTTGATATAGAACTGTAATGGCCTTCAAAGATACGAATACATCTAATAAAGTATGACAGTAATGAAATACAGTATGAGTGTCACTGAATTGACAATTGATTACACCTGAAAATTCTAACAAAGTCATGATATACGAACTTGCTCGATTTCAAATCCCACTGCCTAATTTTATAGTCATCCGCAGCAGAAAATAAATGTAGGATTGCAGGATCGGGATGAAAGCTTATTGTGCTTGTATTAACAGATTATAATTCAGGAATTAATATAAACAAGATTATTGACATAGCTCTTATCTTCTCCTTCACTTGATGTATTGCATCTTACTTTACAACTCCTTGAGATCCTTTAAGGTTATGAGTATAGTAATTACTACTGATATCCCAAATTTTTATAGTGCTATCGCTGGATCCTACAATTTGAGATGATATAAATTACGAGAATGAGTGCAAGTCACACTGGTGTACGTTGGTAAGGCTTTTTAGCTGTGTCATTTAATTACCTGTTGCTAGTAGTGTCGACGAAGCATCAAATTCCATGGCTACCACAGGTCCTACGTGTGCGGACTATAGAAAGTGAATTTACGATGATACGTTAATCAGCTTCAAAAATAAAGTGTTCTAGATCAACACATTAGTACCTTCCAAGCACGAGTACAAGACTTTTCCTGCCAATTCCATTGTCGAAGTAATAAATTTTGGCTGCATGTTAACAGCCACTATAATATATGTAAAAGTAGTCATATAACATAAGCAGATGGATTTCTAACGCTATTAATAGATAGATTTGTAATTACTATAATGAAACATCGAAGCTAAGATCTTATCCAATACTATCAACGACCTTATCATCAGGAGTAACAGCTAAACAGGTTATGATATCTTCATCCTATTTGAAAAGGAACGATTTACATAGTTCATAAATTAAAGGATGGTAACTATTATGACTTTCAAGTAGCAGCCAAGATTTGAATTTCAATATTTTTTATGTAAATTTATAAGGCCCTTACCTCATCAAATGATGTCGTTACTGCTCCAGTTTTTATGTCGACCACCTGGACTTTGGTGCCAAAGGTACAAAAGATATGTTGTGCAGACGAGGAAAACTACGCAGGAAATGAGCGATAGCTCAGTCATAAGTTGTAGGCATATAACAATTCTATTCTACGCAACAATACTAGTGTAAGGCACTGGTAGAGAGGAAAAGGCTAAGGTAAAATCGAATTTGTTCCAAGCTTGCATACCTGGAGAGTGCCACCAGTAAATATAGGCTCTAAATGCGATGTGACGGAATAGCTGCATATTCCATCAGAACACAATATATATCGATTTTAGTGTTGGTATGAGCATTTAATTATTGTATTCACATCCTAAACTGGCAACATATAAATCTAACGAGGATCTACTTAGGATAGCGAGATCATGGTATCATGATATTACGTAATTACACTGACTATTATCTTGATCAGTATGCTTGTTTGCGTACTGCTACAGTATAACAATAATAAGAATTGAAATCCAATACACTTCTACTTTGCCCAATCTGCTCATTCACTTAAGGACAATGTCATTATCCATTGGCAACAAGTAGGACAGATTTATTGTGCATTAGCTATTTGTTACGTTTTACTTAGTACAATAAAAATTAAGAAATAACTCCATGTGGGACCAATCTCTTCAGCTAGAAAATCAACTAGTAGTATCCTGGATTAGCAAGTTAATGGAGGTAGATAGGGCACTCGATGGCTGATTCAAGAATATTGTAAACATTTTTACCACAACATTATGTCAATACTATGGATAAAATCGTATCGAAAAAAGGCTAAGACTTACTGTTTCTTGAGTAGCTGGCCAGAAGCTGCGTTAGCTGCCATGATGAATGAGGCTTCCTTTTCTAGTTCAGGTCAGCTCGGTGAGGAGTACATGGTGCAAGCTCTACGCTTGCGCAAGCAGATGGACACTTCGATCATACAGACTTTAATGCAGTGTCCCAGATGGGACTTTAATAAGCAAACAATTGTATAGCATTTGGGTGTATTTTGTGTTATCATACTGTAACAGTGATCCAACCGAGTCATTGGAGATAGTAGCTAGTACTTGTACTAGTGACAAAAGTAAAGGGAAACCTTATTGGTAAATATTTTCGCCACAACATCATGTCAATACTACGGATAAAATTGTATCGAAGTAAGGCTAAGACTTACTGTTTCTTGAGTAACTGTCCAGAAGCTGCGCTAGCTGCCATAACAAATGAGCCTTCCTTTTCTAGTCGGTCAGGTCAGACCAGTGAGGACTGAGGAGTCCACTGCGCACGCTTTACGCTTGCGCAAGCCGATCGACACCTCGATCGTACAGACTTTAATGCAGTGTCCCAGATGGGACTTTAATAAGCAAATAATTGTATAGTATTTGCACGTATTTTGTGTTATTATACCGTAACCGTGATCGAACTGAGTCATTGGAGATAGTAGCCAGTACTTCTAGTAGAGACAAAAGCAAGGACAACCTTATTGGTAAACATTTTTGCCACAACATCATGTCAACACGACGGATAAAATCGTATCGAAGTAAGGCTAAGAGTTACTCTTTCTTGAGTAGCTGGACAGAAGCTGCGCTAGCTGCCATGACGAATGCGGCTTCCTTTTCTAGCTGGTCAAGTCGGAATCTGACCAGTAAGGACGGAGGAGTCCATTGCGCAAGTTTTGCCACAATACAAAGTACTCGCTTTGCTACCGTATTGAACGCCGTACTGTACACTGTACATTGTACAGTACAACAGTATAGTACTACAGTAAATACCATGTCCGATTGGTACATCGGTTAGTAGAGTATAGTGACTGATATCAGCAATAGCGTCCACAATAAGATATAAACTAGTTTGCAGACTTGCCATACTGGAGCGACTAATTGGCCAACTTAAGCAGCCACATTATAGCCAATTAACAGAAATAAACGACATAACAGCTTGTTATAATTATCGGATATACAGTAGACAGAACTCTATTTGAAGCTTGATTGATCGTAAAACTTTGCCTTCAGATTCGTAACTTGCTTATGCCAATTCTTCAATGTCCACTACAGCTAACGGTAAGAATGATTATCCTACAGTAGCCGCAGCGTCAGTTCATCAAGTCGTCCGTCGATTTGGTGTTGCTGTAGCAACGGTAATCTCGCCAAGGTAGTAGAATTGCGTTTGTCTGCTAGACGTAATATTCCAGTACATAGTCTCACTTCCAGCCATTAAGGGATAAGATTAGACGTCTGCAGATTTATTAGGAGCTATAGTATAGACACAGATACATTGGATTAGCATTGACTAATTACTACAGTGTACAAGGATGAACGGTTGTTTCACAAAGGAATCAATAAAATTAGGGGAATCCAATTTTCTCATCTATTTCTACTCTCGCTGTAAATCAAGCAACAGAAGTATTGAAAGGCTCAATAGCATCAGGGGTTCAAGCTTGGCTGAAACGTACTAACTTACACTTGCATACTGCTTTGATTTCAAACATCACTGACAAATTAATGTAATACTTTGGAATCGATATCATGGGCAAGTTGCGGTTATAAATGTAGTATAAAGTGATTGCATGCAACCAAAATACATCATTGATAGCGCAGAATATATTGTAATGTCAAGATACCGTATAGCATTGTGTTTATAGTGTTAGATAAAATTTCTGCGATATCGTCTAATACTTGAACATTTTCGAAATTGACAATCAGCTATACCGTACACCATATATAAGCATTACAGGCTTACAGTATGTATATATACAGTATAATCAACTGTCAACACTACCGTAATGATAGCGAATTTACGCCAGCTTGTTAATGATATTGCTGTAGTTCAATGTAGATTCATCAAATCATCATGATCGATATCCGGTACACTTGAGCAGTGAAGGGCAATAAAAATTAAATCGTTTCAAATTCCCATCAATATGAGAATCGACAGTCAAGCTAAGACTCTGTATGGCGAAGAAATCGAACAAAATATAAAACGCAACCTTGCTACTGTAATGCTAGGATGTACAAGTCATTGAATACAACGAAAATGTGTCATTGATAGGGCAGAATATGATAATGTCAAGATATTATATAGTATTCCGTTAATATTGTTAAATAAATCTCGACAAGATCGTCTAGTACTTTGAAATTTTCAAAATTTCCAATCAGATATCTACAGTATAAACATTATGGCGAAAAATCGAGTAAAATACAAAATGCATTCTTACTACTTGAAGACCAATTCTCTAGCGTTCAGCATCTAGTACTGATTTTCTAGACTAAGGCCTTATAATCAACTTTTACAACGCATACTTTTTTTGCCTTTATTCCAATTAAATACCTCACGACATCATAACTTGTAATCAAGACAGTCGGTGGTTACGCTTTATGCATTTATAAAAAATTAAACTGCTAATGAAACGCCTATTCATTATTCGTTTGTTAATATCTCTTATCATAGTGAACATTAACCTAATATTGAGAAGGCTTCATGTAGTACGAACAAGAGTTTAATAAACGACACTTTTACCAATGACTTCACTGAATTTGTAGAAAATTACAGTAGTCAAACTCTCCGCTAGAAATAGAACATTGTAATGTACAGGGGCATTCATATTAACCGACTATATCTTACCTACTAAATTAGCTATCATAAAAAGCTGACTAGCAATTAAGTTTAATTACTTTAGTGAACTTTTAAAGTACTAACGTATACTTATATTATCACGATACCGCAGTGACAGCTAGCCGGGACAACTTATCTTATAGATTTAACATGTTTAATCTAAAATTTTAGATAAAATTATTGAAAATTATACGAATTACATTACTTTACTTATCCCTTTAAACATTTTACCTTATCTAACTCAAGGTATCAAGTAAAATCCCCTGTAGAACAAACATTTAAACAATTGTATAATATATACCTTTCTTTCAAAATCTATTTTAGCGATAACATCGGAAATTTTCTGGAAAACTATATTCCAGCTTGTGTCATTCAAGACATGCCTTATCTACCTCATCTCCTTACCGCTACTTGTAGCTTTAACCTCCAGAATGCGAGCCTTTAGCTTGCGCCCGCTGCTTATTATTCATAATTTTTTCTGCAGTGCTGTGAGTGTATATACAGCTCTGTCTTCATTTTATGGCGCCTATCAAGGAGGATCGGCATTTCTTACCAAACCTGTTGAGAATTTACGTTATGGATTTTATCTGTATTGGATTAGTAAAAATGTTGAACTATTGGATACTCTATATATTATTTTGAAGAAAAAATACCGACAGCTGTCGTTCCTTCATGTTTATCATCATTCCAGTATGGTATTGTTCAGCGAGTTTGGTTATCGCCTTTGTCCGTATCCTGCCATTGCCATACCTTTAGGAATTAATTCTGTAATTCATGTTTTTTTGTATTATTACTATGGTATGTGTGCACTAGACCCTGCAAATCCTCCGACGTGGAAGAAAAGATTGACTGAAATGCAGATTTTACAATTTATTATCGGTGTAACCCATAGCACCTTAGGATATTTATATCATGGCTTCTGTTTTTATGGTGTTATATATGGATTTAGTATGCTGTGGCTTTTCTGTAACTTTTATTATAAAGCATATCTTACTAAACGACGCCTGAAAAATGAGTAGTTTTTCAACATTTAACATTACCATTTCGGAATAATTCGTATAATCAAAGCTTTACAAAGTATCTTCTATCAAATGTAGTCATTTTTGGCAACTTTACTACTGGCATTAGCAATGGAGTGAAGTAAGATCAACGTTTTTGTGCCCAGTCTACCATATCTTTGCGTAACTGCAGCAAGAATAAGGACAGAGATTTGCAGTCTTCGTACAGTACTCCGAATGTTTTTGTAAATAGCTTTAATGAATGATTTTTTCTCTGCGTTATAGAAATTAAAATATAAAATAGTGATGGTGGTAGGTATTTGCAATAAAGTGAATACCTCTTCATTGTTATGGTGATGGTCAATACGATCATGAGTACCCGTCTTCTCGGATAACCGACTTGTGTATAGCTACCTATCCTGGTATGCAGTATTACTCATTTCGTAATACTGTAGTCAAAATTTTAGCAACTATCAGTACTTCTTCAGACTAATACACCTGTAACACAAGTATGTTTACTATTCTTTAGGATGGAAGTACAAATCTTGCAAATTGCTCATTCTTATCAAAGATGTATAACTAATAAATAAATATAATTATGTGCAGAACATTTTGTGTGTAGCATGCCAGTCGTAATTATTGAATTTGTATTGTACGCGTATAAGGGTATTATTTCATCATTCCAAAATGATCTGTCTTGAACGATTTCAGGTTATTTAGTACCGATGTCCTCCGGTAATACTATATTCTAATATGATATTTCAGCGCATAAGTTAGACTATCGATTGGGATATCGTCCTTTATTTAGCAGCCTTAAATACTACTCTATATCACGCGCTTACAAATGTCTATAAAATTTATGCCCTGAGATTTCGGTAACAAAACGGCAGATATCAAAGCGTGATGTGAACACCTCAATCTCGAAAATTACTTTCACATACTGTGTGCATTGATGGATGAACAGATTATCTCATGACAGTGATATACAAAAAAGGCTTGAACATTTAATTAAGAAGTATAAGCGATCACTTACAAAATCTTTGATGTATTCAAATTTTTAGAAGGTATATGCTGAAATCCAATCTACTTAATGTTCCTAAATTGAATTTAATATATCTGCAATTATTGAGTGAAGTTTTTTATGTTGCAACATTGCACAGAAAAAGATTCCCGTGGTGTTTGTAGTTCATACACAAGCTAGTCAAGATATCTCACTCTTTAGCTTTAGAGACTAGCAACCCTCACCATAGATGTTTGTACTTATGTTTTATTTCTTATCTAATCTAAAATCATAACTAAATGGAAATACATCAGCATATGCTATAGAAAAAAAAGGATGAGTTTTGCGCACTACGGTAAGCAAAGAGTTTAACAACAGTATGTAAAAAGTTTCGTAGCGTACCGTCTTGTGATAACAGTTATTATTATTACACTTGAAAGCTGATAAGTCGCATTTATTCACATATAATTTTACAGTCAAAGACGTCATAGTCATACAGTATCTTTCAATATATCGCGATAAAGTAAGTACAATAACCTTCAATAAAATCATTGCATCGTTATCTGCAGTACATTTTGTCATCTTATTTCGTATATTTCATTCTACGTTGCATCTAATAAGTGACAAGTAGGTAATTTGATGTAAAAGCTTTTACTGATTATAAATTTACCCAACAGCGTAGGCTACAGTCCTTGCTTCAACTGTGTCATGAAATAAGGTTCGCCATTTTCCGTTTGCCTTTGTGTTAAAATTTCAACTCCCTTATCAGTAACAAGCAATGTTTCCTCAAATTGAGCAGATCGTTTTCCATCCTAAATGATCATAGAGTCAAGATTCAATTGTCATATATCAAATACAAACGCTTTCCCTTTAATAATCATTAAATGCTAAAAAATAAAAAGACAAAGGGGAAGCATCAAAATTGATGACAAACCAAAGTAACAGCAGTCCAGTTATCAGGCCAAGATTTATCTCTCCATGTTCCTAACAACAATGTAAGATTTCAATTAGCAGCCTGTTGATTATCCTTTTAAGATTATTATCGCACAATGTAATACAGCAATAAAACATATAAAACTATACCTTCAGAAATCATAGGTTCTATAGTAAAGCAGTGGCCAGCACGGACTATACCTATGGCTTTATTATCTATTAACATGATCCGTAGTAGTTAGTGATAATAAATCTATGATTACCTGTATTAGTGAATCTTATATCAGTTATATTACTTACTTGCATAATGTGGAACATTAGGACTAGTATGGAAGAGACTGTAAAATTAAAGAAATGTTAGCTATTACTACAGCAATATACAGCAAAACACAGAAGATACGCATATACTATGAAGGGAAACTGTTAATGTACCGATGAATCCCATGGCCACAATACGTTTTTACAACACTAAAACCATTCGCTTGTGCATATCGTTGAATAATATTACCAAACTCTCGATAACGAATCCCCACCTTAACTGAATAGAGACGTAGTTAATTTTTAATTAGTACATCTTCATTTAGACAATGCATTTCGTAATTTAGACCTCGCTACAACAGTTATAATTTAAACTACGTTTTAGCTATGCGTGCTATACCAGCTTTAATGGCTTCCTGTAAACATTCATACGATGTTTTAACCAGCTTTTGTGATACTTCGTCGACTTTGCCGATAAAAAATGTCTCATTTAGATCGCCATGAAAGCCGTCGTGATAAACAGTCACATCAACTAGTTGCAAAAAATTAAAGCAAGGTATTAACAAAAATTTCGATTTCAATCAATGACTTTGATATGAAGATAATATTAGTAATGGAAATAGCATGCACTTATAGTCTTATACTAATTGTTTGCTTTCGTACCATTTAATATATCCCCTTCCTCTAATTCCCTCTTGTCAGGAATGCCATGGCATATGACTTCATTTACAGATCTAAATATTTAATATTAGCATAAATTGCTTATGTTTATTTAGTTAAACCAGTAGTCAAAAAGCCAACTATGGATTCCAGCAATACTACTCACGTGCAACATGATTTAGGGAAATTATAGTAATTGAGTGGCGATGGATAGCAATCGCGTTCGATACATGCCTGGAACAACATAGCCAAGCACTTTTAAATATATCTAATAATTCGATTTACATGTGAATCATTTCAAAATGAACTATCATCATCATGAGATTAATTATTTGCACTCTTTCTTTTATTCCTAGCACCAACACTTAATACAGTATAACGTTGCATACCTCATGTACTACTCTATCGATTTCGTCTGTAGTAACGCCAGGTTTTGAGGCCTTAAATCCTTCTTCCAGTACTTCACGGCCAAGCTATGATAATTGTTTAAAGAGAGAAAGTTAGTACATAGATAGAATGCACACATATATACAAACCCTTTTTTAATAGCAATGTATTTTACATAAACGGAGTGTAAAATACTGAAAGCTACCCAACTACATCTGAAGACAATATTACTAGTGATATTTGTAAGAGATCAATATCTAGGATCTTTTCACTGCTATGCAGATATCACAAGATCGTACCCGTGCAGACTTTCTGGCTTTCTCTATATCCGCCGCTGATAGTATTTTAATTGTATTATTGCCACGTAATTTTTGCTCTCCAATAGGGATACCTTCATCAGCATAGTCTGGTCTAGCTATAGAATCAGGCAATGTCCTAGGTGATGACTAAATAGACGTTTGTTTTATTTAGGTACTTCATTAACAAGTACTTATTATTGTATTACTCTATGTAGAGCGAGCAGTAACATCAATCCATTTCATTATATGACTTTCAATCTTACCAATGGGAAAGAACGTAGCTTTCCTGTATATGAATATCCAGGCCATTTTTCTGTGAAAGTATTTTTATTGCCATTTTGTTTGTCTTTGGTATTAAAATGCATAACGATTAATTAAAGTGTCATCTTAGGTAATGTTTAAAACCTTCTAGTTATTCTTTAGTCTAGTAGTAACATAGCTGAGAGAATACACTCTCAATAGACGTATTTCGTGTCATAGCAATGCACTTTACAAGCATTTTTTTCTAATCTCATGTAGCGACCATAGTGCTTTATTTTCCTCTACACGTCGGTGCATATTTATGAAACTATTGAAAGTTGTACAAGCATATCCAGATATTTTACACTACAAATCAATAAAGAATCAATTTCGATGTTGTTTATTAAGTGCCTTTATCATAACTACGTCGGACTTACCCATATTATGTAACAGCTTATGTAATGGCCAGTAATTCTTGAAACATTGCTTTTATTTTGGAGAAGAAAGCGTTTGCACTTATTACACGAATCGAAGTAGTAAATCTAATCTTATCGACGACTTAAAGTATACCGAGTAAAACATAGTCAGAAATGATAGTATTCAATCAAATATTAACGTAGACTTTTATCGAGTAAAGCGTAGTTAGAAATTGATCCATTAGTCTTATTTATAAAATGACTCTTGCAAAACTTCTATCATTTATGCTGCTTCTGCAGTACCCTGCCGTCTCAATTTTCTGGCGATCACGCTTGTGCAACAAACTAATCCCATTGGCGCATAAAACTCATCATTACCTGAGAACAAAAGTAGCTAGCCGAAATGCTCAATTTTATGCATGAAGGGCATCTCATTTTGGCTGCTTTACCACATCCAGTCGTTTCACAAATTCGAATAGTTTGAGAAGCCATCTTGATTTGTTGTTGTCAGGGAAAAGCTTTGGACGGATCGAAATGAGCTACAGTATAATGGAACAGTACAGGGTATATAGTGTACAGACCACAGTAGCGCTTTATACTGTATGCTGTACAGTATAGTGTACAATACCATACTATCCGCTATAGTACATATACTGACTTAACAGATCATCTTCATGTCAGTATGAGAAAGTCCTACAGTATACTATCGAGGGATTTCTTCTTGCTCCATGCCGATATCCTTTAATGGCTAGAAATGTTGACGACTTTGCGAATACTGTTGAAAATTTTTCATGCTAGAGTTGCAGTTGCTATTCATTTAGCAGCCCATAAACAAGAATTTTCACTTGATGCAACTAGGGACATCTCTTACGCAACTTATTGCGCAATTTGCAGCGTCTATTTTGCTTCGACAGTATCATTGTATTTAGTGTATAATGTCATCCTGCACGATGATCTTCTTCCAGCCGTTCATGGCTGCACAGAAGGTTGATATTTTCGTCCAAAAAATCACATATACGCTTGTATTGATGTAGTCAAATTATATTCACTGCCAATTTAAATATTATATGTACCTCAGTGCTGCTGGAAGCCAATTGTAACAAGGATGATCTACCGACCATCTTTATCAACAATCTTTGAAGTGTTATAAGTAGCCAACTATGGGTATTTTAAGCTGACGGAGAACGCTTCAAAAGAAGAAAGAAAAATAATGTGCATTAAAGTAAACTGAGCGGCATACTGTACTGTAAATGGAATCACATGCATAGTCAATATCGTAGAAGAAGATAGCAAGGCATAAAGCAATATTTCATCTTAAATTGCGTTGACCACAGCGAAATGAGATTATTCGGCTACAGTTGCAGCTCCGTCTAGCATTCTATCTAAGTATTGCCGAGTAGATATGTAGGCTAGGAATAGATACATGACATTAAACGATGTTCTTTCAGATTGCGCTGCACTAAATTGTATTCTCCAACAGCGGTCTCTGCTGGTGATGGATAAAATTGATTTACTATCGAATAAATTGAGTCCCCGTTACTTTAGCAGCTCGAAAATTGTTCATCTTTGATACGATCTTATGCATCATTTAGAATTTTAAAACTTATTTTATAGCATGAAAATGTCGAGGATAGGACTGTACTGTGAAATAAACATGGCGTGCACAACCTGCATGGCATAACGCCACAATAAACAGTTTATTACCTACCGTAAGTCTGTTGCAACTTGTAACTGAGTTGTAAGTAACTTACAAGGTATTTCCTTACGCGTATTTCTCCGATATCCCTGTCGATAACATATTTAGAATTTTAATAAATACAGACTTGAATTGTGCTTAGCTCTGCCGATCCTTTCGCGCGAACGAAGCAATTTACCTAATGCATCTAGCCAATACATAAGTGTATATTACTGAAATGAACTATAAATAAAATTAGGGCTAGCAGACAGACTCACCAGCCCCTCTCCTTATTAAATAATAGAATTTCTCATCCCGATCGCGGTCTTTCCGTCAATCCCTGAAGCTTACGAGTATAAAGACTGTATCATATTTCGAAGAGCCTTGCACAGTTTGCTTTACAAGTATCTATCTCTACCTCTCAATCCGTAAAGCTTGCACGTATAAAAGCTATATGGTATTTCTAATAGCTTCCCGCAGTTTAACTTTGCAAGTATCAGTCATAGCAGCCAATTTTGAATGCCTTCAGATAGAAAGACATGCCATAAAGGAGAGGAATGTAAGAATTACATCCCTAGTATCATAGGTGATCATCTTATTGACGCCTTCTGTTTACACATTATTAAGGTAATAATCTGCCACTCTTGGCAACGATGAACTTTAGCCTATCATGATTGCATGATAATATAATCTCTTTATTTATCAAGTTGCGTCTATACTGATCATGGTTCCAAAAGGCATTATGAACTGTTGAGTAAAATCAATAGTAAACAAACATTATCGAAAGTAACAGATCAGAACCTATGGGAAGAAAAGTTATGATTAGTTATTAACTTGATATAGAGTACATCACACGAGCAGCAAACAAAAATGAGGCATGAAATATGGATAAAGACCTCAGTAACTTATACGAAGCGTCCACTAATAGTATGATTAGTTGCAAAATCAATAGTTATAGGCAGGGACTTTTCGATTTCTTTTCTTACCTGGTAAAAAATTCGAAAAATCTCTGTTATTATAGAATACCCGTTGCAAAAAACCTTCTTTTTGAACCTCTTTCAGGAACCTTATTACTAATAGAAAAGTAAAATATCAAAATATTGTATCATCAAGCAACTGTAAATATTATATGATAATTACGTAAAAAAAAAGTGCAAACACGGTCCTTTTTTTTCTTCAAAAGAAGCTATCTAGATGATAGCCGGAAGGGGTATGATTAGGAATATTTTGATGTAGAGGATCGCTCGTGTCAAATATGGATATCGAGTAGTCGTGATTTTACCACCTCTATCAACGCCCTAAATCACACAAGGGATAGTTGAAACATTTCAGCCCCACGTGTGGAGCCGCAGTTTTAGCATTTTATCCGTTCCCATCCATATTCACAATCGGCCCATTTCTGTCAGATTAACTTTCAACTTGTGAAAGTTGTGTGAAATATTCCTGAATTGTAAGATCTATATTTTCGACCGTACTGAAAGGTCCATAGCTACAATATGAACTAATGCGCGAATAAAGTATTAATGCAGTAAAACTCTACAATTCAAAGTTCTGCCAGGTAGTACATTAGATCAGATAAAATTTCGTCACCTCCTTGATAAATATAATTGGCTGAAAATCTTCATTGATATTTCTTCTCTATCATGGAATCAACCGATTTCAAAGGGCAAATACAATCGTTAAGGTAAAACGTAATGTATATTAAACTATTTTTTTCACCTCGAAATCTTTTCCAACTTATTGCTTCTTCTTTACTGTACATGAAGTAGTTCAATTTTTTAATTGTTACTAAATGTACTCCGTAGAGGGTATTGCTAGACTGTAAATTTGTACTCATTTGCATAGTACTTTCTAAATGGCTATCTGTTAACACAGCGTACAGGTATTTTTCTATATAGCACAGTAGCTAAAGTCGTTTTTTTCCCTTAGTTGCCAAATTGAAATTTACAAGTCTAGGTTTCTTTCTAGTAAAATCGATATAACAGTTAAATACGGAATGCAGTATTTATCTGTAGCAGGTTTCTTCCTACAAGAGTATCGTTCATAGCTGCCTATCGGCAAAAATAAGCTAAATCTAAGACCGCTAGATACTTCACCTAGATACTTATCTAGTTACAAGTAAATTAAACTTTCGTCATATTATCCTTAATCACGACAAACTTATGTAGTACACGACCGTTATATTTAAAAATTTCTTACTGTTGCTGTACTAGTAATACTGAAAGATCAGAAATCGTATATTAATATATAATATAGCAAAGATCTCAGAAATGATACAATCTTGCAATTGATTCTAAATTTTGATCGTTAGAGATGGTCTACCAATAGTCAAATGATAAAGAGAGAAAGTGATTTTCGCTAGCTTTAGACGGTATAAACGATAGTTTGTACTTTACAGGCTAAAGTTGGAAAAAATTTTGTTGCATTCTGCTATGTTTCGTAGTACGATTAAAGATATCGTGTATATCATGAAATTTTTATGACTATGGAATAGATACTAATCCCAAAATGAGTATCTTCGATACCGTAAAGAGGTCTATTAGATAGCTATAGCAAAGTGTTCCACTAGAAGAGTAAAGCTGAATTAAGTTCGTTATGATTAATACTAATTCCTAACAGTTGAATATTGCTTGCGAATAACCTAATTGCTCTCAGTATGGCTAACGACCTTGTGAGTACTATCAATATTAGTGGTGATATTAATTCAAAATAAGTTAGCTTTGCTTTTAGAACCCTTACAAGTGATTTTTCAGCAGCTACAGACTATAGTACATTGTTGCACTGAAAGTGGAGAAACATAGTTTGAGAGCGTATAGATCATGATGCTTATGGCTACTTATACATACCCTAACTGTGCCATCTAACCTATTCTCCAAGCTATAGACCAGTGTTAAGAAATTATGATTTATATCTACGAAGTTGTTATGTGCCATAGTGGATGACAACTATCTTTGGAACTGCTGATTTTAATTATACATAACTACGTTTTTTAAACAGCTGGTATCATCCAGGATTATCCAAAAATGTAGCAATATGTCTATTATACTATAACTGCGTCCAAGGAACTTACTTATTAAGAGACAGCCAATCTAACCCTGGAAATTTTACGGTATCAGTTCGGTCAGTATTTTGTACTACAAGATCTCTGTGTCCTATTTGGTTTTTCGCTTAAAATTCATGTAGTGTGTACGAGTATATTATAAAACAAGCTTGGTAAAGGTTATAATACCCTTATTTCTACCTAAAGACTATTTAATCAAATCCAGATTATTTTTCTTGATAAGTTACATGCGACCGTAAATTACTCAACTGTCTACTTCGTGATATTAATAATTTTCTTGCCTTTCTTAAATAATATACAGTATATAAATTTTTCTTTAGAAACTCTTATGTTTAATCATGAATTATGCTTATGATTGCTACGTCGATTTTAGAATTACTGAAACGTTATTAACGGCCTATAATTATAATTTTACTGCTTACTTTCATCATAGAACGAATAATAGCGTCATGCACATACCTCTTTATAAAGAAAGTATCTTTTATATTTTTGGAAAGTTAAAATTTACAACCATCTCAAGATTGCTATCACATTTTGATCACTATCCTATCATTGCTGGATCTGCAGGTAAATTTCAGCTTCTTGGCATTAATTATATTAAGGTCAAAATTTATTATTATATGCTCGTAAACAATTTCTGGAGTCTAGTAAGGTTACAATCTACCAAAGGCTAAGGTATTGCATACATTTTTACGTCCTGTAATCCGATTATGACAGGACATTCATACCTTGAATCTTATCGTAAAGCAATAAAAAATATTAGACAACAGACGGATTAACAGGGCTGCATTTAATCTTATTTCAATGCTTAAAAGTAAACGGTAGTTAATATAGTTACCGATCGTGTTTTAAATCACATTATGGTATAAAATTTACAGTGTTGCTTACATAGTCAAACACATAGGCTAATCTTGCCGCTTTTTAATTGTGTAATTCCGTAAATAAACTAATAAATTTTCGATTGTAAGGGTTTATATTCCCTATAAAATTGTTATAAAACATGTCGTTAACTCAATAACTAAGACTAGAGATAGATTATTAGAGCCTAATTGAGACAAGAGTAAATAGGCCGTTTTAAAACTGACTTATTTATCATTCACGATAAATTTATTACCAGGAAGCTCTACGTCACTCAAGTATCCATATCCCAATAATATATTAGAACCTCCAATTTATGAACGAATTACGTTACAAACTGAAGCTGGGACGATTCCCAGTAAAAGTCCGTATTACCTCCAAAGCTTTTTTGTAAGTTCATACGAGGCTTTAGCATGTTAGGTTCGAATTTTAAAATTGTGCAATTCTAACCTAAGATTGGTAATAAAGAAAGCTGCCTCATGAAATTAGGAAGCGGGTGGAAGGTCTGCCTACATCTAACCCAAATTTGAATAAAGTCACCTTTACAGAAAATCGTTTACAATTTAGTATACATTTTTATTTGCTGCAATTGCTAACTGTACTTAGTGAATAGTAATAAGCACCGTTTAAACATCCATACAAGCTTTCACCTATTGATCTCTAACTTGGTATTCCAGAAAACTTGGAAAAAACGATGGGTAGTTACTTGGAAATGTGATATATCATTCTTCAGACATTCTTCGGTACTCGATATTTATAATTTATTACTGAAATTATAACGTATGGTTTATGTAATCCGATTTAATACTACGTGTTAATTCGAATCAAGTATTTTACAGATTTTTATTTAACGAAATTCTTGGTATGTTCCGGCTTTTCTTTATAGGATGAGCATGCCCTTGAATTTTATGACTTACGAGATGCCATCGAGGCCGAGTGGGATGATACGTATTCAAAGTCAAATTCCTTTAGGTTATTTAGCATAATTTGATATATAACACTAATTACTCAATTTTACAATTTATATTTGAATGTAACATTACAATAGGATCAAGTTCCCAAGCAGAACATTTTATTTTTACACAACAGATGACGATGATGCCAAAGAGTGGGTAGATTTGATCCAATACAAGCTGGTATAATAGTACAAAAGCAATTATTAATTTTAATGATATACACCTAGCAGATTTTTATAGTTATGATTTCCATCTTTATCTCTAATAAAGCAAGCACGGTAATCGATTTTATACTATTATAATTCAGAAATTGTTGATATTTCTTATTATATATACTAAATTATTTCCATTTATTTCTGTACTCAGCGATACTATAGTGAAGAAATCCAAGCAAAGAAGCCTAGCCAGAGCCTAGTATCACAAGCCAGTGCATCGACGTGATAATTATTTTATAAAAATGCTAATGAATACAGTATACTATCAGGCTATCCTACCAAAATTTCAATTTTAATAGCCTATCTCATTGGCTCTGTCCGATTACGTGAAAGAAACATCGATTTTAAAGTGCTCTATTTGAATGTTGTCAATAAAATGGAATAATTGCTCACAATGTTGAAATGTTATGTACGCTTAACATGAGTGAGTCAAAGTAGAAGTGCACCTGATGACCGTCGATTCCATTCTATCTTTCTAATTTTATATTACTAGGGAATCATTTACAACTATTAATTGACAAATTTTGAAGAATAAAGTTATAATTTTATTATACGGAAATATTAGTGGATGCCATAATGATAAAAGTTCGACATTAATGACATGATAATGTAGACTTCTTTCTACAACGATCATTAAGATTCATAGGCCAAATGAATAAATATCACTATACTCAACTCTAAATGTTAATTTGTATTCAAGTGATATATACGTCGTATTTTCTTTCATAGCACTAATCTAATACAATTACCTTAATTAACATTTACTGGAAATAAAATAAACTGTACAAAAGTAAGATGTATCACACTATATCACACTAGAATATTAATATTCGGGTGCTGCAAATAGTCAATATCTATAGGATGCGATCCTTGTAAGAACGATGTATGCTCTTGCTGTTAAGACGATGAACATCATAGTAACGCTGAACCATGATTAAAGCTGCGATCGTTGATGTAAAATCGGAGGGTAGCTGGTACGTCTAGCTGAACGCCACGTTCATGTAATGGAACTAGACTCTTTTCACCGATATTACGGCAATCAGCTACGTGAAGAACAGCAAGGTTTGGGCAGTTCTCACCTATTCAGAAAGATAAAATAAAACATGAAATCAAGTCGATGACATGCTGTCGATTTATAGACGTAATTCTGTCTATACGATATTGCAATGTTTAGCAAACACGCGTACATGTACAGTAATAGTAGTAAAGAAGTTTAAAGGCATGAAAACGTCATGCAAATAGAATTTATTCTATATGTCGTTTCAATACAATAATGAATTTAAAGCAGAATAGCAGATTGCTGATTAGTAAGTATATCTGTACTATAACAAACTTACGATTAATATACATAGTCTGCTAAGCTAGCTTTGAATTTTGTTTTAGTGTAATGTGTTACGTGGTATACGTTGCCGTTCAAAAGTTTGAACGGGTATTTGACCAGTATAATGAATTATTATTATGATGGACAAGGAATTCTACACCGTCTAGTTTGATATTTTTTCTCACCTAGATTCTTGATAGCCGTATCAGTAACACGCCAACAACTCACGAGTGAGACATGCCTTAAGAGATGACATCTTGCTGCTAAATTAAAAATGGATTTATTGGTAATAGCATAACAACATGCTAAGTCAATTTCTTTTAAATTAGGACAATTGATGGATAAGGATATAATACACTCGTCTTCGATATCCCAGCATCCACGGCATGAGAACACCTCTAATTGATGGCAATGTGCACTTAATAATAAGATAATCTCTTTGGAAAGCCAACGACATTCATTTAAATGTAATTCAGTTAAGTATGGGCAATTGGTTGCAATGCATTCAATACTGGCGTTGGTTAGCTTGGAGCACCCAGATAACCATAACTGTCTCAAATGTTGATTTTGGCGTAGAATAGGAATAAAATTATCATCATTTAACAAATCCTTACAATTGGAAACATTGAGATATTGAATGAAACGATTATAGCCAAGAAGCCATTGCAGATGATGATGACGTAATGATGCAGCAAATGGACTTAAATCATAGACAGTACAACAAGTGAAATATTCTAGGCATAGCTGATTAAATGATTTACAGACCAAGCGCAGGTTGCACACCTCCATAAGGGTCAAGAAAGGCAATATCGAGGTGAAGATAACATCTTCCCAGGGTAGCGAAAAGACAGTTAAAGTCATTCTGTAAAGCACTCAGTTCAAAGTGAAACGAGACAACTTTTGATCAGTTCAAAATTACACAGCTAACTTACAACGACAATGTCTTTTTTAATCGATTTGTTTGACTACACTCAATTCGACATCGGTTCATCACTACAGCAGTTTTTCACTTGATTGCTCATTCCTCATGCTAGTCTTTGCACAAGTTCATTCCAAATGGTATCTTACAGTATTGAAAGGCATCAAAACCAGTACAATAACCAATGCTGCAGAATTCAAATGTGGATAATAATAATAATAACGGAATAAGCAGTAAGGAGAAACAATCTACGATCAGTTAACGAGTCGATTTATAGTCTGCCATTACCTTATGGATGGCTGTTGCACTATCGCCGTGCCACTGTGCTGTGCTAAAAAATTTTGCATGAATTATCATCATCATGATTCACTACAACATACTGTCATATCACTCCTGTATGGAGCAGTCTACTATTATAGTACTGCACAATATCTTGTAAGTATACTGTAGTACCAAATGATTACAAAACGGTATGATGATGGAAGTATCGCAAACATGGCGCTCGCACTATACATACTATCCATCGAAGCAGTAAAAATTGTAACTAGTGTGGAAATAAGTTATAATAAACATTCATAGAATCTGCCATCAAGATCAAGGATAAGTTCAGTTATAATTCAGTGGATATAAATGATTGCCATGTTTTATTTGTTTGTCATCACATCGATTCAATTTTGTTGTGTCTGCCTATCGACATCGATAGGAAATCTTTTAAGAATCTCTGACTAGATTTATCGTACACTGCATAATGCACTAGTATGGTATACAGTAAAGAATTCCACTATGAGACATGGCAATCTTAAAGTCTCATCTTTAACGATGAAATCTATTCTAACGATGGCAAGAACCCGATGTGATTCATCTAAGCGGTTAACTATCAAGAAACGCCCGGATCATGTCAATTTCATAGACTAGATTTGTAATCGCCCTGAAATGGACCGAATCCGACGTTCAGATACTGTAAATATAAAATACAAGTACGGATAGACTAGGATGCGTTTCCTGTCCTCGTTAAGAAGAAATAAATACTAACTGCTTTGATCTAATGAATTATTTCGCCGTATTTGGCAGTTTGGTAAACATAATTACTGATATCCTGTGCAGTGTACAGCAGCAGGCAATTGAGGCGATTCTTCTCAGCAATTTACTACCCTAGCAGTCATCGAAAGATTCTATCGTGCCTGTAATGTGTTATTGCAGAATGTTGTCTTGTATTCAGATTGAAAACTTCATCTCACGACAAGAAACAGCTGAAATAATTAATAAACAGCTGCAATTGTAAATCGAAAGTCATCATTTTTCCTCATATTTCAAGAATCAACATTCTCTGCCTCTGATCTATCATCATTAATGTAGTAAACTGAAAAATAGCACTGGAGGCCAAACGTATATGTCATAATACACTCTGCACTCTGGTGTACTGCAGTATGGACGTAAGGACGCAGGTACAGGTGCTAGCAAGCAAGCAACCTTGATCAGCTAGCTGTTGCAGCCTACCTATCAACATATGCAAAGCCAGCCAGCCAGCACAGTTAATGTTTTCAAACTACTCTAGAATTGCAAACACAACTTGGTAGTGTAGTTTACAACATTACGTTGAATTCATACTATACGAATATATCATTATAATTATCGTTCATAGAATAATAAATAATCATCCATAAAAATCTCGCAGTATAAACCAAAGCAAGTAATGGCATCAGCAGCTCAAGTCAAATCGGCTGGTCATCCAAGATGCCTTTTAATCGGTGGTGGCATTACAGCATCTTTAATTTCATACTTCCTACATAAAATTTGCCCATCAATGCCTATTGAAGTATGGGAAAAGGATGCAACGGTTGGAGGCAGAATGATGACCTTTCGTAGTGAAAGCACTCAGTGCACTGCGGATGTTGGAGCTCAATATATTACAACCGTTCCTACCGAGCATAACTCGTCTCAAAAGTTGTAAGACAAACGTTGATTGAATATAGACCTCTAGCTAATGCTATAGTACTCGACTGCTCTTATTTCACGATACCTTGCTTTAGACTATATAAAAAGACAACATGAATAGGTGGAATAGAATAAATAACAATTTACTTCACCTCGTTCAAAAGTAGTGCTGCAGTCCTAAAATACTGTATAAAATTTTCAACGACCATTGTCATCGTAGTGACAATATGCCAACAATAGAACTACTCGTACTCACACATGGCCAATTCGATAAGCGAGCGGCCATTGCATATTTCTCTACAGTAATTTAGCGCTATAATGCCTCTTAAATATGCTCGTACTGATATTTGCTTATGAAAAATGAACGCTGTGTAGCTGGTAAATCTTTCGAAGAATTGTTACTATACACACTATTGTAGTGTCAGAGCAGTGGTAAATTTATTCAATCCACTAATTATATCAAAAATTATTCTAACTAACAAAATTCGTACAAGTTTCAAGACATACTAACAACGTGACACGCTTAATATCGCAGTAATATGATTTGATTTAAAGCAAAGCATGAAGAAATCACCTTATCATTTACAAGCTCTGTTATAACGGTAGATAGTACATGTAGATACTGTACAATTAAAACCGCTCGTGTAATCATATTCAAATACGATTAAAAATAATTATCATCAGTTTACGTGTATAACATTTACTGGTAGCTTTATCACAATTTTGAACTTAGCTCCTGATCTACTTTATGATGATTTAGGCAAAATATCAATATCACTCAATATAAAATTTAAAAAATTTTTTCTAACCTTTCAAATCTGCCAGAATCTATTCTGCTTTAATCGACGCAGGGATTTTAATTCCATTGACGAAGACCATCGTAGGTGACCGTAAACAACACAATGCTATCAATTATGTTGCTGCAAAAGGAATGTCGAGCATTGTAGAGCATTTTCTTACAAATTCAGGTCTAATTTCAACCGTAGATTACGACTTGTATTCGGTAATTATAATCGATATTCACAACATTATTTCTGATTACACAGGAACAAAAACCTTTTGTAATCGCCATGTTAAACGAGTACGACCAGCCTCTCATACCATTGAAGTGCACTATAATGAAGGAATTAGTGACAACTTTGAAATTGTTGTATTTACGATACCACTTCCCGAAGTATATAAAATATATGAAAAGGTGACTTAGAATACAGTCTATCAATTTATCAAAATTTTGCAAGCTATACACGAAGTGCCATTTCATAATCGCATAGTAACGTAATTTACTCGTATGAATCATGGCAATTGGCAATTTTGCTTTCCATCTTAATAGCATTACTCACTTTTCTTGGAAAATATTGCAGGCTGAAACATTACTCCAAAATAAAATAGAATATTCAAGCAGATATGCTCTAGCAGCGTTTTATAAAAACCAAAACTTAAACGATCAATTTAACTGGTGCGCAAAGTATATTAACACCAACCCATGTATAAGATTTATATGCCTGGACACGAAGAAAAGAGAATCTACAGGTAATTACATCATTTTAACGACTCAAGCAGTTTAATATACTCTTATTACGAGTAGGTACCCTTAAATGTTAAATAAGATTATCTGATTCATTTACGTTGTATGAGTATGAACTAGCACAGAGCATATACGTATAAGTAGATTTGGTTGCATAAGATATGCCAGTGATACGATATTGGATAATGTATAATATAAAGCAGTTCTTGGAATGTATCACTGTTAATATCTTGGGTTACATGGGCTATCTCAAATCGATATTCGCACATAATTCTGTCAATACCCAGTTGTGAATCTATGAAGACATGACAGAATACCACGGCTATCGAATATTCAATACTGAACCATATTATTATAGACATACTACAGTTTTTGCTGAAGCTAATTTTTCATATTAAAAACTACAGCATTTTACGATAGAATTTAAAATTTTTCCTAAACTTGATGTGCTAATGAATTGTACAATTATTTTTCGTGTACCTTATGTAGAAAATTGCAAAATGCATAGCTTTTATTTGTAGTGCACTGTAACAGTTTTAGAGCCAATAGGGTGCGATAAATATGTATAATTAATCCATGTACAATTAGTGAAAAAAAATGTATAGATAAGCTTTCTATATGTAGTATATAGCACATCGAATATGTAATACGAGTATATAACGGCAATCGATGAAAAGTCGATGACAATATGCGAATGAAGCCATTTTATCGCTCTGCTGTACTTCGGCTACAGCTTGTATTAAGAGCTGTAAAATTTCAAGTTATCAACAATCAGCTGCATTCTCTTTTATTGTAGTGTCTGGTACCTCCATTGTAGTTCATACCAGTGTCAGCTTTAGTAAAATGAACCAAAGCACCGATCCTACTGCAGTAAAAGACAAAATACTGACAAATCTCAATGGCCTAATGCCTGGTTTGCCGCCTGCAGATGATTCGACACTAGTAAACTGGGAATATTCACAAGTAATACAAGCGTATGACTGCAATGGAGCTTTCATTCTTAATGAATTTCCTTTACTAATTGCTGGCGGTGACTCATTTGCAATGTCTAAATTTGATGGATGCTTAAACTCTGCTTCAGTTTTATCAAAGATCATTTCAGATTCTGTGCAATCTGTTAGTGCAAATATCTAATTAGCTGTACTGTTAGCTTAAAATTTTTATTTTACATGCTACAGTATTCATTTTATTAACTGTAAATGTAGTCTTTCACTAGAACAACTCGAATTTTACTCCCAACTCTAAAGATATTGGCCCTCGTTAAAAAATAACTCGGTAGTACTCAATGATAATTAAACAGTAATGAATAAGACGTTCATAAAATAAAAGCCAATCGTATACGTAGATAAGACATATTTCACATCTAAGAATTTTATTATATTAATAATTAATAATAAGAGAATCAATGGCTACAAGATAATGAAATAATTTTGTAAAGTACCGCAAACCTAATTAAAACAGTACTAAATATCGAACTAAAAATTAAGTAATTACGAACGTTAACTAATTAAGCACTACAAGATATCTGTATCATTAATGGTACAGTATATGTTAGAAATAATTTTAATCTCGAGCATACAGTAACCAATAAACCAGACATAAAAATGTTGTTAATAATTATAATGTACATAATTAAAAGTTTGTAACCCATGAATACGATTTAAAAATGAGCAACATGCAAATAAGGCACGCACCGTATAAAATTAAGGGAATACGTTTCAACATATAACGTGTACTCCTTTACATGATATTAACGTGCGAAAGTGATTTTCAAATTAATAAGAAAAGGGAATTATAAGTAATTGCTATAATTAATCAGCAGGTAAACAGAACCAAGGATTATGGCGGGACTTTTGTCTGTCACCGTACTAATCATAATAACAGTAATATAATAATGACCAATCCTGAAATCAAACCTACCATACATTGTGCTATTAGTGAATATTTACTTAGTCAAGCTTTCTCTTTCTACGTCGAGATTCAGAGTTGATTACAGTCATATCCTGTACAACTTGAGAAATAATTCTCCTCTTTGATAGCAGATTGCAAATAGTTAACAAAGCTAAAGCCGCTGTTATAATTACTATCACCAAAGGTAATCAAATACTTGCAATATTTGCAGTAATTTGATATCAAGAAACCCTTGTTATCAATTAGTTATGCCAATAAATGACTACTGAATATAGTAAATGTCATCGTCATAGAATAAGTACAAATTTTTTTAAGTTTATCCAAAAATTTTCTGTTCACATTTTAGAAAATAAGGCCAACCAGGATTTCTAATCTAAAATTAACAATTAAGTATGAAGCTATTATACACCAACGCATAGAAATGATGACTACAGTATGAAATTTGCTTAATTAACAGTACTTACAGACTGGTTCTACGAAATTTCCTGGAAATGTCCCATAAAGACCTGTTCTTGTTGATGAACCAACAAACCAACCATCGTCGCACTTTTCTTTCACAATAATAATATCACCTACCATTAATTCTAGTTCATCTTCCTTTTCTGGTGCATAAGGATAAAATGCTCGATACCTATGAATGAGCAATTTATCGAGATAAGAATACTATAACAAGTTAAAAATACTTCTGGAAATACTACAGTAATTACCTCTCTGATGTTTCGGTATTAGCTTGAGAATAATTGGAGTTATCCGCAGCTCCATCATTGTAATAATTAGTATTATTATTGTGATCGAATTCGTTATTTTTTGCTCGTATACCAGATTGACTATGATTGTCACTGTAATCGGTTTCCGACTGATATCGTTGGCTTCTGCGATTATAGTCACCGTAATTATTACTATTTCGATTGTCTATTCCACCACCCTGTCGCTGTTGCGGCTTACTTTCGTACGGATCGCCGCCTGCTTCATAACGAGTACTGGTATCGCGTCCACCTGCAGATCTTGTGTCAAAATCGCGTCCACCTGCAGATCTTGTATCAAAATCGCGTCCACCTGCAGATCTTGTATCAAAATCTTGCTTATTGTAATAACTATTTCGGCCTGATTTTCCATCTTGACTGTAGGGATCATTTTCTTGAGATTGATAATTGTAATCACCACTTTGATACTGCGGTTTACTATCGTAATAGCCGTAACGATCATCTACTTGTTGGTTGTTATCATCAAATTCACGAGATTGACCGTAAGCTTTTGGGTTATATTGATTAGAATCAGATCCTATAACATGCTTATTTGGCCGAGAACTAGCTTCTGAAAAATCTTGAATCTTATTATTACGAGCTTGCTTCATCGTTCCTGCACCCTTTACATCTTTAAGAACATTTAAAAATTTCTTAGGCACTAATCCAGATCTTGAATTGAGACGTCCTTCAAACCAATTCGCATCTACGTGCTTCAAAAGTGTTATAATTTGTCCTTTCGAAAATGATAATTCTTTGCTCGTTATACCGTTGCAATCACGCCTTGCTTGCCCTAAACCATCTTGCGAATACTCACACTGCGCTGCTAATGCTTCTTTTATAGATGTCACCACCTACGGTACAAAAAATAATGTTTTTATACATTAATCGATATGATCATCTAATCATAGTACTCTATGTCAATAATGTGTTTATTTTAGTCTAGCTTAAGTCCTTCATAAGTACGGGTTAGTAATTTTTACACACCTCGACATAATTAGCTGGGAAAATGCCTCGTTTTCTGTGTAATTCACCTTCATACCAGTTTTTGTCCACATTTTTAGTAAGAATAATGAGATCTCCTTTTTTCAAGGCAAGTTCCCTAATGAATGCATGACGTACAGTATATTAGCAAAATGTAGAGGTAAATATAAACAATTGTGAATAATTCTATATTAATATTTATAACTACTGTAAATTAACCTTTTTGAAGCAGGTTTAAAACTGTATATTGCTTTACACTTTGGGATGGTTTTATCCTATAAATGAAAGATAAAATTTCTTATAATTCATATCTACACGACAAATGCATTTTTTTGAACACTTAAATATGTCCATATAACTTACGTGGATATTATAATTAGATGGCGGATCAAACATTAATCCTTTTTCATCTATAAACAAATGATATGTATAAAGACAAATTGTTAAGTACCGGTATTTCAATTGTAAGGCATAATGTTGATCTCGCTAAAATATTTAATAACTAACCAATAACATTAAAATTTGCTTTTTCTGGCATTTTAGCGGGATAATCTGTATCATCGTCATATTTACGACTATCCGGCTTCCGTGAATCGCTATCATCACGGTGGAATGGACGACTCTGTTGGTCTCGATAATGCGAATCATGATTATCGTTACGATCGTCATAATATTTATTTCTTCCGTATGGTTCATTATCATCCTCCGGTTGCGCGAGTGAAGGTGTTGATTTCGAATGGCTATTTCCTATTCGAGTATTTTCCTGCCATCCACCTCCTGGCCTGTAATCTTCGTGATCACCATAGCGTGGTTGATATTTTGGATCATACTGTTCATTATACTGATTTTGGTTATAATCATTGCCTAAGCTTTTAACACTGCCAGTACGTGATAAGGACTTTTGGGGTCCAACAGGTTGGATAGGTTGAAAAGAATTTTGATTCCTTTGATTTGGTAATGTATTGTATGATCTTCCTCCAGAGGAGTCATCTGAAATACAATTCAAGCGTTATTACATCAACACCAAAAATTTATAGAAATGTCGAGCCGCGTTGTATTATAGCAAACATGAATATAATTGTAGTACTGGAATACAGGTATAACTGAAAGAAGTTATAGCCTTGCTATAGATGAAAACGGCAGTACCTTCCTTACGATCATTCGATTTCTGCGGCCAAAATCCACCACCCTGGTCATTATCTATTTGCAATTTTACAATACAAACGTGATTAAACAGTACATTAACGAAAAAAGAGATCGTTAAAATGATCAAATATCTTACTTGACCAATCGTCCTCGTAATCCTGATGTGTAGGTCTGTATGAGTCTGGTTTCGCTGGTATCTGCAAAAAAGATAATTTCGATTAACTTATGCTTACAATAGTTACAGACTATTAAATTTCACTCAAGAAGCTAAATTATGTCGCTAATAACGACACTAGGATTCAAAGTGTAATTACTGGTATAATAACTAATTAATATTCAGTTTATAGGATACTAACTACTACTTACTGCACCTATTCGCTAAGGAAATACGTATGTATATATATGGTAGTATTTATACAGTATATACCAGATATGTGTATATAGCAAAGATGTTGGATTGTATTAAAAGTCGTTAAATATATATATATATACATTTCTTGAAGAGAAACCTAGAAGGCAGTCTAATTTTCATACTTTATATATATATACATATACAACTTGCATCTTCAATAAGTTCGGGATAAGAAATGAAGATAGTGATTAATGACCTGGTCATGCTTGTGATAGGGCTTTCATATTTAATGGTTTAATAATTTGTAACTAAAGAAAATTGATATTCCGTTGGTTATCGTCTTAGAATGCCTGTTCAGGACTCTATTATAACGGTACTGAAGGGCGCCTACAACACTAACCCTAACTGGTGGTGGCTCTTCATTAGATGAATTGTTATCAACGCTCTCAAGGGCCTCTAACGAAGTAGCATTTATTTGCTCAACTGGGGAAGTTGGGGATTCCGGGGCAGAATTATTCTTCCTAATCTTTAGTCTAGTTGTTTTTCTATCTTTTTTTGCTACATTCGTCGCTGGCGATTTTATTGCGGTAGAGTTTTTCTTTTTAGGAAAAACTTTCGAACGATCACCGTTATTGTCTGCTGCATTCTTGGGTAAGGAAGTCCTAACGACTACCTTACTCTTGTTTCCACTGCTTTGTGATAAAGGCTTTACTAATTTTTCTTTATTTTTTCCAATTTCATTTTCCTTTCTACTTGAAATGATAGGATTCGATTTAGTCTTATCATAACTGCCAATCTTATTTCGAACATTTAGTTTGGTTGTCTCTCTGGTAGGGGATGTGCTATTGATCTTCGTTGTCTTATTCTTTCTTGAATTTATTACAGGACTTTGATCTGAAGATGATGTTGTTGGAGACTGTAACGCCAAAGAGTTTGGCTTAGTACTTGATCGATCAATATTATCTTTTACAGCACCATCCATAGCTTTATTGATTTTATTAATTTTTTTCCTGTTTTTCGAACGATAAGCTGAATGTACAATTACACCTTCTTCGTCATCTATTAGAAATATTAGATTATTGTTAAATTGACAATAAAGTAGCGCATACTAAATTGCTTTTGATAACGATTATTCAGGGCATAAATCTACACGACTTATTTCGAATAACATACGCACCTTCTCTATTTACAAAGTCTCTTTGTCTATGCAATAAATTTAGAGCCGGAACTTTCAAATTAATCGGTTGTACGTTATCAAAACCACCTCTGCTAAAGTAATCAGGAGAACTGTAATATAAAATAGAAACATGTTTTATTAAACAATATCTAAATAAAATACTATACAAATAATATACAATCTAAGTAAGTCGGCCATTTGACACTATTTCATTAAGTAAAAACATCATTGGACTTCCATAATAAACTATTAAATGATGTATAAATTAAGAGGACAATTTGTAATCAAGCATAATTCGTATATGGAATGATAATAAATACTGACTGTTTTCGTGCGTTAAACGCATACACACTTCTGCTATAACTTTGAGGTCTCATACCTATATACATTACGTAATCCTTCCCTGGTTGGCATTCTTCTATAACGTGGGGGAGGTGGTTTTTCGAATTTTGTAAGGATAGGAGATAGAGGTGCTGCATCAGGTTCTTCTTGTGGCTCATGGCCGGGCAAAGGTTGTAATGGGTCATCATACGACGGTATATATAGATTTCGACTATTTGTATTTTTAACTAATTTTCTGGTGGGACTGTTTACATGACCGAACTCTTGAATGAACTGTCTCTTACTAGCTACGGACTTTTTTGCACGTATACGACTGTTTGAACGATTTCTATAATTAGACTGCCTTCTAGAATCATTAATATTAGTATTAGCAGTTTTATGTGTATTATTATCATTAGGTACCCAAGAATTTTTTCCTGGCCACTGGGGATTCTTTCCGTCATTTTGATTGTTATCTGAAGGTCCATAACCGTTGTTGTAATTCCCACCAGTGTTTTGGCCGTAAGTTGCATTGGATGGTTTCTGATAGTTACCTTGATAGTTATTACCGTCATTAGGTTGTTGATAATGATCATAATCATCCTGTGATGCTCTCGATCGCCTATTGTTTCCTATCGTTATACGAGTGCCACCGCCATGATTGCCTGGTACCCCAGAAGGTTGATAATCTTGGCCAGAGTGGCTATCGTAATGTTGAGCTCCACTTCTATAGCTCTGCATGTTTCCGTAACCATCATTTGCGTTACGGTCTTGCCTTAAATAATACAATTGAAAAGAATAGGCAAAAGATGACATCAACCTTATTGTCCTAACAATTTACAACCTACAGTTACCACATATTTATACTTTGCAACAAGAATTTGAAATCCAGCCAATTCCATACCTTTCTAAGACAATTTGTAATCGCATTCCTGCTCGTCTAATCGTAGACAATGCTTCACTGTGAGTCATATTATCGCAATTTGTGCCATTAATCGATTTGACAATATCGCCAACTCGCATATCTTCTGCTTCCGCTTTGCTATTTTCATTTACCTAATCCAAATTCACGGATAAATACAATATGAGTATACCGAATTAAGCAAGTAGACATCATTACCAGTATCTGAACATTTTGTGTCAAAATGCTTGCAATTGCATTAACCGATATTGCTATGCAATAATTTAAAATCAATACTAAAACAATTAAGTAGTATTACTGATCCAATTACGTATCAAGCGCTTTTAAATTATAGCAGTTAATAAATTGATTTTAGTTTTACAGCTAGTGACTTGAATTGATTGCAAGTACTAGTTGAGTTTACGTTTAGCGTTGCAGCCGTAATTTACATCAACTTTGAAAATCACACCATTAATGCTATAAATTAGCTATTGATGGCCAAAGAAAAATTGAAAGACCGATATCCAAACTTGCAGTACTGTACTGACTGTTAGTTTTAATTAAAGCAGACGATTGGATCGCAACATGAGGTTTCTAATTCAAATAATCTTAAATCACTATATAAACAGTATTGGTGTACTTTCATTCGTTCCCTAAAAAAGATAACCTGATTTTTATCGGGCCCTTTCGCTTTTCTACGTAAGATTGAGGTTGTTTTACGCTGGTTAACAAATTTCGTCATCATCGAAAAAAGTATTTGCAGTAACAGTAAGGACAAAATTTTAAAGGTTCTAGAGAGATCGCTGCAGTAAAATTTTTTTACTAATTTTCAAATTTGAAATGACTGCCCAATTTATAACTGTGGAATGCTATCGCAGACTATTTATAGTCAACGCCAGCAAATATCCTAAATATAACCGTCATTTCTAGGGCGTCACTCTGTTACTGCAACAGATGTTCAGTTCCTTTTCATCGCTTTCTAAAAATAATTTTAGTGTCGAGAGTACTGTAGCAATCGACGGACAACATCAAATCAAATCAATGTCACTGGAATGAACGTTTCCATTGTCCACAGTACAGTACAGTGCCTTGCATTACAATACTTAGTAGGGTACGACAGTAATCCACTGTATCTGTTAAAAATAAACGGGGTATAAAAGCAGAAGGGATTGATTCACAATTAGTCCAATTCGTACACCGTATCAATGGGCTTACTACACTCGATCCACAGAATAATCAATTTATCACGTACAGCTATCGTAGTCAATCCATGATCTGTTTACACTACTGCAATGTAATCCATAGAACTCAAAAATACTCTAATACTTTTCGCTTTATCTCGAGCATCCACTGCACTAAATAGCAATTGGTGCCAGTCCAATCATATTATTGTACTGTATATCACGGCAGTTGCAGTCGAAAATTGATCTACCCGTATGTTATACAGTACCGCATTCTAGCAGTGTGATGTACTGTACTTACTGTATAAGTGTGCCTGTTCCACAGTACAGTATCGTACGTACTGTACAGTATTGTACAATTTGACTGCATGGTGAAATTTGTCGCAGAACTGCTACAGTACTGTACTGTTACAGCCAATTAGAGTATTGTACAGTGTACAGTACAGTACAGCACAGCACAGCAAAGTACGGTACAGTGTACTGTACTGTACTGCACGTTGCCTTAAAAAGTTGCTGTATAATTAATGTAACGTTTACTTTTAATTGTAAGTTACCATGCTTGAATCTGTGACCACCCCCATCCCCTGCTAATAGCGTTATTTTCGAATTTTTCTACAGTGCTACAGTACAGTACTACAGTACAGTGCTACAGTACAGTACTACAGTACAGTACTGTAACAAAAAGTGCTAGCAAACGATGCATCAAGCGCAACGCTGCATACGGTACAGTAACCTGTAGTGTACAATGTACAACAGTCTTCTACGCTGAGTCAAGTGATCTCAAGATTTGAAAGTATCAACCAGAAACACATATGAAAGGATAGAATCGGAAATCATTTTATAGTATTAACTTGACTAAAAGCAAACACTGGACTGCGTTCAGTCCCTCGAAATTATACACCGTACACTAGTAAAAATGTCGAGCGCAGTTTCAGTTTTTTTCTCTCCAAAGTAAAGAGACTAACTGAAAATTAAGTTGATTTCATAATTATCGTCGAGCAGTTATGTAAATTAATAAATTAAAATTAAGTAGCGATCACGATTTAAACTCGTTTAGTACTGCCAATCAGATTTTAGCAAGAAAAATGATAGCATGTATAGAAAAGTATACTAGAATATGGTATTTGCGGGCTAACCATTGGCACATGTCCGAATATACGATTGCATGTCAGTATGTGTTCCTTAACAGGGCTACATTTTTCAATATTCCCTGCTGTTAATTTTGTCGCAGTTTTCCACTCAACATTGCCCAAAAGTGAAATACACATAAATAATTTACACACTTTTTTGTAAGTGCAGTAGAATAGGAAAGGTGATTGGGGGACAGTTAAAAAAAAAGAAGGAAAACCTACAGGATAAGTACCGTCTAGAATACTAGCGTATATACGTCAAAAATTTGCTCTGAGAAAAAGCGTCCTGTAATAATATTGACATCACTACAAGAATTTGTATGCGAACAGAAGTACTGTTATGCGAGAGACATTTTTTTTCGTACAATACAATACAGTACTGTACCGCTAAGTAGTCAATCGTTATGACTCATCGTGCGCGTCTGCGGAATTTGCCTTATTAAATTAAAAATTAAATTAAAGCAAAGACGAAACATGGTAAACTAGCCATTTCCTTAAGTACGCCATTTACTAAGTACCTACTGTACTATTGTCAATGCTCGCCTTTAAAGCAAACCAACTTTCTAGTATCGAACGAACCAATATCCAGTGGACTATACAAGCATGTGTACAAGTGCCCTAAATTTATTTCTCTATGGTCATGATAACATAATTGCAGCTTGACATATTCCTATCTAGCATTTGGTTGTTAATCCAAATTCATATCGTAAGTTAAAGCGATAAAAAAATTTACTGGGGAATGGCTAGTAAATGTCTGTAAAAAATGCAGCGAAAATAAACAGACTACATTGTCACGCTAACGGAGTTAACGGTCTCGTACACAATGATAACAATTAATTATACTGTATTACTGTACAGTACTGAACTGTATTGAGCCGTACAGTACAGTACAGTGTATTATCGTCGTGCATAGTGTACACTGTACAGTAGTAGAGCGTTGAATGTCTTGATTCTTCCGTGGCGTTACGCCCGCTAACGTTTACTTGTGAGTTTAGTTTGTAATTTTTTTGAAGGCTTTCCGCAACTATAGAATAAGTCAGCGTCCACTCATAAAACTACATTATTGCTATATACAATGTCATTTTTTGAAGCTATTACATGTATTCTACAATATAGAGTAATCGTAAATACGGCTTAAGCAAATTGGATTGACAACAATATCAAAAGTGAAAAAAAAACGAATAACGTGTGTTGCGTTGACTGGCGTCGTCCGTAGAAAACGATCAACTCGAATTGATAAAAAAAAGCTCACCTTGGTTACTGATAATGGAGCACGGTACTCGCGGCCACCCTGTAAACGAAATCCCCATGGTGGCCCACCTTGCAAACCCACGGAGAAAGAGTTTCCAGAGTCCATGACAGTGGAAAGGGTTGACTATTACCAAAGCCTATGGGATTCAAACAGAGAAGGCCACGCTTTAAAATGTTTCTCAGGTCGTCGTTGCTCTCGCTGATAAACGCAATGTAAAAGTGTAAATTGATACGGTACTGATATTTAAAATGTAGACGGATTTACTGTTGACTATCAACTAACACTTACAGTATTGCCATACAATACAACCAGTATGCTGTGGCATCCTGACGCAACTGGCGTACTGTACACTGTAGAACAAGTACAGTACAAAGTTTATTCCTTGTGGAACGCTTAGTACTGTACAAGGCTTGTCAATTCGTTATGGGCGGGAGATTCCCTACGGTACTCTGTACTGTAGGGAGGAGGAGTACTTTACAGTACTGTACAGTGTACAGTACAGTATACTGTGAAAAGAATCCCAAAATACCAGTCTAAAAAGTCAGCCGACCACACCCTAGTCGAACGACTGTACTTTAACACTGAGTACAGTACAGTATTGCAGTCAGCGAAACAACCTACCTACTGTACTGTACTATACTACTGTGAGTCGATGACAGAGACATCCAAAAATCTTGATATAGACAGTGTCGAAGCGATCAATTGGGGATCAATGGTGATCCCAACAATATAGTGCTTATAGTAATTTAGTAATTAATTAATAGTGAGTTTGAATATTTTATCAGGCACGCACATAAAAGTTATTTGCTCTTGCCGACTGATGAAAATCATTCATTTATCAGTTCTGATACGCCTTTTTAGGGGGTTATCATAGTAGTATACAATCTCAATTTTTCAATATTTGTGGCTGCGATTAGTCATTCAGTGACATGAGTCACCATACTATTTTTTACATCATTGACAGGACTTCATTGTTACCTTGTATGGTTTTCCTCAACAACTCTAAGTAAAATCTTTGTAACTTACAACAGTATAGTACTGTAAACTTTGTTCCGTGTAGTATCCACTAGTAAGAACGATCAAGTTGCTCATCAGTGGAGTGTAGTGAAATAAATAAAGCATTCAACTATCAATAGTGATTGAGCAATTCATTAAATATTCATCATTTAGCCTTATTTACCATAGCGGTAAGAAACCTCTATTACTCACAGCTGCTATTTTGTTTGTCAATCGATTCGTCACTCATCTTTCCTTACTCCTAATACAGTCATCCTTACACTACTACGGTAACAAACTACACTTCGGTAAATCAATACTCAGCGTTTAACCATCCATCTTATATATGCAATGGGCTTCAATGTGCTCCTTGATACCTTGACATTGTGATAACAAAATCAATGATAAAATTATTTATACATCTTACTAGCAATAGCATGCTATAGGGTATTAATCAATGCCATCATTCATAATATACGATACTACTAATCCTTGCCATTTTAGAAATGCTCGATCATACCTTATCAACCCATTATGATAGTAAATAGTAGTACAAAAATAGAGTACAGTTGGTACACGCAAAGTAGAACGAGCGATGGATCGACTAGTTTATTTATATTTATAATTGGAGAAAGACTCAATTAGATGTTACGATTGATTATTGCACTTTAGTCGCAGAATTATCACAATAATCTACTGTTCAATCCTGATCAATCTAAAATAGGAGCTAAAGCGAACATTTTCAGGCATAGTAATAGACACTTGCCATTAAAATCATTCAAATGAACGTGATTATTTGCCGCATTTAACGACGATCACAGTACTGTATACTGTATCATACGATATAAACTTGTCGAATGTAAGACTAACCCATAGATGGTACATCATTGACCTTTCAATGACTATTTCTAACCACAAAATGACTCACTTTATTCTTTCCCCGTGCTGTATTTTATTGTAGTACGATAGCACTTGCACGTACACGAATACTATCTGTCATATATCTAGATCTTAGACTTGGTTAATGTTAGTATATCGATACCGTATCCTTGCTTAAACTGAATCCTCTTTTTAGTATTTTTTGCTACTGTAAAAAACTGGACAATAGCATACCAAGGGGTAACCTTACTGATTTTATAAAATTGTATCATCGATGATAAACACGGCTTAATAGACATTGTTACTTTACATTCTATCGCCGGCTTCAATGACCAACTAACTGGTGAATCGGATAAATAATGAGCCATTACCGTTTATTTATTTATTTAAAAGGACGCTACATAAAGTCCATCGGACGCAGATCATAACTGCAGTAATCATCATGTTGAGATACAATGCCAATCATTATCGCTAACGTTAGCGTTATGGGCGTACTTATTAACCGACATGGTTAAAAGAGTGCTATTCACAACTGGTCGCCATAGCGATGGCACGCCATGCATAAATACACCAACAGTTATCATTGAAAATTGGGCTTTTGCACAAACCAGGAGGTTATAATGGAATGACAATGCTTACAATAAGCATGGTGTCACAATATAGAGCTATAGTTTAAACGCCATTGAAGAGGTGCAATCCATATCGTACGACAATTCTACATTTATATAGAACTGTAGAAGTAAACTAAATTTTCTAGAGAATGAATACTGCTGTGTTAATGTTCATTGTACTACCAATTTACAAATCGACAGCAAAAGTTTGTGATGAATATAGAACGGATTATCATTTACTAACGCTGAATTGATGTTATTGTAAACCTAGCGTTACAAATATTAAACAAAAAATTTTTAGTAGTGATTCGAATAATCCACAATAGAAGGTAATACTTGTAGAAGCTCGTGGTATGGAAGGTTTGTAGCATGAACGTCAACAAATATCTTTAAATAATCGATCACCATTAGAATTGAATTTCATATACAAACCGTCGATAACTATATGCGATACATCGTAGTTACAGTTACAACGTGCTGACATGTCTCCATTATTAAAAGAGAGAAGAAACGCTATCATAAAACTTCCTACGATGATACTCGTGCAACTACAGGTCAATGATCCTTCGTCTACCATAATATATACCTTTCATAGATTTTTGCAGTAATAAGCTGCTATTAATCTATTCGTTTATTAAGCTAATAATGAGGAGCATTTTTAATTGCGATCATTTATTCTTTGTTTTAGATGTTAAAATAATTTTCGCGGCATTACATGAAAGGGCAAACTCACACAGTGAATCCATTTCTAAGTACTATCTAAAAAAAAAAACACCATCACTATATAATTAAAGATGACCTACTTTGCATAATTAAAGGTAATCGTTCTTCCTTAATTCAATATCCTCGTTATCGAGGTCAATATAGTACTAATAGAATCTATGGGAAGCGATATAATTAGGTCGCTCATCAATTCACAGGATCTCACTTCTAAATTTTAAATCCTCAGTCGAAAAATTTCTAGATAGAGGCTTAAAAAGCAATTCAAAACTGGCATTGGATACTGTACATGTAACTTAGTTCGGTTTAGACAATATTTCAGGGTATAAAGTATCTCAAAGAGCAAAATACAGTAGCGAATGTCGTATCATCAAAATACTGACTACGTAAGACGATGCTGGTTATCTAGTCAACATAAAGGCACATTTCAGCTTATAACTGGGTAAACCTATCACTTTTCACTATTTGCAAATCATCCATTAATAAGCGAATATCTTTTACGAGCTAAATAGTAAAAGGAGAATGCACAAAGCATTAATCCTGTGTGCTGCTTCAACCCTAACCATTTTTGCAATAATGTTGTTCGATATTACCTTATAACTTAGATAGTGTTCTATTTAACAAAGTATTTTTATTCCTAAAGCAATTCTTAATGTATGAGTGCACAAGTTAAGAAAATTTATTGGACTGATTCCCTGATTAAATGGATGCTCAATCTAACTATAATCTCCCTTTAAAGGTTGGCAGACATAAGAATTCAGTTATTTGAAAACATATCCAGAACAAAAATGGATATCCATTATCATTGTCTAAAAATATCATATAATTCATTCATAGTTAAACTGCTGACTTATAAAATTGTTGCTGTTATGAGGTCGTAATCTTAACTTTGTTTTCTTTTGTAAATAGGATTACGTATGTAATAGAAGAAAACTGACCAACAACAGTATTTACAATAGCCTTTTAAAATGAATCATTTATGCTTGAAATAAATATATTAAGTAAATCTAAAAAGTCAACCGTCAGATTAATGCAGCAAGATCTGAAGCAGTACTCAGAGCAAACAAAATCATGGTATTAGTTGCTGCAATTTTATCTAAATCGCGGATAGTTTATATGTAGTCTGCTTTCTGAATGTAGTAAACTAATCAATTCACAGTTGTCAGTGGACATAGTACTCAAACAACAAACTGTGTTATATTATACATGGTAAAACTACCTTATCCAGCACTAGCTGGTGTCAAAAATATAATCGCTAGTAGGAGCTTAACTATTAGCTGATGTCGGCCAATTGCTAATTATTATCTATAGGCCAAGTCATGCTAATAATACCAAAAATAATAAGGTTATTATCGTAAGAAGCACTGTGGAAATAATACACAAGCCAATTACTTGTCCATAATCATAATGCAGGTATGAGTCATACCTTGGTTAGACAAAATACAAGATGAGTAATTCTCTGTTTGCCTCTATTAAATTGTTCCACTAATGTCCATGAAGCATTAAGTCATGTTTACACTACACTTAGTACGGTGCCAATTTCAGCTATTATTATCAGTTCCGTATCACTATAAAAGTGGAATTAAATAATGGTGTATGATAATAGCATAAATCAGCTACAGCAAATAAAAAAGACGAAACGTGCCAATAATATTTTGTTTTGCTGGGGTTACTGAAATTGATTTCTCTATCTTCGTATCATACAGATCTCATAAATTAAAATTAGTTTTTCCGTATACTGTACTTCAATAGTCCTTGGTACAGTAGCCAAATGACTTTTAAAGTCATGGTTAATGTGGTACTGCACTTAATTACACGGGGGGGGGATATTGATAGTTCATCAAACACATGATATACAGTAATCTAAGATTTCTTTAAGGGCTCAAAACTGCAATAACTATACTATGGTTACGTTGTGAGATTTACCGCAATTATGCACTACCGTGCATGTTTCTACAAATTTACTAAGGTTTACTTTCTCTTATCTGTACAATATTAAATGGATAACTATCGGTTGTACAAACTGTCAAAGTAGATTAAGCGTCATAACTTGTTCCCAATAACAATGCATGCGTTTCTTACCCCTCCCCCCCATTTTCGTAGATTATAAGACATGTTAAAAATGGAAATTTTTGCATTACGGTATAGCAATCTAAAATCCATCATAAATTTATGGTACCTGATAGTGCTGCTCAAAACTTGAAATTTCAGAGATTGCTGTACGACAATTTTTTACCATCATTACGCGTACGTAGATTAATACGATGTCCAAATCACCTCAGATAGAGCTAGAAGCTGCTTATAATTTCCCTCAGCCAATTAATTAATTATTAGCAAGTTTAGCCATGATTCTTAAACTCAATTTAAACGGTGTCAGCTAGAACTAACCTGAGGAATAATAAAGCACTGATTCTAAGGAGTTGACATATTACCGTAATTCTCAATAATAACATGCTTCTGAATCAAATAATGTCATTTAGCAAAATAATGCAAACTGCTAGTCAGTGTTTTTCACATAGGATGATCTACGTTTATTAATGCTTACCGTAAGCTATAGTCTATACAGCATTAATTAGTATATCTGTACTTAGCTTCAATATCTGTCTGATTATGACGGTTGGGCAATCTTTAGCAACTATGAACTAATATGAAAAAGAACTTCGCATTAAAGTTGTGGTTAGATAAATTCCAATGTGATGACGATGTGTCAATATTAGCAGATGAAAACCTATGTAACTTCAAATGAAGATGATCGACCTACTTCGGCTTAAGATTTAGATCTGAAATAATTATTTTTACGGACTCCTATTACTAATAAACACCAGTAGTTATTTAATATAGTATTAGCTTAACAAAAACATCAAGATTACAAAATCTTTATAACGTTGTCTCGTAAACCTACTATTTAATTTAATGAAATGTAATTGCTAGGATTTGAAAGACATCGTATGAAACTAAAGTACTGTAAGTGAATTTAAGGCTCACATGAGTAAACTTGCAGCCACTAATTTATTCTAATCTCTTATAACTGCTAACTATTTATTCCTAGAAGATAATGATAATCTTTAGACTCAATGCCTATATTATCCGTAGTAGAAGAGTTCATAAAATTTAATTTCAATCTGCATTCACTCCTAAAAATATCTAATTTAGTTATCATGGACTATTTAGAAGGAGAATCACGTCCATAAGCATAAATATGGAGCTGAATCATTTTTTTGATTATCGTAGGTTATATATCAAAAAATCTACATCAGAACAAAATGGTTCTAGTGCGATAGTTGCGGCATCATGCAACTTTATTAATTGGATAGTAGACTTGGAATACACCAATACCGAGTATATCTATTCTATCATACATATTTCCATATTTTTAAAGAGAAATCACTGGTATTTATAATATTGTCTGATTAATGCCATCGGATACTTATTCAGCTTAACCATAAGTTGCTTTATATTTTAATAGAGAGGATCTATATATTAATTTACTAAAGACTTCGTTCATTATTTATATTGATCTCGAAAGACATATGTCTATGTCAAATATGGCCTAATAATAACGAGGGAGCGGTCAGTTATCGGATAGCTGACAGAAAATTGCTAATTGTACAGTCAGCTTACAGCGTTATTGTTCCACTCAATGCAAGTCATAAAATCTCTACTATTAAAAAATTTATTATTGTTTTGCTTTGCTTTGCTTACAAATAGTTATATTTCATCAAAGATCATTTAGATTCTGTAACTTCACGTAGAGATTTATGGATTAAGATGTCGAACGGTAGTAAAATAGCTATGAGTCAAATCATGCCATTCAATACAATAATAAAGAATTCTTACTTCGATATTTGTATTTTTTCTCAATTTGATAATCATCCATTCAACAACGATAAATTACGAAGGTATTGAGAAGTTTTCGAAGTATTTTTTATGATTAATCACTTTTTCAACGTTAAGCGGTGACTAAGAATAAATATCTATACACTAAACGACATCTGGAATAGTTCTTACAGCAATGAAATCAAATAGCTTCAACTTCTCACCTGCTTTTTCAATCACGATTTTCTTTGTTCTTGAAATTTAATAACTAACACTTATATCATATCAGAGTAGAAACTTAATCGCATTTTAGCAATGGTTGTTGAAGCTATGGATGAATTACTATCATACCATTACTATTTCTATCGCAATAGAAACTAATTCCTAATCAGTCTATTTTAGTAATTTTTCATCCACAGAAGGGAAATAAGGATTGATAAACAATTATGTTTAATATGGCATACGAATAAATCACTTGGAAGAAATTATTTCTCTTTTATGAATGATCAATTAATAATTGGTTGACAGCTCTTATTATTTTGGTCTCTCCTTATAAATTCTAATAATATGCAGATTACAATTCTTAAAACTTTTCATCTGTCATCTTGTAAGATCCTTTTAAAATTTTATTCTATACGGTATCCAAACTACGTTCAATAAGTATCGAAGATAAAGATATAGATTTATTTAGGTTGTCTAATTTTACGCTGATCTAGTAGTTTTCATGATATGATATATTATTGTCACGGTACGAACTACCGTGAAAAAATAGCTATCTAAATTTGGTTAATATAATATAGTGATAATATATTACAACTAGTTACTTACAGTAGGAATCATTCTAATTATAAATGTGTTACAGTAAATTTAATGCTGTGCTGTAATGTGTACTGAAATGATTCTGTGAATGGACATATTGTAGTCCGACTGTGAAAAATTAGTTAGTAGATGTTCTCACCTAAGAATTTTTATAAGATGACTCATGAATGTTAGCTGCTGTAGAGGGGTATATAAGCCCGTCAGATAGTTGAATAACGCAGTTCTCAATTGTCTAGTTGAGTTTAACGTAGAATCAAAGGCGTCTAAATTCTTGTGAGGTAGTTAAGGGATACTGAATCCCGGAGACTATAGTAATTTAGAGATTTGTTTTACGTTATCCTTGTCACGAAGCTGGTTTGTGACAATTATATAGAGTTAATAGCGGTAAGAGTCATAAATTATTACTAGATTATATGATGTCTGTTCTCGCTTAAAATCAAAGCGAGCAGAATGCTATCATTTGTAAAATCTCCCCACTATTTGATTTGGGCAAAATCCAATTAATGATAATTAATTAAAAGTCCATTGTGTAATAGCAGCTTCCTATCAATACTTAACAAACATAAAAACATGATGCCACCATTGCGATTCCCATTCCGTAGTAAAAAGTGCAAATAAAAATCTTATTTCTCTCTGCTCATATTTTAACTTTGATAAACAATATAGAGATTAAATAATTATTCCCAAACTAATAACTATGCATTCAAAGTCTTCTAGATTGATATTGTAGTCTGTCTTCCTGTCTTTTGATATTTGCGGATCTGAAAATTAGCTAAGGTACTCGTAAATTTTACCCAGTTCGTACAAATAAATATAATCAGAAAGATAATTATACAATCTTCCATGTAAACAATTGTTTGATATGAAAAATGAAATGATAATAAAAGAATTAGAATTGTTTTTATCCGTATATGTCGTCATATTCTAGGTTAGTAAAACATCTATAATTTACCAGGAACCGTTACAACCAGCAACAAAGTCTTAAAGAGGATACATACAATTTTCTACGTAATGACAGAGAGACTGAAATTTATTTATTTTTAAATCTAATATCCTGCAATAATAATTATATTTCGATGAAGAGCTCTTTTGTAATATACGCAAAACAATACTTGAAAATAATCTTTACCAAACTAGATAATCTTTGCTTGCCTGCAAAGCGTGGCTATAGGCGGCTATTTTTCGCCAGATGTTGACATACATTAAAATAATATTATCACAGAGCTTCAATTTTACGATTGATGTATTACATAAACCGTATTTTATGTTCCTTGTGAAACAAAATAAAGTCATCTTTTAGAATGGCTTCTACAATATCAAATCGTTTGATATCTTTGAATCATATTGCTAGAGAGTAAATCTGGCCACAAAATTATTTTGAAAAGGCGTGAATTAAAAGTAGTAAACAAGCAATCGGATTATGCCCAAAACTGTTTAGGATATACTGCTAACAAGATCAGACTTAATCATATCTAAACGATCTTTCATGTACCATCCTATATACTATACACATATCATTACTTTTCTGTGCGATTTAGCTTAATACTTGTAAGGAAGAAGAATATCAGTATAAAATTTTCGCAGTTCAACAGACGCTAAAACCTGAACCGGCATATCCTGCTTCGTATAGTTGGTAAATTCATTCATTGAAGAAACCAAAAAATTTGAATGACTATGGATCTAATAAGAATACCCAGATAACGATAAAAAGGATCAGAAAATCAGAAAATGCAATAATACTTTCTGATCTGAATGCAAAATAGTCATGATTACGAATAAAAACAGTTACACTTCAAATAAGATAAATCTATCCCTTATATAAAACGCCCTGTATGATGATCATTGTATTTTTTACTATGACAGTTACTGATTTTATTTATACGTAAAAATTTCTATTGGATATCTTTGTGAATATTTTTAAAACTTGATATTACAGGCATGATCTTAAACTAATTTGAAATTTCTACTTTAGTCAGCATGATATTCTAATAGGATTTGTCATGCTATTCACGGGCATACTATCGTTCATTATCTTTCATGTAAACAGAATTATTATGCAATAAAGGTAATCATATAATTTACGCTGTCTTAAGGTATGAAATTATCGTAAGTTAGAAATGAATTCAAAATTTGAAAACAGAAGCTTATCGTTATAAACTGTTGAAAAGTGTATTACCGCAATGTTAATATTTGCGTCTATTTGATAAAGCTACTAGCATACTACATATATCTACGAATTAATCTTACATTTGATTTCGAATGTATTAGTTAACAACAAGAAAAAACAAACATAAACTAATTTGCAACTTTATTCATAACCACTATTTCATTAAATCGGATATTTTGCTAGTAATACTTAATAAGACTTTGAAAATATAATTACATTAATGATATTAAAGCTAGATCCCATACTAGATTACATCCGCAACGTCGAGTAGAATGCTCTTTTTAGAAACAAATATAGCTCTTATCCCAGCAAAATTCTGATTATGCTTGGTCTTTCTTTGGATAATATATGGCTTTGCTTAATCGGCATCATTAGATGGTATATAAATATTATCTAATCAGAATACAATATTTAACATAAAATAGAATAGAAATTAGGTTATCTTGCTTCAATAAATCAATAAGTATTTCTGGCTATATTTAATTGATATGTATTCCAATTATACGTCTAGCATTACGATTTTTACAGCTTTGATACAAACGAATGCTAATGGCTACCGTTACTAGGAAAGAGCAAAAGTGAGTATTAGCATATTAAACTGAATGAACAGATACATACTGCAATTTATTCAAGAAGAGAGTGCTGGATCACTAAATCGGACATAAGTATTAAACGCCAAAGTAGGTTATAGCAGCTGGCTTATCTTACATAATGTTGGATACTATCTATGTTGGTCTTGATCTATGAGCCAAGAAAAGTTGTAGAACTGTAACATACTTTCTATTATTTCAGCTTTATGGCATAGACGGGATAATTATAGTGAGTAATACCTGTACAACTAGAGGCTGTGTCTTATCACTATCTCATGGATGTATTCGTAGTAATTATGCTAAGTGAGGGTATTACCATTACAACATCCTATAAATTATGCATAGTATACCCAATAATGACAATATTAAATTATAAAAATGGGACAGAGAGCTATACATAATAATAGCATACGCATAACCTAATTTATGTACAGATTTTGATGTATTTGCTTTAAATCTTTATGAAAACATGCGTCATTCAACCCTAACTGGTATATCTATTGTATTTTCCAATGCCTTGTTATTTAGATCGTCACTTGCTTCTTAAATTAGACTAGTTATCAGAATAATTAATCAAAATAATAACTATTATAATTTGCATGTGGTATTAGTAAATTACATCGATCTTATAAGTTTTATTATTCAGTTACTTCAGAGGAATAGTCACGGAAATTTTTTTACTAACTGATAAAATTAAATAGCTTCTGGGAAGCTGCAAAGTATCCTTTCGATATGTATCAAGATTGGTAGTTATCTCCATGATCACTTCAGTTCCGTAAAGTAATGAAGGTAATGTACGAGGCTCAATCCATTCATAGAAAAGATTGAAATACAGGTAGATAGACTCGTCAGAGAGCAGAGAACATATTTGTACGTAGTAAATATTATTTATATCCTGCAATCATAGGTTTCTATTTCCTAAAATAAATAAAAAATATGGTACGGATTCATTAAATAAGTGTAGCAAACAAACGAGAGAATATGAACTTAATAGCTAATGGAAATTACATATTTTTTAATTTATTATTTTCTATTGAAATACATGTGTAGATACAGTACGGTAAGTCCACTAAATCATTACATTAAGAAATTATACGATCTAGCCGAGGATCTCGCTGTCGAAATTCTCATATCTTTCTATAATTTTGAAGATAAAGCTTTTCAATGATAAAGGACTATTTTAGTAATTATTATGATACAGAGTAGCATTGATTTATAGCTAAAAACAATATAATAATGTAGTGTAAAGTGTTTATTAATTACGATGGCCAATGATATTGTCTAACTTTCATCTTATTAATATGAAATATATATAGCTAGAGAAAATGACTCAATAGTTTTAATTACTTATTTACTATTTAAATTGCGCACCGGTACTATGAAATCTAATTTAATTCACGCAGTTCTGTTTTATGATTTATCGAAAATAACGTTAATTGAATGATTTCTCCATGTCTAATTAGCAACTTTGTGAAATTATGGAGCTTCACTTTTCGAAAATTAAATAAAATTCGATATGAAATAAAAATTGAATATACTATGAATAATACACTATACAGTGTATCACTGATCCATAATTTAATAGACTAATTACTACCTGCGCTTGCAAAATATAGATATTCATAGTTTATTTACTTTGCAACGGCTGTGACTAAAGAGAATCCTTTTTCTTGCGAATATCAATATTCTTTTTATTTTGAATTACCCCAGATAGCGAAATATTTTTTATCATCTGTAATATTGTAATTCTGATCATATTGCAGTAGCTGATAATAGTATCACAAAATACATAAATAATGTCTTTGCAATATTTTCTTTAGTAATTTATGAAATTAGGAAATATTGCTTTCTTTTAGCAAAATCAATTGAGAAGAGATGTCCATACCAGTTTAATTATGAAGTAAGAAGCAAGAAAATTAGCTTCTATCGGCTAGCCACATTATTCCTACACGTGTCGGGCATAGTATAAATCTGATGTTTTCCTACGACGAAAATTTAGGATATTTTTATCTTTATTAGATTGCACGAACTTATGTGAGAGTAATTATCTATAAGATGTCATATTTCCTTCGATTTTGTTGTAGTATTTTAATAAAGCATAAAAATTTATCGAATATCTTCAAAATCAACTTTCAAATTTAAAGCTTGGAAGTAATGCATTTAGTAAGATTTATCTGACTCAAGTAAATAGCAATTTTAATATCATTTCTTTTACTAAGATAGCTCTTAGCTAGTGACTGTCAGCTTAATTACGGTAGTACGTTCTACTGATTTACGAACACGGCTATCAAATAATATCTAATTGCAGGACTAATTTTGAGTTAAAGTTTCGATAGGTATGTGTAATGACCAAGTAATAGTCTTTTACTATTACTATAATGATATTTCTGCTATCAATTTTATTCTTTTCTAGGAAGTAATGAAGTGATTATGATAATGAGAACATTACTTTCAACTTACGAATCGAAAATAAGTGCGGCAAGACATCTACCGTAAAGGCCAAGTCATAGATCGAGAGTCTTTGGAGTGAATTCATACATAGTGAATGATTCATGCGGGGATTATTTATTTAATTAACTCTATAGACACTATCTTTTATTATGAACATAACGGAAAGAAACAAATTCAGTTGCAACAAACACCAAGGAAAGGCATCATAACCATGCAATGATGTAACATGCTATAAAGACTTTAATGTTTTTCCGAAGACAATTCCATTAACAGATGATGTCTTATGCAAACACATAACAATTATTTACCGTGATAATCATCACATATGGGCAAAAAAGATAATATATGATATAAAATATTGCTTTAATGTACTATTACGTCAAGATCTAGATTTCAACCTATGAAAAGTGTCTAACCATAACCTAAGTTTTGAACTAGCTAATTGAAATGCAGAGCAGACCTCGAGATTTTTTAAGTATTCTATAGATCATTAAAGTTTTACTAGAAATATGACTGCTAAGATAGATTTTGATACAGAAACTTTGCCAGTGGGAGTCTAAAGCCGTCCTGATCAATCTACGCGAATCGCTGATAAACATATAAGAATGTTATGGCTGCATTTAATAGATTTAAGAAATATTTTATCAAATGATACAGAAATCTTGCAAGATATAGCATAGCTTGCTTTTACTTTCAGCAAGATATTTACGTATATTAGCCAAGTAAACAAAATCAGTATTAAGCAGTAACCGAAAATTATAAGCCCTACATATATCTACAAGAAAAGAGGAAAGCTTTACTCATGATGCCACAAATATCTTGCCTGCTTGAAATGCTTAATGCTATGCTTTAGCTCTCAGATTTTTGATTGTAATCAAAGAAGGAAAAATTTTAGCTCTGCCGCTTTCTAAGCAGTTAGGCATCAACATTAGCAAACAATTAATATTTTCATATTTGCGATAACTAGAAGCGGATGTATCCCAGTGTTAGGCGATTATAACCTGTAAGATCAACCTTTAAAGATGTAATGGAAGAGCAATAAAACCGATTAGCAAAAGTTTCCAGAATATATCCGCTTATATTGCGCATAACATAATTAAAACAGCATCATTTCTTAATTATCTAGCTTGTATTATAGTTCATTAGCCATGTAGCATAAACATTTCGGTAAAATATTAGTGGTAAAATTGATTATTAATTTAATCATATACATATTACGATTCCGATTAGCACATTTTAGGTTTCCTTCTGAATGAAGACTCTAAACTCTCCTACACCCTTCATGTCTGCATTCTTGGACTTTAATAAAGGAGATAAGTCTTCACTGAGTAAAGCCTTAAAATTTTTTGGGACAGTAATCTATAACCATTACTAAATTGAAGTTTAGTCGAGAAATATTTACTATAACTCAACTTTAAATCACTCTGGGGCGAAAATTGTAATAAGTACTTGCAATATTAACCTAATAATAATTGCAATAATAAAATTATTATGGAAATATTGTTGTTTGTCACAAAACAGCTTTGCAACAAGATAACGTAATCTACGATCAATAAGTCAATTCCTTGAACTACGTATCAAGGAACGATATCTGCACTATCACGAGCACTTTTGCTCTACTAGCAGACTACACAAAGACTTAAACGCCTCGTATTTTACGTTAAACACTAAGTTGGACAATTCTTCTTTATTTCACGATATACTGCATTTATATACTATTCCTCAATAGTTCATGAGTCATAGTTAATACAATTAACATTAGAATCATTTACTGAATTAGATATTAATTTTAGCTACTGCTCTCTTAATGCAGATAACAGTATTTACGAACATAGACATGTAATAACTAATACAGAATAGTCAGATTACGATATGTCCTATCACGGAACATTTCCATGATAATTTACAGTCTATCATAAGTAAATTACAATCACAATGATTCGAACTGTAAGCAGATGATTTGCATTCCCTATTATAACCATTATAATTTCAGTATGTGTATAAGTGTCACTGTCATAAAAAGTCAGTGCTATATTAAAATACAGTATATCCAAATTAGAAGTTAACTAAATAAGGATAGTCTAACAAAATTATCCTAACATAGTTATTTCTACTGTAATACAGTATTTAACACTGTAACATTGTTATAAATAAAAATTTCTACGGGATAAATTAATTAAGTTCCAAGTCAATTTTCCCAGAATTATGGCATTAAGAATGCAATCATCTTTACGTATCATGCCATATCTACCACATATTCATTAGAAACTATATAACTTACCCTAGTTACTATATTGATGAATTTTTTATAAAAATAACTTTGTAAAGATAATTTGATTATAACATGTTTAGCTAACTTGGTCGACGTTAATGTTAATAGTTATCGTTACAATGATGTTGCTTTGACACACTTTCCATAATATCTATAAAAAATTACAACATTTGCAGATTTAAACTATTTATAGTCTGAGTAGCTAAACATAACTTATCGCAAAGCTAATATTGCTCTATACGTTTATTCTGGAAATAAACCTGCATAAATCCTACTTCTAGATCTTAGAAAAATGATCAGAATTATCTCACAAGTTAAATATCAATTATAATAAAAATGAAATTTTTCATTTCCTAGGTTAAGGATTTTATAGTTTAATAAGCATTTATCAAATTGCTGTTTTAGAACATCTGGGAGTCAGTTTCGTAAAGCTGAAAGGAAATAATTTTGAAGTTCTAATGATATTCTGAATTTGTTATTAGTATGGAGTGAATTTATACACGAAAGGGGTATCGGTAATGCCGTAATTTTAATTATTATCCTAAACCATGAGTTTCTACCGACTCCAAATATTTTCTTCTTGGCAGATCTCTAAGATCTAGCGCTAGATATAGAGCTACATAGTAATCTTGAACTAGTTTAAACCAGTTTCTTACTCGCTCTTAAGCAAAAGAGTAAACGAAATTAGAGCTTAAATCAAGTTGTTAAAAAATTTTGAAGGTTCACCTCATTTCTATCTTTAGATGCACAATCGGAAACGTGTCATTTTATGTGTTTAGTTCATAGTACTTTTAACAGAGTTAATTACTCAATCAACCGGATCAAAAATATTTTTTAATACACCAATTAAATAAGATGTAATATTTTTCGTAATCGAATTTCTTTAGGAGAAAGTAAAGCGTGATAAATATGTTACGTTTCAACAAATATAAGATACGTAAAATTGCCCTAAGTAATTATGCATTTTATTTGCTTCAGTTATTTTAAGCAACAAGGCTCTGCAAATAGAATGAATGAGCTCTTAACCCGACAATAGCACGATGCAATAAATATGCTCTAATGGTCAAAATAATCTTTCTTGCGAACAGCTTTATTAATTGCTAGTTTAATTACCAAGGTCACGTTTATGACTATTGTTCTCAGCTGATTAAATGATTTCTCACAATTATAATACTAGCCCTTCTCTTACTAATTATGTATCGTGACATCGTTAGTGGTAAGCGGTAAATACATGCAAGAATAAAATTATTTTAAAAATTAAAGAGTCAGGATTAAATAATTTCATGTATTAGAAATTGTTACAGCTAAAAATAATCTCCTAATATATAGAAAGCCATATCTAGAAATTGATAATGCGATCCTGGGAGCCGTACAACGTTGGAAATTAAAAGTACCATTATGTACTTATGACCATTGTTAGCATATCGTGCTATAGATTTGTAAATGTTAAATTACGTCTTACAAGTACTGCTTAAATGAGTTTGTCTAGCATTCATTTTACTCTCAATTGAGATAGAGAATTATTACTACGCTTACAAATCTACATTAATGAGCACCAGAATATTATCCAGTAGGCAATTGATTTATTATTACTTATTGCAAATTAACCTAAAATTAAATAGGCCCTCTGCCTTTGAAATTGAATAGAAGAATCAATGGAAGCTGAAGCAAATATTTTTGGGGATTTCTGTCTTCAGTGCTTGCTTGGTACTTGATCGAGACTAACAATAAAAATAACAATATATCCGTTGTCAAGGATACGTGATATGAAATATGCTTCAATCAATCGGGACATTTTTATTAGGTTGAATAATTAAAAGGTGTTTGCTATGATCATTCCTAATATTATTAACCTCATATTGAAATTGTTAAAGAACGAGATGATGACATTGTTTGAAATGAGGAGCCAAAATATAATGATATAATTAACTGAATTAATGAAAAAATCAACTTCCAATTAAGCATAACTAATTTTAACATAATGTTGATGATGGAATTCCTAATCTAAGTAGCAGACATAATAACACAATTAACGTTATTCAATTTTTCAATCTTTGATTTATAAACTAGATATAAAGGTATCTTCTACTATCAAACGAGTAGTGCTGTAATAATTTATAGGATATGACTTATTTTTTATCATAACTGGTAGTCTGCAAACAGAATCAACTTAATATTTACGCTATTTTTAAAATGCTAGGGAATCTAGATCCGTTCTAACTAGCGATAATCATCTCTTGCTATTCTTTCTGATTCAGTCTTTTGATTTTGATGACGTTCATATTCACTTTTATTGTTATTGTTATTGGATGATGCGGATGAAAATGTAATAGTGAATGGAACAATTTCGAAAAAAGTTATGCACCAAAACGCCTTTGTTGTCAAGACTATGATAGACACAAATACGGTACTACATATAAATCAATTCATTAGCCATCATTTGGAATACTCTGCATTAACTTTAAGGAAGATTTTCTAAAACCTATTATTATCCGAAAATGCAATTTTATTTTATAATAACAGTCGGAAATACTTCTCTGCAGACATAGTACTATTATTGTAGTTAATATTTCTTATTACTTAAAATATATTTATTTTACAAGAAAAATAATGGATAACTTCCTGTAGCATATAAAATTGATTGTTCGAAGCAGATGGATATATTAGTAATTCATCTACTTATTTCACGATGATAACATTGCATCAGGATAATACCTAACTTAAATCCGTGGTATTGTCTAAATATAAGGAAAGCGGTTTCAATAGGTTTGTGGTACACCTGTATTCAAAATATTATACCGGTAACCTCATTTCATACCACTCTTGAGAAAATTATTTCCCGTGAATACACAAAATCGAATAGCACACGCTTATATTATTACTCTTACTTCGCCTAATTAGTAAGAGAATCAGATAGATTTTTAACTCTAGTAATCGTATCCATCTTAATTACGCTTGCATTGTTATTTTCCTTATTCAAATCTTCCTATGAGGTAAATCGTTCTCTTTACAGTTCTTGCAATGGCGTGTTGTATTTACCAATTTAAAAAAAAATGACAATTTTTATTGTTCAAAGTAAATATGAAGTTCGGTACTATAACGATTAGAATGAAATTAGCGACATTAATTAACAGTTTAAATGGTATCAATCAGTGACATCCTATATCATATTAGCCGTCTAAATAGGACAATATGGAGATGACTACAATTGACTTGAAGTCTATAAACAATATTATTTTATCCAATTTTATTGTGAAAAATACTAAAACAAAACCGTTACTGACCATATGCAGCTTAAAAGTCGTTTGAATTGACTAATGAGCTAATGACTCGATTATTGCGCTCGTATAATTTATTTTGTTAACGCCTTAATTTTCAACCGTAGTTAATCATTAACTTATCGAGAATAAATTCTTCAGCAACAGTTTGATAGAAGCAAATTTCTTATTACTTATTCACAGTTGTTAATGATACCTCATAAATAATGTCTTTTCACTTTATTTATATCATCAATTATACGACAATACTAATATCCAATTAATGCAGTTGTCAATCTTAAAATAATACAAGACAGACATGATTATTATTTAAGTTATTACTTTTACCCTTGATTCACCAACCAATAGCATAAATGAAATAATTAGAGTTAATTGATTATCGCTCTCTATAATACCGTATAAAATAGGAGGAACAACGAATAGAAATTAATAAGAATGGCAAATTTAGGTCATCATAGCCATTGTGGGCAGCGAACAAGGAAATGACTTAAAGAAAGCATAATTATGCTTGATTATGTTACTCAATAGAACACTTATTATTTTAGAACCATTACTTAAAAGATAAATACCGCCTTTGCTTTACATTAGCTGCCCATTTCTCGCAGGCAGCTACAACAGCCACATAACATCTGAAGTAAATTGATATTGTTTCAAAATTTCTTTTCTAATAAATTTTTTACCGTGTCGCTACAAATTCCGCATTGATTATTGCCATTTTAGGTATTCTTCTACAATCAAGTACTAGTTCGTAATTATTACATTCCAATTTAATTTGATCTGAGCTACTATCATCTCATTGCCCGTAAATCGATTAAGGTAAGTCGAATGCCATATTTAACATAAGATATAGCTATGCGAAATCATGAGAATAAATAGAATGTATTACTTTCATTCTGCCTATAATTTTGACTTTTACTTCTTTTTCTTGTGAATCGACTATCTAGTGCTTTTCAATTAATATTTAGTATTAATTTCTACCCTATGATGACTTTATGTAACATTCTTCTAATACTTACTTAATACCTTTGAACCAGAACAAATTTCGATAACGACAAACTATTAAAAATGTAATTTATTTTAAAATCCGAATATTCTTTGGATATAGATTTAACCTATCTTTGCGCGGACAAAATTACAGCGAAATTTTCTATACTCTTTCAATATTTCACAAAAATTAATATCATAACAAAATCAATTCCATAACACATAGCTAGGAGATTTTTAGCTTCAGTTAAATTATTGATGCCCGAGATCATTTTTAAATCGTATTATTTTACAAATCTTCTACCTTAATCTGTATTGGAGTTTTTCACGATCTTTCACAAAGATGGGGAAAGAAAAAATTAAGCAGTGTAAAATGATAATTTAGTAAACACACTTTGGCACCCTGGGTACAATTGCACGAGATTACTTCCTATTTTACCCATGTAGATGCTATACGCTTATCCCTGCAAAATTTAAGTTTCGGTTAATAAACCCTGGTAACTATGCAATTTCCTTTTCATTATTTACTTCCAAAATATATTTAATGAGCGAGCAAGAGTAAATACAGACAGTAACGAACTGTGTTATTATTTATGATCATATTAAATTAAAATAACAACGGCACGTCCTGCTATCCTGTTTCTACTTGAAAATGCTTGTTGAACGGCTGCAGTTCCCTATCCTACCAAAGTTGTACTAATTTAGCAGATTAAGTGTGAGAGTAAAGTCTTACCTGTTACGGTATGTATCAGTATTCATATCCTACTCTTCAAAGATCAAAATCCGCGAGTATGCATCAAAGGCATAAGTAATGCAATTCCGTCGTTATTCTTAGCGAGCTCCTACAATAATGGATTAAAAAAACGGAAATAAAAGTTGAAAATGAATAAATGACTAAAATATTCAATTGTCTCACTCTTTGAAAAAATATCATTTATCATAAACCAATTTTACATTATTTATAGTATAGGAATTAGGGCGCAGTAGATCTTTTAATGGTCTTATTATAGCAAAAAATCGATAAAATAGAAATCTTAAACTCAGTAGAAGGTACGATTAAGATACAAGTAATATCGCTAGCTTGATTATGTGGTAATCTTAGCTAGAGAACTGGGCACGAGAAAACAGATACTGCATTACGAACCATAAACTTCTCGAATCTTTAGGCTACATTTTTATCTTAATGCTTTAATTGCCTAATATCCAAAATAATATTTTATTTTTGCTTAGGCTATGATTGTTAAACCTTGTAATCTTAAATAACGCGTACAAAAATTTAATTTAAAAATTTTGTTTAGGTACCATTTCTTCATGTTAGTCTTTAAATTACATTAAAAAGATAATAACAGATAGAGCAGCAAATTTGCTATCCTTTAGTAACAAATCAGTTTTTTAGACATTTTTACAAAAGGCAGCATCTGGTCGTCAACATGCATCTTTAGTCGATAATATATCAAATAAGCACGTCAAATGAAGCTAAAATAGCCTTAGTTAATTCTCTAAGAGATTATCCCAGCGGGAATCTTTCCAAATACGACTAGAGTAATTTTCATAGGATACTGAAAACTGAATTATATTGCTATGGTAATTTCTAAAATAAAGAGCTCATTAATATTAACAATATTTCCCTTATTAAAATATTGTTTAATACATTTACATAGGGCAGTTTGTAAAATGATCGATTTCGCATGCGGTCACGTTCATATATAAGTTATATATTTATAGTGAACGATTTTCGTCACATCTAATCTAATATTGCACTTTTGCTAAAGCGCTTTTAGTGTTAAATTCGTATGCATTCTTGGAAATTTATTAAATTTTAAAAGATTGCTTCTAAACAGCATAACTTATGATGACTCTTTCGGATATAAACGCTTTTCAAACTCATATCGATGCACTCACTTTTGTCTTCTAACAAGATTACTAAAAACTCAAAATTTTAAAACCAGACACTAGTTAGTAATATGGATAAGGCATTAGATTCATTTTTGTTCTAACAACATTCGTAGTCAGCTTATTAAGGGAAAGTGAGTATCTTCAATTTTTTGTATTTTAATTTAAATCACGGTTTTAATTCATTTTCATATATAATAAACATTTTAAGACTAATATTGATTTAGAATGCTATTATTCGAGGAAATTAAATTGCTGTACTTCAGCTGTCATTTTCATCATTTGTTCATATTGAAAAAATGCCTTATTATGTAGAGGCTGCATATAAAGGATGTACGAATATCTTTTATCTAGAATTTAAGTCTCAACGAGTATGAAAATTTATAAATTGGTATTCATAATATGATATGACTTTCAATATACTAATCACTGGAAATCTTATTAAAGTTCATAAACGCAGTGTTCTTGGTAAAAAAAATATGGCGTGTGATATTAGTACCACATTCACCATTTTGGCGCCGTATGGACTTATCAGTCACAAATTAATAATTAGTTCGTCATAATAATGCCCAGCCATAAATTGAACTTTTACTTCAATTTAAAATAGAGCTTTTGTAAGCAACTACGTAGAAGAAATACTTATTATTGTAGTAGCCTTGTAATGTAGACAAATTGTTGACTATACAAGATCGAAAGCACACGTAGTATGCAAAAATAAATTGAATTTCATTGATCAAATTATTTAGTAAGATGAGTAAATTGCTATATTGATGCGGAAGCTATTTGGAAAGAAGTAAACGGGCATCGATAACCAAAATCACAAAATGCAACTACAATAATAATATGAATATTAAGTCATCGCTCCAATGATGAAATAGTCGACATGCAAGATCTTAATGTTATTAAATAATCGCTGTTAAGTATTTATAAATTCTTGCTATTCCGATTCAGTTACGTAAGGGCCTGTGGTCATCAAAAGCCATGTTTTAACTTCTTAGTATTGCGTCTAAAGCATACCATAATCAAGTAGGTTTAGAGTTGTGTTCGATTTCTACAATATTTTCAAGCCGATCACGTTTCGATAGTTGACATTAAGATACTTCAATAGACTTTTCACTAAACTATAATAATTTCATTACAAGGTGCGAATAGAAAGTAAAATTCTGCTTTAGAAATTGATTATCGGTTATTATATTCTTGACAAATAAAATTAAGAATAGATATTAAATTGCGAGGATGATAAGGCTAGTATTCACTAGACTGATTTTATTGCATACAGAAATAATCGACTTGAGGGTAACTGTCAACTGACTTATCGGTGTTGTTCAATTAATTATTGGTTGTATTTTACTTCAATAGTAGTAATAGAACTGGCTTTAGTTCAGGGTTATTGTAGGTATTTTTATTAAAAAATACAATAGCCGAAGACTAACACGTAGAGAAATATTCAAGTAGAATGATGTAATTTTTACACACTAATTGGCGTAAGATGAAACCAATGGCGTTAGAAGATATTAGATTGCTATTTTTATCGAAGACCTGCAGACGGTTCTTAATCGTTACATTAGGTATATCATTTCTTTTTTTGATCAAATCTTTAGCAGAGATTAAATCACGGTATATAAATTTTTCCATGTTGACATTTTAATGAGATACCGGTACAAAATTTTACCGGAATAAATCATGGCAAGAATTTTGCCATTCTTTCTATCTGTATTCCAAAATTAGAATTAAAAATACGCAAGAAAAATATTGTTGTCTATCAAAATTAGAATTTTGAGCAGACTGTCAGTAAAATGGATACATTTCTGCTATAAAGGGTGTATAGGATAAATTTTAATAATCTAATTCCGGAATTCTTAAACTTGGGTCCTTTTAGCTGATTCTTATTGAAAAATTAAAAGAATGAAATTGGTTGACTGTAAAAAATAATTTACAATTTCAATTTAGTAGAATAACTATCGCTTTTTTGTTGATTTTCTTTTCTGGAAATAAAAATACAAAATGTCAAATGATATCATAAGGTTGTAGAATCTTATAATTCTAGCCATTGTCTTTAACTAAATAATTACTACCTGGATCTTAATATATGCTACCTTGCAATAAAGATTATTTTAGAGACAGAAGATAGAAAAATAATTATAATGAGGCACACAAATGAATTATAAAAATAGAAGTATTTTACAAAAAGACGAAATTGAAATTGTAACTTTGGAAGTAATGTCTTACTGTCTAGTTTTACATTTATAGTTAATTGATCAAAATCTACTTATGAGTAAAAGGGTCTGGTATAATGACGGGTAGTAATTTAATTAAATGTTATCGGCATTGATGTCAGACCATGGATTTAAAAACTACGGTTTGAGATAGGACGTATCATTGGCGAAACTGCCGTTATGTCTTATGTGCAAGTACTTTCAACATGGTACTCAGAAGCAGATGTTAATATTTTCTTTATAGTATAATAAAACTTCATATACTGTACAAGCTCGATTTTTCTTCTTCCTTGTTGACATTGCTAATGTCAATCATCATATTAAATATGGCTAATAATTCTAAATTTCTTTTTTACGGTATCATTGCTATTCTGGAGTTATTCTAATAAGGATAAGACAGAATTACAATAATCACGAGTCATCTTGACTCATTCTATTTCTATATTTGTCACTCTCAATAAAACAGTAATGATTGACAAGTTATCCAGATTACTTAGTAATGTTCAATTAATTTCAAAGAATGGTTAATATTTTGTTACTGTATTTGACTTATCATTTTTAATAAAAAAACTGGCTTACCCTAATATTTACATTTTTGAGTTATGAACTAGTATCATAATACAGTGTTAACATTTTGTTTCAGCAAACGATGATTACATCAATGAAATTTAGCATATTTTAGCATATTACTGATTTCGTCCGAATCTCGTACACATCTTTTTATAGTCAAAATAATTAAAGGAAACATTTTTTTACATATTATTCAGAGCTGGGTAGCCATGGAAAATAGATTTTCATAGTCTAAATGAATTTTACATAATTTAAACATCCAACCGACCCATTTACTCCTGTAAACGTAAATATCGACAACTCTATTGATACTCTCAAAAATAGAACGGATCATCCTTTCATTAAAATTAATCTTGTTATTGAAGTATTATTACAATCTGTAACTTAACGTATAGTAAATTCATTTTATTGAGATTCTAAAGCCAGTATGAAGAATTGCCTGCTTAATGAGATTGCTTATGCTAATTGCAAATTGATAATCTTTCCATAACTATTGAACAAGAGTAAGCTTTCCACGCCTATTTGTCGTCATTATTTCTTATACGGCAATTAATACGCAATCATACTATTTTACGTATTTGTATAGAATATTGCATATTATGAACAAAATGTATAGTATAATATATTTTTAGAAGATTGATATTACATTATTTCATGGTTAATTTTGTAGATTTAATTTAATAAACATTTTTCTTCACATGCACTAATGATATTTAAAATTTAAACGAATATATACGCGTTTCTTTATTATCTTGCTTTGATTTTTTAGTTTTCATTTTTATCAAAAATTTATGACAAGAATTGTTTTTAAATTCTGAAGGACGGCAAACCTTATTTAAAATATATTAGTTAGATAATTTTTCGACTCTTTGTTTGACTGCTTCGCTAATAAATATTACATGCATCACTTTCAGACGGATAAGAAATAATTGATCCAAAAAATCACAAGTATAGATTATTCCAGCCGATACAACGCATCAGGAAAGCGATCACAATTTTAATCCATTCAAATTGAATAATCCCTATCCAAGAAATGTCTTTCGTGAAAAAGGATCTCTTCACACCATGCTTAGATGTTCACTTCTTTCTAAGTCATAATGTAACCGCCATTGTCTATCGTAAGTTAACCGAATTTGAAATTATGGTCTCAATTGTATGGAGTATACTTTTCGTTTGTATTCTCCTATCCAATCTATTGGTACTGGGCGTTATTTGCTTTAAGCGATCACTTCGGAATCATAGTAGTTTATTGGTCGGTAGCTTGTGCTTAGCCAACATAACTTACGATTTTATGTTTGTGTTGCCTGTTAAAGTACTCAATATACGCAATTCGATCCACTCTTTCGTTAATATTTATTGTCAGTTATCACCAACAGTGATACAATTTGCCTTCGTATGCTGTATGAATTTTCACATTTGCTCCATTAGCTTGGAGAAATTTATTGCCATAACATCGCCATTTTGGTATAACCAAATTAGTATTTATAAATCAGCTATGTTTGTAGTTATCCTTCTTGTGTGTTGGATTTTACCTACTTTTGTCGCATTCTTGCCGTTAATAATTGGATGGTGGAAAATTTGCCCCAACTTTTGCTTGCTATCCGAAGCAAAGGAAAATCGTTATCAAAGTTTACAAGCATGGCACATCTTCTGGTCATTTTTGATGTTTTTATTGCCCACAATAGTTATGATGGTATTCTATGTTCGAGTCTATTTAGTAGCTCGTGATCACGCAAGAAGAATCCACTGTACTAGTGTAGGTATTCAACCAGCTGTAACTTTAAAAGCAACCAAAGCTGTAGCAATTATTGTTGGAGTCTATGTCATTCTGCAAACACCGTACAACATACTACAAGTTATCACTGTTGTTGATTACCGTGTTATACCCGGAGAAACTCGCTATTTGCTTCGTGAATGGCTAGCTTATGCTGCTTCTTGGAATTCTGTTGCTAGCCCTATTATTTACGGTTTCTACAATAAGAATTTGCGCAGTAATATTATAGCCCTTGTATGTCGTTATAAATCCGCGCGCTTTAGAAATGTTAGTCGTACATCATTACTATCTAAATAGTCGATTAGTTAAGCAGATAACTACAGAAGCAACGAAAATAATCATATTTGGTTTTATTCCATAATAGTAACTTGATATTCAATCTAAAACCGAGAAGAAAATTGAACTAAAGTTAAAACAGGTTTATCACGCCTTTATAGCCAGTTATTTACAATATGCAAAATACAAGAAATAAAGCAACGCGATCAACCCGTTATCTGCTATTCTAATTTGTATGCTGTATATGTCAAGTTTATGCTACAAGCTGATGTATATAATATATCTTTACAGTAGAGACGGCTATGGTCAACATTTATTTAGCATTAGATTAACAGTAGTAAAATAGAATATACAAGATAAAACTTGTTTTGCAGGATATTTATAGCTGTAATGTGTTTAAATTTTTCATTACTTATTTGTTGCTTAGTATATACCTTCTACACATCTATCATGCATTGTAGATTGTAGCAACGTTGCATTATTCTTTTATCTCATCAGATATAATATTGAATTGTATAGCTAGAAAATAGACTATAATCAACGTTTCTTTAATAGCGGTGTTTCTGCTGCAGCCAATTATACTAACTTAATTGCTGTAGATGTTTCTGGTAAATTGTGCAATACCAAAGTACAAAATACTCAAGGTTTTTTCTTTTAATTTACACCTATTCAAAGGAACATAAACCCATTTTTCTCTCAGTCCAATGTATATCAACTCATTATATGTTTCCTTGTATACAGTAATTAAATGCTTGCTTCTACCAAATTGCTATCCTTGTTATTTTCTAATGTATGACCCATTAAAAAAGGTTGCTTTCCTGCTTTGATTAATAGTTGGTGTCTGTTACCATAGTACTTAAATACATAAATGACAGTAATTCCGTATTTAAATTACTAAGGCTATATTTAGCTGTGATAAAATATCCTTAATATTAAAATATAGTAAAATTGTGTATTTCTTACGACATGATAATTCTGTATTACGAGAAGTGGTCAAAATTATGCGTATATAAATCTATCCCTATATATATATAACATATATATATACATATACTGTAATAATATGCAATTACGAACTGCCTAAAATAGAACATTTTAAACTGATATTAACATGCTTAGAAATATTATTCAAGTTCCTGGCGATTAAATCGTGCCGTTTATCAACGCATTTCTATCGTTAATCATTATAAAATACAAACTGCTACCATACGTTCTCAATATCTTCATTCAATGTTAGCTATTAAGTCCCATATTAACTCGGAATATCAGCCGAAATCTGTTGATATATGATATCGAAGACAACCAAAAGTTGCTTTTGTGTGATCATCAACTGCTTAATTCAATATATAGTGCCTTAGATGGCAAAATAATCTGTCCTATAATTTTAGAATATAAATGTTAATGAGGCCACAAGAATTAAATCATGAGGTCAATAGTATACGAATTATAGAAATTCTGTGATCAATCTATGTCATTACATTCATTATTGCTATTGTCTTGAGTTCATTAATTTAACTCGTGACGGTAATATCAAAATTGAATTGATGTCTTTCCGTCAGGTTAAAGCTGATAATGCTCTAGCTTGTTTTATGTCTAAGCATCAACGGAATTTGTAAATGCAAAATTTTACTCTATAGTATCAGTTAACATCAAAATAAAATGTTCAGTCAAAATAACAGCCGGTGGCGGAAACATTCTTTTAATTTATCCATATATCCTCTTAAAAGCTGTGGTATTAGAATCGGCCAACAGATGAAATTAAGTACTCTTACAGTTACTATAGTCCTCATGCTTACGCTAGTCTTACTGCAATAGGTCTCCATTTGCTAAGTCTCATTAACTCGATTATTTTAACTTGAGAAATTACTTCATTGAATTACTTTTAAATTATAAAATTCGCCTTACTGCGGTAATGGTATTACGATGCAAGCTAAATTAAAATTTAATATTAATGCATTTATCTTGCTATCAGAATCTCATTAATAATGATCTTGTAATGGCCAAGTAATGGTCTCCTGCTATTACTATTAGCCACTTACTGTACTAATAGAATTAGCTGAAAACATTACAAATCTGTATTATTTTCTTACTGTGAGACTACTTTAATATTTTATAGTTCTAAATAGCAATTAAAATTTATTAGAAACTCTTATAGTTAAGCAGTTGCATAATAATTCAAACAAAAAATTATTTGGTTGATTATCAGAATTATAGATATAAGCCAATGACAATTACTGAAAGATATTTCTAATTTAGGTGAAGCAAAGTAATATAGTACTTTAAAATACCTCACTCCATGGATGAGTTGATTGCTTCAAGTATTTCGGAGTAAAAAAGGCTATAACAGTAAATTATGATTTGCTAGCAGTTATCTTTAAATGACTGAAATACACGTATATTAATTTTATGAGTAATGGAGATAACTATATCGGCAGATAGATAGAATTGTTAAAATAGAAACCAAAAATTTCTTGTCCTTGCATTACATATTGATAAAATACTTATGAAATACTATAATAAATGAATTTTTTACGAGATCCGTTAAGAGGAATCCCACCAGCGAAATAAGAGCAATTCGAGCAATCTTGATAAATTGATAAGTACTTGTGTAATCCTATCAGTTCTCATAAATTGAATATTTAAGTATGAGTTGTTAAAAAATAGAGAATTCCTAGCTATAGTATCCCCAAAAGTACATGTTACGGAATTAACTTGCCTAAATTATAGAGTTTAAGAAAGTATTGTTGCTGACAGCATTTCAGCATTATAGTGTCTACTGGTTATGAGCCTTTTAGAAGGGTGGTTCTTTGACGTTATAGTTGCAGTGCTATATTCTTACTAGATCTTTCGGCAGCTTATTAGGGTAGTAATTTGTAGAAGCAATTCAAAGTAAGTGCTTTACGTTAGACTAGTAAACTTGCCAGAAAGTACTCCGTGACAGTACAATACTGCAAAGGCTAAATTTCTCACACTCAAGCTTATATGGAAAGCTGAGAATTCCTTTTCTAAAATTTTGCATCGTTTAAGATGTGCGCGTAATATGACATACGTAGAATTTAATAAAATTACTTCTTTAGAAATCTGATCCTTTAATTAAGATATGTTTAAGAAAATTTTAAGTCATTGCACATGCATTTAGTTCCAACTGTCATTTAATCTAAATATATGCCATTTACTACGCTTGATTCACGAAAATAAAATAGGGATCGCAGTTATAGGAATTTAACAACAGTTGGACAACACCTGTGATTATTCACAATATATCGGCTTTATTCATTTCCAAGATTTCAATCACACGTAAATCAGTTTATTAAGCATATGTATGGCTTTCTAATAACTTTTGTATCAATAAATCTATTATAAATGCATCGTAAACAATATTTTCGATTAAAACTATTGTAATCTCATAGATTTCATAATTGAAGCCAAATCAAACAATAATAGACGTAGTACTTATAACGCCTATATTAAAGTAAAGGTTCTAATTCGTTGTACTTGTAGTAATAAAAGTTATGGTTACGAAATACATCAAGCGTGGATTCGTTAAACTTGACTAAACTCATGTTTGACGGGATGGAACTTAAATATATAACCATTACCGCATTAACTGAGTAAAAATGATTAGATTTACGGGTGCCTAGCATTGTGATTCTATACAGCTAACTCACCAATAAACCGTATAATCAGAACTGCAGATGTGCGGATCGATACTATAGATGTTGATTTATGTATAGATATTGCCGCAGGCTATAAAGTTTTAATATAACAAGACAATGGAACTATGCTCATAAGACGGATAAATGTGACAGTCAATCTTATAAAACTTAGCTTGCGGAAATAGATATATCAGCAATTTCATATAACTGTACCTTATTTCCTACTAAATGCTGTAAAAAATAGATAATTTCTATTTTAACAATTTTTGAATATGATGTTAAAATGTCATAGTACAAGCCAATGTTTAGTGGCATCGATTATAATTAGCAATAAATTTAATCCCGCTTTAGTAGTTAAAATTTAAATCATTAACCTAGTACTATCTCATTTTCCACAATAGCACGGATAGATCACAACTTTCTTATATGTTCACCAATTAGAGGAGGATACCGTAACGATTATCAACGCTAGAAGACTAGTAAGGAATTAGACAGTTGATGTCCTAGTAAGAATAGTATAACAGGTTTTAAATTTCCCTGTACTATTAAAACTGAGTGATTCTGTATATGTACCAATTCATGCAATAGATTGGTATGTTTTAATTGAAATGATATTGATAAAATTACAAAATCCGATTAAATAATGCAAAACTGAATACAGCTGACTATTAAATGTTTAATTTAATACTGTAACCTATATAATAAGGTAATTGTCCCGAGTCTTTACACCCCAATAGTATAAAAAGAAATAAAATAAATAGTTATAATTGTATCATGAAAGTGCAAAGCGTTAATTCATCATAAGCAAGACATTATTCTTAGTAAAATTAGAAATTATATAACTGTAGTATATCGATTTTTAAGCTTAGATTCGCAATTTGATGACTCAAAATTCTGAGTTTTTAAAATAGAGCAAATCTCCAATATGTCATAAGTACTCAAGGCCGTATTCTTGACTTTCAAACTAACGCTTATTGCTTCTGTCTGTCGGAAAAAAATCTAATTTCTTCCCCTCATAAGGACAGTTGAAAGTGGGTAAAAAAACCGAATGATTATCGACTTACTAGTCGACACAGCGACAATTTTATACAACTTATACAAAAAACAATCAAATACCGCTCTACATAGGAGTCATCAATCACATTAGTTTATAACTTAATGACAGTACTTTAATATTGCTACTAGCCACGGCCTTATATACAGTTACTGAATTAAAGATCTTCACTACGTACTTTCACTGTATTCCCTAACATATGCCTACTATAATTAGATGAAATCATTACAACAAAATCGAAATAACATTGAGATTTCAATGTTAAAATTATAAAATAAAAGCTACGTAGGAGTGCTGAAACTTCTGTTTTTTGTAATAAAAATTTTTAATTGACTTAGAACTGCAATATAAATAATTTATTTATACATTAGTGGAAACTGCACACCAAGCTAGGTGTAAGATCTAGGGAGATCTCACCAAATTTGACCTTACTTAAACATTCAACTAAAGGCGCACAATGATCATGCAATACGAATGTATATAAACGATCCAACCTCAAATTCGTTATTATTATTCACTTTACAGCATTAAATTTGACTCAATTTTTCTAGTGTAAATTGTAACAAAGAAGTGTTCCATTTCTTGCTTAGATCAACAATCCTTTTTGCCATATTTTGGCGTAGAACCAAGACAAGATAGCTAATTTAATAGATGTTACGAGAAATTAAAAATAATTCTTATTATATTAATGGATTAATCGAATAAAATTTAGACAAAGTGATTCATTTAAGCGTAGTTTATGTACGTTAAGGTGCAATGTATGCAATATGCACCTGTTATTACCCTTTTCGTTAATACTATTATTTCCTCTTCCGTCGTCAACCATGTGTTATGATAATCTATTGCCTTTATTTTAATAAAATTTAGGGGAAATTATCATTGCTTAATACTATAGACTAGCCTTTGTGGCTAATTCTAGTAAAAATTATTAGTATGGAACTTTATTTAATAAAGTAACAATTGTGATTTAGTACGTATATCTTTCCTATATTATCACTTCGTTGATGGTCCAAGAAATTACTAGACTGCTAGTATACTATTAGGTAGATGGTTTTACTTGCAATAATCCTCGTAGAACTTTTGAGATATCCCCCATTCCATGATAAATCTTAAAATTAACTCTAGGTCGAATAGTTCTTTACTATGTCTGACACTATCTGCAGACATCGCAGTATTAATATCCTCTAATTCATTGCAGAATGGCTAAACTTCGATATAGCTATGCATTAGTAATCCGAACATATTTACCGCTAAAAATGTTACTATAAATTCCTATACAATTACATAACTTCTTCTCTTTTATTTTGCTAAAGTTAAGGTGAAGCAAAGTCATTAGTCAATATCGGAACCTTACGACATGATATTTAGTAGCCATCAGCAGCAAAAAGATTGTTTTATGTATTCACATAGCAGACAATTAAAAGCTTATAAAATTATAAAACACTGACATTAAAGTCTATTTCTCATAAAAAAACTTAAGATGTATATTTACTATTGCCAGCATATTGAGTTTTGTTCTATTCGAATAATATGATAGAATTGCTATTGAACATAGAGATTGATACACTCTTATTGCAGGTCTTGCTAATTACATGCATGGATCAGCAAAATCTAGGTTTGCTGATCTAGTTACAGTATAAGCTAGAAAATCAAGGTGCTCCGATTAAAGTTGTAATGATGCATTCACGACTAAGTTCTTTAATTATTACTATTTTTAGGTAACTTCCGGCAGAGATATCCTACGCTGTCACACAGTGATCCTGAATAATAAACTGACATATGACCCATAACATCATATCAAGTAATTAACTTCTAACTACAGCAACGGCAACAACTGCCATCTCAGCGATACGCTAAGTTACCAGCTTTAGCATATAGCAAATATTACGAAATTATAACAGAGATATATAATAATGCAGTAAAATTAAAATAGGAACAACAACAAAAATAGCCGCATACTAGCCATAATCTTAATTTATTCGGTTTTTATAAATTGTAATTAAATAAATAAATACTATATAAAGTACAAATAATTGCCTTGACGAAATTTATCGGCAGTAATCATAAATACTGCCGGATTAAAGAGAATCGGCTATAGCCAGATTATTTACATTGCTACCGGGATAAGAATAGTCTTAAATTACTCTAGCTGCATATGTTCAAGATTACAAAATTTTGCTTGGCTGATGTAATTAAATATTTGAAGTCAATGTTCATTGCGAATTCATTTTTGCAACAGTTTTCGAAATTAAATTGTTAAAGTAAGATTGTTCTCGATAAGTTTATAACGTGGCCGAGTAGTCATACGATCACGTGCTATCAATAACACTAGCTTAATTTAGTTTATTTTAGACTTGCTTAATAAATTGCTAAATACAGATTGCAGTATAGTAGGGTATTTCAGAGCGATGCCAGTAGTATCCTGAAATGATGGCATATTTTGAAAATCTGGTTACCATCATCATTTATTCAAAAGTAAGTAAGTTGCGTAAATCTGAGTGTCTAGTTTTAATAAGATATAATATAAAAAGGAATAACCTTCGCAGTAGCCCCTAAAAACAAAGTCATGTTACGATCTGATGTATAGTGCAAGGAAATCACTATGCAAAAGTATTGATTTCAGCTAATTACAGTAGTTATATGTTACAACACATATGGCATTTATGTGCGTGAGCTAGCGAGAATAGTCGGATTACCGATAGTTTCCAACGTCTGACATTCGTATCAATTCAACTCGCAACAGAAAATTCTTTTCAATATGACTTTTTCCATCATTCGTGACTTATGAGTTTTAATTGCTCAAAATGTATTGAATTAACCATTGCTATCAAATGTCAATTTTGTAAGAAAGATATGAGCATGCGAAATATTGAACATCCTCAATTGTAGCAAAGATTTATGTCGACTATTTGTATTAAATTTACTCTTGTTATACTTCTACATCGCACCAAAATAATTTATGTCCTATCGGCTAAAATACAGTAATTTTAAATAATTTTGGGTTCGACAAGAGGACTTATAATCACGGTAAATTAGTTTTTTAAAGGAAGTAGTAGCCCTTGTAATTAGGAGCACGGGCTCCTAGAATACTTTCTTGATACATCAGAATATATGCTGCATTTTGATCATAATCATTACAGATTATCATTATTTCATTATTGCATACATCTCTGCACTGACCATTTCATTTTAGAGGGGGGTCTAAGCTTGTACAATATACGAAACTAATATAACTCTAGATTTATAGATATAGAAATGATGATCTGAAATAATGTACATAGATCAATCAGCAATTACTTTTACCAAGGCAAACTAGCCACAGGCTATTTTACACATCGATGGAATATTAATGTCAAGGGCCATTAAATGATGTCTTACAGTGAAATATTATCTCATTTTTATCTCAAAGGTGCTACTGTCGTTAAACTCAAGCTCTATCGCCTATCCGATTAGCTAATTTACGTCAGCGAGGCAGTAGAATTTTGGCTAGAAGGGCTAAGATTAGCATTTATGCTGGTTGGTAGGAATTAAAGTGTGCTATTGGTGAGTCAGAATGTGAACTAATGAATTATTGTACTGATATGTCGATTCATACAGCCTATTTGAGGATTAAGCTAACGCAAGATTAACTAAGCTATAACCAGATCTTATTACTTGACTGCAGCTTTCAATAGAAATCATTGTATTAAATCACAATTATTAGATCACAGTTACTATCTGTGTATAAACAGCTGAGCATACTACGTCAGATTTCTACATTTATCTCTCATAAACTACGCAAATCATTACAGTGCCGTTCTCGCTACAGTATATTAGCTATATTAGCTTATTCTTCATGTATGCCTATTTGGTTACCGTAATAACTCAGCATAATAATACCGTTAGGGTATATTGTTATTTGTAGCACTCCATACATTGCTTTAAGCTAGGAATATTGAAATGCCGGATATGCTTGTTTCGGTAAATTACCCATTTATATATCAGATACAAAATTTTATTCAAGGCACTTTGCGAGTTGCTTATGCCATAGTAGACGTCCCACTACCTTATCTAAAAAATGAGAACAAAACAAATCAAATAAGGGTAATCATATTAGTTTTACATTGATTCTGAACTGATTATATAAACTAACGATCACTAAATACCGCCAGCATTGCAATAGAACCATAGAATATGTAAGTAGCGTAGCGAAAGATAAAGCAGTAATAGGTATAAATTTGAAGCATTCAGAGTGTTCAATAAAGAGTGAATGTTCGGTACTCAATATTTTATATGCAAAAGTGTCATAATAGCAAGTTTGATAGATTATATTAGTATCATGAAATTGGCAGCTTCTCTTACATAAATTAAATTTTAAATCAACATTTAATTCTACTGCTACAACATTAACATTACCGCAAAAACATTAAGTAGAAATAATTCGAACAAGTCGACACCGCAATTTTAGGAAAGATTACTTTGCTAATTTAGTGGGAAGTCATACCGTAATTTGATCACATTATGAAACGGTATGTTTTATAATAACATTATGGGTATGTTTAAAGCATTGATCTTTACTTCTTATTGTACTTGTTTGGGTACTGAGTTCAAACTGCATTGGATTGAATTGATAAAATTTTTTTCCAACTGTGTTGTTACTCAGAATGTCAATATATTTCGTTTACTAATAATAAGCTCATTTAAAGCCTTTGCAAAAATTGCAACTGATCAAACATTAAGAATAAATTACAAAATTTGATTAAATAAATGATTATTAAAATTTATTTTCTCCGACCGTTGCTAAAGCTATCGTCCTCTTAGAGACCATTATCATTACTGATATCTATTCAACAGAGTTTGAGCTAGTAAGCAATCGTAGATACTTTACCGGATGCTTAAAGATCGTCAGTAAAAACTTAGCAGTCTTGAATGGCTCCACTTCCGCCAGTACCATAGTTCTTAAAATCCAAGGAAGCGATAGCCCTAAAGCAAAATCTGTAGACATTCAATACGGGTAATCTCTCTCGCATTTTTGTTTCTATGCCGAATACTTATGCTAGAGAAATTTTTTAACTACAAGCAATGGGAACGATAAAGAGTCTAGTCGATTCGATATTCTATAGAGCACAGGTAATCATGCCAGTTATTATATAATAGATAATACGCCTTGTAAATTTTAGAAGTTCTAGCTAGATTTCGATCTATAATACAGTACCTATAGCTGTGATATTGTCGAAAAATTCTTTTACATTTATAATCTTTACGCCTTAATTTAGGTGTATGTCACTTACTCTTTATAGAAGAATCCACGTTTGTAGAGAATTACATCGCTTTTGCGAAGGCTTAATAAATTTCTATTATATGAGACGGTGTAAAGGCAGAAAATAATTTCTAACCGTGTAGACTAATATGAGAAAATAAAGTAATAGTACTTATGGAAATATGTCAACCAAATTACGAAGTATTCATATCTAGTAACGACGGACATATTCTGATAATTATTAATTCTAAAGAAATTAAAACAGTGAGGCTTTAGCCGAAATGAGGAACATTAATGATGATCACTTCGATTATTTTTCTTATCACGGATGTGCTATTGCCATATATTGTATAAGTTAAGACATACGTAGCAACAAAAAGAATTCACATTCATATTAGCATATGTACTGAATTTCACTTGATTATCTCAAATCCCTGTGTCAAAAATATGTCACGCAAAATTGTGAGAGCACTAGAATTGCCAACGCATCCATATTTGTACCCTTGACAATTCAATCTTCATGCGATTTAAAAGCACTGAAATGGTCTTTAGAAATTGCATACAAAATTTTACAGTTAACATGGAACAAGACCCATACGTAATTACTGCCCATCAGATAGCTTAAAATGAAACTAATAGTAAGTACGTATATATACACACATAACTTATGCATATCAATACGAGTTGTAAACAAAAATTAATTTCATTGTTGCATGATTTGCGACGAAGCATGAACTGGTTCAAAGAATTGTTGTTTTGACTGTTGATATTTGAAACGGACATAGTATTGTCTGATACATTAAAATATTTTCACTGTCAGCTGTTTTATTCAACGTGAAGTTGCCTATCTCATTTTTTCTTCAAGGTTTAATACCTAATTACATTATCACAACATCATGATACAATATTAATCACGATCTAAGTATTTATAGTTAATAAAGATTAATGTAGGTGCAGCGTACTTGCAATGTAATTACATACTTAGAAATAAAGATTCACAAGTAAATTATTACATTTGATAAAATTCGATATTTTTAAAAATTTTGACCGTCAATAAAATTTAGAAAATCTTATAACAGTGATTTACTTCGTATAGAATGAATTTAGATTCTGCTAGCGATCACTAGCGGGAAGGAACGCAAACTTACTGTTATTTGTATGCCTATTGTTCATTTTTAATATTACTCTAAATAAACTAATTGGAATTGCATTTGCTCTGTCGTTCTAGTGGCGAATGTATGACAGATTATAGTTGTATTACTTTATTGGATAATCTTTTATGAAGATAGAAGAGTTACTTTTATAAACTTTAGATTTAACTAGTAGTATCTATTCGTTTTTAAGAGTTTATGGCGTTAAAATAATCGAGCATTGGAACGCTATGTCGTTTGTTTGTTGAATGCATTATAAAGAAATTTATCCGTGTCGCTTTTAAATCTTGAAAATTAATTGGCATAGTAGAAACTGAAGAAAATAGCCTTCATACTTGGGGCGATTATGGCTGTAAGAGATGAATAAAGCTTGTTTATTACGGTGTATTATCAGTTTGAAGATATTATGCTAATGCAGTTGAAGATGACTACATTGCAACATTAATTGATTCTCAAATGGATAAAATGAATAAAATTCAGTCGAAGGCCTACAGTTAAAATTTTTGCATAGCCGAAATATACACTACTTCCGTTACATTATCACAAAAGCGTATGGGAGGGTCATCATGGAATTTGTTCAAATTTCGTCATCGATTTGATAATCATCGATCGGACTATAAAGTATACTTTAATAATCATAAAGTACTAGTATTTTATTGATATTATTATTTTTATTAAATAACAGTTAAATTCAGTTTTATGAATCTAATTATCCTAATTTTCTATTCATAAGAACATATCCGATAATTACAAAATAGGTATATATAATCATTTCTATCAAAACAATTTAGTATAACTAAATTTAAATCAAAAATAGAATAGCTTAATCAATATTTAATACTTACCAATAATAAGAGCTAAAGATCAAAACACGTTTCAAAATCTCTAACTGTTACTGACGTGATGCCCTAGGGACTAAAATCTATTTATATTTTACCTACTGTGCGAATTTCGTTTATTCTAAGGAATTGAAACAGGACTGCAATTCTATAAAGTACTATCCTAACTCATTAATTAAATTATGACATTAAGAATAAATTTGATGGATGTACATATACAGTATTTTTATCTCTTAATATACTAATATCTGCAATTTTATGTATGACTTTTATATGCAGTGTCAATTCTCGGTTAATAACGGAAATTGAATGCTTTCCTTTCTAATTTATCTGATCATGGAGCTGTTGACACGATCGTATATTGTATTACTCATTAAATCTTACCTCCTCTGATAAAATAGTTGTTCTCAAATTTGCTCAAAGGAATTAAAGTCATTAATAAAAATATTTACAATCGATGAAATCTATTTTTTGAGCAGAAAATATTCCTCTAGCCGCTATTAATAGCTTGATAATAATATTATGCCCGACTCACTACAACAACACATTTACTATTATTAATTTAACACTAAATATCACATTATGTTGTAAAAACAAGTAGCTATAGAGTTTACTAGAGAACTAAGCGTCGTGACTTTTGAATTTTATTATGATATTGCGGGCGTGATCTTTGATTTGTTATTAAATTTTTATCATCTTTATTCTTCGGCTTCAATTATGAAATCAAGCGAATCTAAGACAATTATTTCCATCGGATAAAGTACAGCTAGTAGCGCATAGACATAAAATACGCTAGGCGATGTACATTGAGGTACCTACGTAGAATTTAGCCTATCCTGCAAAACAAGTTTGTATAGATAACCGATGTTACTTGTAAACTTAGATACCGGTAATTATAATGTATGAATTTAGTCCTTATCATATCAAATTGCCGAGAGCAAGATAAAATATATGATTATGCCGCAGGATATTACTTTAATTCGCACAACGCTAAGGGGAAAATTGCTATCACTTTACCATTTTAACTTGATAAACTTTCGTTATCCCTTGCAACTGTACCTCATTATGAAATGCCTGTCTTAGGAATCATAACACTATTTGAATTTAAAGGTGTCAGCATACAAGTAATGAAAGATTCATAACTAAGTTTAAGCATTCTTAGACATTCATAGAAAATTTTACTCTCATTTGTATCCTAAATTTTATCACGAGAACGTATTAATATTAAATAATTTCTTTCTCTAGCAACAAGGAAATGAATATCTGTATCATTTAGGCAAGATATTTTGTGAAAGAAAACTATAAGAAAAGGCTACCACGAACTCTATCTATCAAGAAATTATCCTAATCCTGTAAGCGTATATACAATTTTTTTTATAAATGTAATCTAAAAACCACATTTACTACTTGAAAGTTACCTTGACAGGTTTTTTATGCCTAAATGAGTGATCAGCTAGGCGTATAATTGACAATAACGATCATTTGTGCAGATATGCTAGTATGTTAACTGAAATTTTTGCTGTAGGATTTCTATTCTACAGTTCTAGCTAAAGTCTATTACGTCTGTATGGAGCTGGATTATTCGTATAACTTAGCGTGCATAAATTTTACATTAGATTCAGTTTTACTGCTACTAATTTACTATCCACGCGATAAACTAGTCGGGCCAATTCGATTTGAAAAGTAATCTAGGCGAATAAATCAGAAATTGTCATGTAACCTAGATGACTCGTGCTAAAATATCCAAGACTGTTTGGTATGGAATTTTAGTGGAAGTATTCCATAAATGGTTAATACTTTTGCTTTCGTAGCCGTCATTACAGAATGAGGAGCTAACTTATATCGAACATGGAAATATTTACCATGCTATTTGTTTTTGCACAGATTACATCATATTTGTCAATTATTATGGGAAGATTGAGTAGTAATTGAAGTCATTTTGGCCAAAATACTTACAGTTCGAAAATTTGCTATGATTACCAATTAAAGTTACAAATAGTACAGCTTATATATAACATAGGTTAAATAATGAAATTGTGAAGGATACCTAGTAGCTGTAATTTGCCATATTTTTTCGAAAGAAGGACTGAAGCGACAGTACTGTATTATCGGGTGATGATTTCATAAAACTGCGTCAAGTATATCGCTAATTTATTAAGACACTTTTCCTATTTTATTTTGATTTAAGCAAATAGTATTACCGATAAATTTAGAGGTGAATGATAAAATATGCATTTTTAAGCCATATCACAAGAAGAACATATTACTTGAGTTCATCGTCAGTATATGCGATAGTACCAGATACAAGATGGAACTCTATTGCAAATTTATAAATTGTAATCTTGCAGATTTAGTCATAATATATTTTTAATGATGTATATATAAGGTTTTTAAGGCTTAAAATTTTGATCAAGCTTCAATTACTGTCTATTACGAGCCAAAGGTAAAATTAAATTGCAGCTAAGATTAGGAGTGAATTTTCTTTAGCCAACGACACCGAAGCACTAGAATACCAATCCGTTAGTATTCCAATATTAGACTGCATTAATTAAAGCAAAGTACTGTAAGAGTTTCATTCTCACTAAAAAAATCATAATCTTTATCGACTAAAAGAGCATGGTTTAAATAGGTTTTGGAAGCTTAAAATTAATTTAGCTCTACATATCGCCTCGTTCTTAATACTTAAATGATGAATACAATTCGATGAAATTAGTTCACAACTATTTTATCCTACCTCACCCTAAATTAAATTAAAACGTTGCATTTAGACAAAGTGTAAGCAAAATTTACAGGTATTTCCTTAGGTAATTTAATAAGTATAGCTTGAAATTTTAGAGAATATTGATAGCATGAGGAAAACTAATTATATAATAAAAAGACTTATCCATTCTCAAAAATGGCAAATAAACTATTTTAACTTTTGGAGTAAATAGAAAATTTTCATAGTTATCGGAATTTATAATTACATTAAATCGGTTTTATTTTAACAAACAACTCAGAAGCAGTAGAAAGTCGATATAAAATGACGAAAGTTGTTGATCATTTGCTTATGTATGTTAAAATTAGAAACTATAAGGCTGAGTGTCTTATTCTTTTATATCAAATGGATTTAGGAATTATGATGACTTACTTTAATCCAAAGAATGGAAGAAAAGGCGTGGACATACAGTCCTATACGCTATTATATTAATGAAATAACCATACATAACTGTCTTGATCTAAACATCCAAATTTGATGTATTTTCTGTTATTATAATTGACTATAAATGTCATTACGTGCTAAATATTAGAACAAAGTCACTGCATACGCTTATATTCAAAGTTCAGCAAATTAGCTTATATCTTGTTTTTTTATATTAATAGCAATTTCCATTGCTAACAGGTACAAGTACTGACTTTAATAAGCTTCATGACTGTAATTTTCGTTGAACGATAATAAAATCTGTGAGTTTATGATAAAAAAAAATTGACTACAGCCTCTATTTACTCTAATACTACTATAAGCTTTTCCTTGCTATTACTACCGAATCTTGCACATCTAATTACGACTGGTAATTTTAATTGCCAGTAGGCTCAAGTATTAACTTTACGTAATTACTGTACTTTTCGCTGAATGATAATAAACCAATGATTTTATAATTAATAAACTTACTATAACCTTTATTTAATCCTCTGAATCCAAATACTGCAAGTTTTCCCCTTGCTATTGTTACTGTATCTTGTAAATTTGATCACAACAACGCTCTTATATAACGCCGTAAATACACTTCAGCAACATACTGACTTTGCAAATTCATACGAAATTACTAATTATATAATTCTTTCTGGACTGTATATTTAGAATTAGGTGCCAAGAAAGCGAAAATTGGAAACGTACTTTAACGTACTTGATTGATCTCTGGGATTCTGAATTTAAAATACAAAGCACCTTTAAAAATCATTATGTCTCAAACTTTACAATATACGCCATGTTTGGATGTTCGCTATTTCCTTCAAATAAATCTAACCAGTATAGTTTATCGTTCATTAACACGATTTGAAATGGATGTTTCCATCGCCTGGAGCGTTCTTTTTCTCTTTATTCTGATACCCAATGTCCTGTTGCTGAGTATTATTTGCTTAAGGCGTTCTTTATGGACTTATAGTAGCATCTTAGTGGGCAGTTTGTGTTGCGCTAATATGATCTATGATTTCTTCTACGTTTTGCCTATCAAAATTTTGGCCATTCGTAACTCCATTCATCCTTTCATTAACATCTATTGCCAGTTATCGTCGATTGTCATCCAGTTTGCCTTTGTATGTTGCATGAATTTCCACATTTGTTCTATTAGCTTAGAAAAGTTTATAGCCATCACCTCACCATTTTGGTATAACCAAATCAGTGTTTATAAATCGGCTTTATTTATCAACATACTCATAGTATGCTGGATTCTACCTACATTTGTAGCCTTTTTGCCTATTATTATTGGATGGTGGCGTATGTGCCCTTACTTCTGCCTAATATCGGAAACCATTGAGAATCGAAAACTAAGCTTGCAAGCATGGCATATATTCTGGTCGTTCCTGATGTTTCTCCTTCCCACCTTTGTTACAATGGTGCTGTACTTTCGAATTTACTTAGTAGCCAAAGATCATGCTACCAGGATTCAAGCAGCAAGTCAAAACTCATCTCAACATTCCTCATACATTAATCTTAAAGCAACGAAAGCTGTGGCCATCATTATTGGTGTGTATTTAATACTACAAACGCCGTATAATGTCTATCAAGTCTTAATTGTAGTTGACAAATCAATCGTTAATGGAGCCGGACGTTATAATCTACGTGAGTGGCTTTTTTACTTAGCTTCATGGCATTCAGTGGCCAGCCCAATTATTTATGGCTTTTTCAATAAGAATCTACGTGACAATGTAGTAGCAATTGTTTGTCATTGTAAGGCAATGCGTTTTGGAACTGTAACTAGTTCATCTATTCTATCTTAGCAAAATGGCCCGTTAGATTCAAGTTATGAGTAGAATGAATACGGTAGATTCCCAATTGTTATAGAATTAATTATCAATATTTAGTAGTTACTTCGATAATTATAACAAGTGATCTTGCTTTTAAGTTTAAAAGGATACAGCTATTTCTCAAGAAGATGATAAAAGGAATAACGATTCGAAAATCAATACCCTCCTAAAGATTAAGAATATTACAATCGATTCTTGATAGCAAGATTCACAGTAACAATGCCGTAGAAATGCTTTAAAGTATTCATCAAAGGTAAAGTAAAGGTTGAAATATTATAAAATTCACTGTCTACATAATTCCATAAAGCGATGCCAAAGCAGCAAGAAAATAAATGACATTTTTGCTGTCTGTCTCTTTTAAATACAACACGTAAAAAATGGTGCCATCTCATAGTTATTTTAATTTGATGGTGAAAATCGTAATAAAAATGAAGCACTAATCATAAATCAGCTATTCATAAGCCATTTTAGCTCCTTAAACCTAAGGTATTGGAAATTGATAAATATTGTCACCTAACTTGTGTTAAAGGAAATAGAATAATATAGTGCTTACTGTTAATAATTCGATTTACATAAAGCAGCTAAAAGTTCCAACTCCTACATCGGTTTATTAGATTCTATACATCCCTTGGACTAGTTGATGTAATCTTAATAAAAGTAAAATCTCTTTTTGATTGAATTCTCAAAATAAACACTTGTCTTGTTTGCCGTTAAGAGCAATACTACTTGCAGATAAATAGTCCTATTTCTGTCCGGTTAGGATTCTTAATTACAACTCGATATTTATTGACAACTTGAATCTTAACTATTATTGTTAATCTATTAACTATTATTGTTAATTTATTAACTGTTATGGTTATACTGTATTTTATAATTAACATTCAAATGATAGACACCTCTTTTAGTTTACTTGAGAATATGGCAGTATATCGCACCGATTATATTCTTACGGATTTTCAATCCACTTCAACATATTCTTTCAATACACTACTAGGCTTTTATCACCTACAATAGGATTTACATCAAAGGTTTAAATTTCCTATTAATATCATATTGGCAATTATTGTGTTTGAGTAACCGTAGATTCAATGAACAAAACGTTGGTTTTGATAGGTATTCAAAAAACATTACATTAGAACATCAGTATCATACGTAATTGTAGAAGATTATTCCAGAATTCAATATTTCAAGATGTGCACTGGTTGTGCACGATTGAAAGCAGGCCTTGAGCAGAGCATCGTTAGAGAAGTCATCCGTGTTTTAATTTCGGTACTTCAACGCCTGCAAGAGCTTATTTTTCTCGAAAAGCTGGACACTAATCCCTTTTTCGATTTAAATGTTACTAAAGTATGATGATAGTCTGTCTAATAAGTCTTAAACTATCGCTCTATCACAGTTCTTACACCAAACCTAGCTCGTATAATTTATAAATATGGTTTAAATGATTTCATTACTAATGCAATTGAATACGATCTAAGCAGATCGTCAACTATGTTAAATATTAAATTTATAACATTATTGCAAGATTACCAAGATTACTGTCAAATAATTGTCTTATCTTTATTAATTTTATTGATGATAATCGCATTTAATATCTGTTAAATATACAATTGACCTGGTTTTGTGTAACTAAATTCTAATTCCTGCCATTTACCATGTCTATCTTTAGCGGCTTAGATATAAATCTTTACGGCATCGTTCTTTATTCTCTAATTTTCATCTTATCGTATATAACATACATATATAACTGCTAGATTTCCTTAACACCTATACTATAACTGTACCAATTGTAGACTTGACAAAATTTCTACCAATTCACGCTGATTTAGTGAGCTGTATCTTCTGCCAATCTTTATTTGTCATTTTCAGTGTCACTAACTGCATAAATGAAATGGCCATGTCATTTTATCTTCCTTTAGTAAAATAATATTTACTGGATAAAAAAATAATAGATCATGTACTCAACTTAAAATTAATCGGTGAACCATTTGTTTGAACTAAATCCTTTTAGAGGTAATTCAGTATACAGTACAATAGAATGAACTATTTTTAGTTTTAAAGAGGAAGGTGCTGCTTCCTTGGAAGTAACAGGTATTAAATTTGAAAGCGAAATCGTAACGATGATACAGCAGTGGTGAATTAATTAAATAAGCCTGTTAGAGGTCATCAACAGCTTACGACTTAGTATTGTAATTGCTGTTTATCATCCTATTCAAACTAATTCTTTAGCAAAATCAAATTTTTTCACAGTTTCGTGAATTACCATCCTGTTATTATCGTTGCAAACACTTCTGTAAAATGAAATTACCATCAAAGAAATATCGTTTACTAATGCGTAGCTACACTAACCTTGAAATATCGTATCTCAAATGTTATACGCTTTTAGGGTTCCTATTCCATACTTCATTTTCTAGTACAAAATCTTAAAATGAGCCCTGGGAGAGTATTATTTTACATTTAAGAATTTATATTTATAGTTAACCAGCTGTAGTTAGTGATCAAAGAGAGATAAGCAACAATACGCTCTTTAAGAGATTGCTACGGTGTTTGCCTTGTCATTAGGATAGTTTAATAAACACAGTAGTAACTAGTATGGAGAATATCCATATTTGTAGTGCTAGATAAGATAAGTAATGCCTTAACGTGGATGTTGTTTGTAATAGTTCATGACGTATTTGATATTGATTGTTATAGTGTGATAGATAGCAGTAAGATGATTCAAGTTCTAGTTGATGATAGTTGAATTAGACAACCTACGAGCTTAGATTAAGATTAAGTATGAGTAAGAGATTCAAAATATTTACTGTTAGAAAAGCTATGTAAGGAATATCTCAGTTGGAGATGTTTCTCCTAGTAAGGTACAATAATAATACTGTTGTTGTTTACAAATTAGACGGTTCCTATATAAACGGGAACATTTGAGTTGAGTGGTGTGGCAAAAAGTTGTAGATGTATCTTTGCTAATAAAAGTTTCATCTTTACAGTCTTTTGCCGTGTGTGTATAACGTGAAGTAAAAGGGCGTTTAAGTCAGTAGCTACTTATAGACTTTCACTGTATGTTACCTTGTCACAGAAGTGAAATTGTGACAGAGATACTTTATTAAGTTTCAAGATCAGCTCACTAAATGACAATTATTGCAACATGTGTTCACATATAATATCTATATCTCCCGTTTCACGTCAATGTTATAAATCAATTAATAATGCAAGCTTATATAGTAATAACAGCTTGAATCATAACCTATGCTGACTTAATGCGAATAGGGTTATTTCAGTTTGTACATTTAGTATTAGGCTTCATTATCGACCAGATCTAGCCTTGTGTATGATAGCTGACGGCTTCATTCGCTGTAAATCTGTTGCGTTACGGTATCTACAGCTGCGATATATTGATTCTTTAAATGTTGATTTCCGCTAGGTGAGTATTCCTTTTCTTTCATCAAGTGGCCGTTGCGTCGATAGTCCTTTCCTTTGATAGTAGCAATATAAGATTGCGGTTTTTTTACAACTCCTTTGATTACTCCTTTGCAAGAGGTGGACCTATTGTTATTCAATTTAATCTACATTCTAAGCTGGTCGCCTTTCTGTGATGGAGACGAGGGACGAGACCTCTTGTCATAACTTGCTTTTCGGGATAATGTGCTTGGTAGGCCGAGGGGACAGGAATAAAACATCGCATGCATCTGATTAACGCTTTTTATTCTCATTAGCGATCACATGTTATTTTAGACCTATTGTAGTTGCAAGGGACAATATTGGATTAGTCTTTCATACAGTCTTACCTCAGACAAACCCAAGAAATTGACTTGTGTCTTATGCGGGAAGGGGGGGATAAGGTACATTGTCCAATCTTATCAGCCCAGCATCAAAATATAACGGTATACAGTATCTGCGTTAGTAATTAATTATTCACAAATTCGTGAGCAAGATTTTGGGATCTCTTTCTGGATCATAATTATTGCATTTTATATTGATACTCAGCTTAGACTATAGCCAACAGCAATAGCCAATTCCTATACCGAGTAGTGAATAAAATAAAGAAATGATTAATGAATTAGAATGAGTAATAACGACATTTAAAAGTCTTTCGATAAAATAATCAGAGGACGAAGATGAAGACGAATTTCGAAGGATAGGATTTTGAACTTTTTTAGCATAGATAAGTATACCTTGTTACTTGATGGTAGCTTACAATCGTATTTCATTCAATAGCTGTCTAGATAAGGCTTTTAAATAGACTAAAGATGTCCCACACTTGCTTTTCTTTTACGTAAAAATAATTTAAAGTTAATTGAATGCTTTTATTAACGTGCATAAAATCCATCGCGAGATTCACCTATATTGTACTATACTTTTTGTAAAATATCGGCTTAATCGCCATTTTCCCTATGGGCTGATTTGCGATAGTTATTTCGTTATAAAAAATGAAGCAATAATTCCCGTTTTATACTTTATTTGAAAGCTATTTCATTCCTTACTCCTCTACTAATGATACATCATACAAGATATCGTTTATACACATTACCGCTGTCATGTATAATGCAGAGCTGACAGTAATTACGCTCTCTAGAAATGAACAAATCCGATGATGCAGTGCTATGTAATCATGAATGATGGTAAATAGAAAAAAATTTAGAATAAATCAGTATTCATATGAAGGCACCGTAAAGTGTACGTTTAAGACAAAGAACATGTCATTTTAAACTGGAAAAGAATTGATTTGCTAGATTAAGAATTCCGGAAGGTCGACTGTTATAATATGGCGTAATACGAAGATTTATATTAATATTACTGTTGCTTTCCTTAATTAGCTATAACTAATCAGTCATATTTCAGTTACAGCTCATCCAATAGAATCGAAAAACGTAACAGACTATCTCTACACTGGATTTGAGTCATACAGATATGATTTTATGATATTACTATAGTTAAAGCAGAAATCACTCCGGCAAATACTATGAGAATTATAAGAGAGAAAGTAAAGAGTTTCGATTCTTTAATAATATACAATAAAGCAGTATTTCTATTAAAACTATATCCCCTAATAGTTTATATACGATAACTCTTATTTCTGGCATATTTATTGGCAGGTAATATCTTGTTTCAATTCTGTAGCTGTAGAGTAATTAATAACGAGCAGACTTGTAGATCTGACAATATATTCAATTCATTACTTAGAAAAATAGAAATTACCAACCACTAACAATACCAGATCTAATCAATGACTTTCCGATAACTCTCTCTCTAGCTTAAATTGCACAACCTTAAATACCGTTTATTTTTATGCATTCACACTCAAGTACAGATTACTAATTTAAGATAATTACACTACATAAAGAACCATATCTAAATCTCGGTAATTAATGATAGAGTTAATCATTACATCAGCAATAAATTCCATACGTGCACATAAAAATTACTATTGATGGCTCAAACTTTAAATTATATTACAAAATTCCTCGCAAAGCAGATGCTGGACCGTTTCAAGGTCATGAAATCATTTTGCAGATAACTTCTTAAATATAGTTTGGGTCATATCAATACTTGTATAATTAAATTTAAATCCTAACATTGGCTACAATACTTAAGCACGTTAGACTTAAACTAGCTGTTAAAATCACGAATGAAAATTAGATATAAATCCATCTGGCAATGCGTCCTCTTGTTATTTAAATAAAAAATTATCTTTGAAGAAAAGCTTAATCACCGGGTCGTGTTTATGGACATATTACAAATGATTCTTTTCTTCAACATTGCTAGTTTATATGTCGTTAACTCTTATTTTTCTGACATATTCTTTGTCAGGTAATAACTTTCTCATCATTACTGTTGATGGATCAGGCATCAAAACATGTTTCAGCATTTCTCATAAAAGGAAATGCTGGACCATGTCAAGGAATCTTTTTTCAGATAACATCTTATAGCTATAGTTTTGGGCTATATCAATGCTTGCTTAATCAAATTTTAAATCCTAACACTAGCACAATACTTATTCACACCAGATTGAAACTAGCTGTTAAGCTCAAGAACGAAAATTAGATATAAATCCATATGGCAACACGTACTCTCTTATTTAATTAAACATTATTTTTAAAGAAAGGCTTAATCACCGGAAAGGGTGTTTTCGAACATGGTACAAATGATCGAAGATGTTTATCATCTAAAGAATATTCCGTAAATTTACTAAGCATTTCCGATGAGAATCATTCTTTGTACTCGCTACAGTTGTCTAAGGTGTAACGATCTCATCGACCATGGATAATACTTTCAAGAAGTACCGTACTTGCTTGGAGGAAATTGTCACAAAATTGATACACCTAAGAGAGATGCATAGGTGTTTTGATAGCCTTTTGATCGACGAAATATCGATATTTCAGAGATGCACTTTATAGTGTACATACAAAATGCCATAGAAGATAGACCGACTTATGGATGTATTGCCAGTGTCCATATTATGATCAACTTTAAGAACCTATCAATTGAAACAGCTGTATTATATTTTCTATTATTAGCTACGCTTTTGAAAAAAATACTGTAATTTGCTACTAAATCCTGGTAAATGGATTAAAATTCCTACATTATCACGAATTGATAGTCATTGTGGTCACTGTCATTAATAGTACAAGTACATTGAGTGAAATCAACGGTTGAGCTACTTACTTTAGAAAATTTTATGAGAGAAAAATCTTCACAGCTGTCGATAGAACTTCAATATTGTAAGGTATAAAGTGGAATTAAACACGAAATCTATGCTGAGACACCCAATAAATTCATACGCATCTTATATAAAATTGGTATAGAATTAGTTTCAATAGGTAGATTCAAAAGTTGCATGCCTTCAAATAGAACTAGAAGCAAAAAGAACTAGTCTACGTTTATTCCGAACAATTGTTAGCAAATAGCTCTCCTTACTGATGTCTATTACTCAGCCTTTGTTTCCATATTGCTACCTTTTTGTTAAGTAATCCAATATATAAGGACTTTATTTACGAATTTTTATCTTCATTACAACTTATCGTTCCTTTTTTTAATACTGATCATAATTAGGATTAAATATTTTCTCCGTCACTTGAAAGTTATTAAGTAATGATCAAACACACTCATTAATCAAATACATTATAAAATAGGTATAGATTGCTACTCTGTAGCAGATTCATTTTTTCATTATTTTTATTCGAAATCCCAATTGCTATGGCCTTTATTGCAGAAATTAAAAAAATAGATTAAAAACAATTGTCATAAGGAACTGAACGTCCGTTCTTGGGTGAAAAGTAAAAGCTGCTATATTCTTTTCATCAAATTTTTCAAGGTAAATCAGCGGAGAGTGCATAACTTTGGCGATAGAAAATAACATCAATTTAGCTACCATTAAAATCCTATAACTTTCATTTAAAATGAAATTTAAGTACGCAGCGGTGATTTAGATCTAAAATATAATTGCTTCTCTATCTAAAATAATATTCGACTGTAGATTCTCTCATTTGTTGAAATTATTATAATAACTGTTTTCTTATGATTTCAACATGTAACAACAAACAATCGGATGAAAACTATGTGATCCGATCAATATGGAAACTTAGTTTTCTATAGCCAATAGAACTGCTCTTCCGATGGATACGCTATCGCATTATATTCATCGATTTTCCAAAATGCAAGAATGATTATTGTTGATAAAATACATATACTATTTGTAATTTCAATGACTGAAATGTCTAAAGTACGATCACATTGGGGAAAGAATTGCTATTGTTAATGAGAAAGATAGACTAGACAATCATGTATTTTACTGACAGACTTCAAAATTGATCATTTCTTATTGTTGCGCTCAATAAATAGCCCATAGCCTAAAAATAGAGAATTTTCTCCCATTGGATTAGTTCGTTTTGATTGATATTGCTGTAGACATATATTTATAAATCTTTAATAGATAACTTTGAATCGATTTATTCAATTGAAAGTTGGATAGAATCGTTGCAATTTAAGGCTGCTATTTCAGCAATTATTTAGATTGCTAGCATCAATTCCTATAATCATTACCTCGAAAGTACTCACTGTGGCTTTCATTTTCACTACTTAACGCTATAACTTCTCTATCGAATTGAATCCATCCAGAAATCACTTGGAAAAGAAACTATGGTAAATTCATCACCTTACATACGCTGTCTAGATGCTCGATTTTATCTTAAAATGAATTTATCGTTTATCGTTTATCCACCACCATCACAATTAAAAATCGATGCCTCCATCGTTTGGAGTATTCTTTTAACGGCAATTCTTGTCATTAATATCACTCTACTTGGAATTATCTGTGCTAAATCGTCTTTGAGGATCCTAAATAATATTTTGGTAGGTAGCCTATGCATAGCCAACATTTTATTCTGTGTTTTCTACATTCTTCCAGCGAAGGTGATCCTGATTGGTAATTCAATAATACCATTTACCAATATTTATTGCCAGTTATCTCATACCGTTTTTCAACTTGCTTTCTTCTGTTGTATCAATTTTCACATTAGTTCAATCAGTTTAGATAAGCTGATTAACGTAGCATTACCATTTTGGTATGATCAAAACAGAAAATATAAATTAATTATGTTTGCAGCTATTCTGTTTACTTGTTGGGTATTGCCTACATTTATGGCATTTCTACCATTTATGATAAGCTGGTGGCGTATTTGTCCATATTTTTGCGTCATATCTGAAAGAAAAGCTGATCGTATCTTAAATTTGACAATTTGGCATACATTTTGGCCTATATTCATGTTTTTGATGCCAACAGTGATAACTGTTACTTTCTATGGTAGAATTTTTACTATCGCTAGAAATCATGATCGAAGACTGCGAGCTGGGAGTCTACCATCATCAGAGCGGCGTATTATTACGCGATCTGGAGTGAAAGCAGCTAAAACGGTTATTATTATCGTCGGAGTTTATCTTCTTTTTCAGATGCCCTATCATATATTCCAGGTTATTAACGTTCTCGATAGGGACTTATCCCGCGCTGCCAATAAATATAACCTACGTGAATGGTTGCTATTTTTAGCCTCATGTAATTCTGTTTTTAGTCCAATTATTTATGGATGTCATGATTTACATTTACGCAATGCTTTAAAATCTCTAAGTTGCTTTAAACCACTGAAGAAGTTGTGGAAAGCTTCTTCTTAGTCGTCAATTTTAGATTACATTTATTCTAAATAGAAGTTTCAGGACTTTTACACAGAATGATGCACGGTAGCAGATATGTGTAAGAAGAAATAAATCAACCAGTATTTTAGAATTTGAGACCTATGTTATCTTCATAAACTTGCAAGTAAAGCTTGTTGGCAAAAATGTTGGTTTTACAGATGGTATCAAAAAAAATATCCCAAAACTAATTCATTGGCTTATATTTACCAAAGCTCCATGGGAAAGAAAACCTGATCAATCCATGTATTGACAATGCTTTCTTTAAATAAGTCAGCAATTAGAAATCTAATCGTTGGGAATCCTTTAATTTTGCTGACTAATAAAGGAAGCAAACCCTTATCGATTCAAACATGAAAGAGTAACGAACTGTTATGATTTTGATAAATCTTATTATTCGAAATAATGTTACAGTATATGATAGTATAATGCAATACACAGTCTAATACTTCCATGACGAAGATTCTTTATTACCAAATGGCTAACCCCGATTTATGAGCACATTTACAACAAGGACACATATGCTAATTATCATAAACTCTGGCAGGTGATTCTTAGCCAGCTGTTTACTGTATAAAATAAGTTGTACACGTATCTAAACGGATTCATACTAGATTATCAATGGGTAATGTACGTTATTAACCAATAAAAATTTCTGTGAACATAAAGATTTAATGATAAGAGAATTCTGTGGTACTCGCTTCATATATTTCAAGTAACATGCTGGAGTTTTAAAATTTAGCAACTTTACCCAGATAAATCTCTTAAAATATTCTGTTAAATCGTCGATGATCTTGATTTCGGTATCTATCGTGTCTTAATGAAAATTTAAACTTCCATGATTTAACCATGCTCTTAGTATTCTTTTATTTCTGTATACTATGCAACTAAAAACTTACTCGTATATCTTTCTAGTGTAATAATTACTAAGTTGAACTAGAGAACTTACTGTCTTGATTGTTTGAAACATTAACTATGAATTAAAATTTAATTTTAAAGTATACATTCATGCACATACTAGAATCAATTCCTGCTTAATAATTTCAAAATGTCGAATATTTGCATAGCACTATTCACGTTGTTTTCGGGCAATCTATTACAATAGTCAATTCAACTATCCATACAATTTATCTTAATCTGTATAGTAAATCCATTTGCCATGTTTTTAAGGATTCACTATAATAGGTATTAGTAATTAATACAATTTATGCGGTTAATAATCAAAAAGTAAAAAATTAAAAAGAATATTAATGAAAAATCCATGTTACCTATAGACCTAAAACTCAACTGATCCATACCTACTACGGTACTTCATTTCCATAAATTTAATCTGTGAAAGTAGATACAAAATCATTTGGCCGATATTAATGCGAACAATTAAGTATGTTAAATTACTACATTATAGAGGTTTTTAGCTTGATAAATTTACTACCATAAATTAAGAAAAGGAAAATGATCCATAGTGGTTTAATTACAATTATCTTAAACTTTCTAAAAGATCTAAAATCAACCAA